>NC_081425.1:21364412-21724578 GCF_949786415.1 Peromyscus eremicus | reverse complement strand
TTTTCCTCAGTATTTATGTTTTTATATCAAGTTATTACTGACTCTATGAAAGGAGTTGGCCTGTATTGCTCCATTTTGATGCATCTTTATAGAGAATTGGCGCCGTTTATTCTTCAACATAAAAATATTATTGTAAAGGGCAGTCACCTTTTCTTCAAAATATTTTAGTTTCCTTAATTCCTGAATCTCTTCCTCTCTCTCTTTCTCATTTCTCTGGCAAGTTGTGGCTTCTAAAGAAGTTAAGTAGTCTTTCTTGGGGTCCTGTTTTCCAGGTAGCCTCCCTGGTGATGTGAGTAGCAGTCCATTCATCCTTGTTCCACATCTAGTATCCTCCTATGAGTGAGTACATACCATGTTTGTCTTTCTGAGTCTGGGTTACCTCACTCAGGATGATGTTTTCTAGATCCATCCATTTGCCTGCAAACCTCATGGTGTCATTGTTTTTCTCTGCTGAGTAGTATTCCATTGTGTATATGTACCACATTTTATTTATCCATTCTTCAGTTGAAAGGCATCTAGGTTGTTTCCAGGTTCTGGCTATTACAAACAATGCTGATATGAACATAGCTGTGTAGCTTGAGTTTTCCTGCCTGGCCCATGGTCAGGGCAAATCTCTCTCATCTGCCAGTCCCACAGCCACTCAGACCCAACCAAGTAAACACAGAGACTTAAATTGGTTACAAACTGTATGGCCCATGGCAGGCTTCTTGCTAACTGTTCTTACAGCTTAAATTAATCCATTTCTATAAATCTATACCTTGCCACATGGCTCGTGGCTTACCGGCATCTTCACATGCTGTTTGTCATCGTGGAGGCTGGCAGTGTCTCTCTCACTCAGCCTTCCACTTCCCAGCTTTATTCTCCTCCTTGTCCCACCTACACTTCCTGCCTAGCCAATGGCCAATCAGTGTTTTATTTATTGACTAATCAGCAACACATTTGCCATACAGAACATCCCACAGCACTTCCCCCCCCTTTTTTTTTTTCCAAAAGGAAGGTTTTAACCTTAACAAAGTAAAATTACATATAATTTGGGAATTTGGGCGTAGCTTCTCTTACTACTTCCTGCTGGAGGGGGACGCTGTATCTTATGGGGACACAAAGAAAATTTTAGGATTATGGAATAGTCCATGAGGCTGTATTGTCTGAGCCAGTTGCCTTCAAACCATTCTGGATGTTGGATCATCTGGGCCATGGTGTCATCGGAGACGTTTCAGGGGGTCTTGGCTGGTCAAACCTGATGTATCTTAATCTGGAACAAATCCATAGCCTTTTGCTTTCTGTGGGAACAAAAGCAGAGTCTCCTTTCCAAAGCAACACATCCTTACATCCAAATTTTGAAGTCAAGATATCTTTAAAATATACATATTGGCATAACTCAACAGCTTTTACAATCAAATGTTTTTCTGCAGTTAAAAATCCCAAAGACAACACAATCCAGATTCTCTGTGTAATATTCATCTTCACGTGGCTTATTTTTTATTTATTAATTTTACTGTCTCTTTAAAGACTTTATTTTTTAAAACTATGTATTTGTTTATATAACTGTATATATCACCTTTTTTGTCTCTTTCAAGCCTACATATATTTTACACACATTGTAAACTATTACATCTGAATCTGTCTTATTGTGAATCTCTTGCTTTAAACTGCAGCAGCTGTGACTGCTGGCTCCGCCCACCTCAGCTTCCCAACATGGCCATTGTATTCCACCAGCTCTGGGAGCTATCGTGGGTCTATGCTTTTATCCAAGCAACGTACAGCCCAGAAACCTCTTTTTTTGTTTTGTACCAGCAAAGGCCAAATCCACCACGTAGCTTAATGTGCCACTTGCAGAGGCTTCATTCCTGCCATACCACAGGTCGAGCATTCACACTAGGAACCCACAAGTAGCTCAAACAGGCAGCTGCCGCTCATTTGAGAGAGACAATTAGGAAGCTGTTTTTAGCTCTGTTTTAGAATCTTTTTTTCTCAGTTTTTAGGTGGAAACTCTTGCCACCACGTTGGACGCCATTTGTAGCTTGAGTTTTCCTGCCTGGCCCATGGTCAGGGCAAATCTTTCTCACCTGCCAGTCCCACAGCCACTCAGACCCGACCAAGTAAACACAGAGACTTAAATTGTTTACAAACTGTATGGCCCATGACAGGCTTCTTGCTAACTGTTCTTACAGCTTAAATTAATCCATTTCTATAAATCTATACCTTGCCACATGGCTTGTGGCTTACCGGCATCTTCACATGCTGTTTGTCATCATGGAGGCTGGCAGTGTCTCTCTCACTCAGCCTTCCACTTCCCAGCTTTATTCTCCTCCTTGTCCCGCCTACACTTCCTGCCTAGCCAATGGCCAATCAGTGTTTTATTTATTGACTAATCAGCAACACATTTGCCATACAGAACATCCCACAGCATAGCTGAGCAAGTGCTCTTGTGGTATGATTGAGCATTCCTTGGTTTTATGCCCAAGAGTGGTATAGCTGGATCTTGGGGGAGATTGATTCCCAATTTTCTAGGAAAGCGCCATATTGATTTCCAAAGTGGTTGTACAAGCTTGCATTCCCACCAGCAGTGGAGGAGAGTTCTCCTAGCTCCACATCCTCTCCAGCATAAGGTGTCAGGACCCCAAGAAAGACATGGGGATCACCTAATGACAGAGAAATGGATGAGATCTACATAAACAATCTGGATATGAGTGGGGGTAATGAAGGGCGAGGGTCAAGGAAAAGAGAGCTTGGGGGAGCGGGAGATCCCAGCTGGATCAAGAACAGAGAGGGAGAACAAGGAATAGGAGACCTTGGTAAATGAAGACCACATAAGAATAGGAAGAAGCAAAGTGCTACAGAGGGCCACAGAAATCCACAAAGATACCCCCACAATAGACTGCTGGCAATGGTCAAGAGACAGCCCAAACTGACCTACTCTGGTGACGGATGGCCAAACACCCTAATGGTCTTGCTAGAAACAATATCCAATGACTGAGGGAACTGGATGCAGAGATCCATGGCTAGGCCCCATTTGGAGCTCCAGGAGTCTAATTAGCAAGAAAGAGGAGGGTTTATATGAGCAAGAATTATTGAGATCAAGGTTGGATAAAGCACAGGGACAAATAGCCAAATGAATGGAAACACATGAACTATGAACCAATGGCTGATGGGTCCCCCAACTGGATCAGGCCCTCTGAATGGGTGAGATAGTCGATTGGCTTGATCTGTTTGGGAGGCATCCAGGCAGTGGGACCGGGTCCTGTGCTCAGTGCATGAGTTGGCTGTTTGAAACCTGGGGCCTATGCAGGGTCGTTTGGCTCAACCTGGGAGGAGGGGACTGGACCTACCTGGACTGAGCCTACCAGGTTGATCTCAGTCTGTGGGGAAGGCTTTGCCCTGGATGTGGTGGGAATAGGGGATAGGCTGGGGGGAAGGAGAGGGGGGCGGGAGGGGGGAGAACAAAGGAATCTGTGGCTGATATGTAGAACTGAATTGTATTGTAAAATAAAAAAAAATAAAATTTAAAAAAACAAAAGAAGTTAAGTAGGCATTTTGTGATAAAGTGTTTTCATAATTGCTTTCTCGTTATTATTTTGATGTCCATAAGGTCTGTTATGATGACTTTTCTCATTCTTAATATTGATAACTTGTGTCATCTACCTATTTGTAGGAGTAATCTATATGTGCCCATTATGTCAAATTAGTTGATAGTATTGTTAAAGCTTGTTATATTTTTACTGAACTGTGTCTGAGTGTATATGTGTGTGTGTGTGTGTGTGTGGGGTGTACCTTGACACAATATGTGGTGGTCAGAGGAAAAGTTGTGTTAGCATGCTATTTCCTCCCACTGCATGAATCCTAGGGATGGACTGGGCCATTAGGCTTGACAAAAAATGGTTTTTGTTAAATCAGCCATGCTTGGCAGCTTATTTTTTGTTGTTTTTTATTTTTAAAAGATTATATCTGAGCCGGGCGGTGGTGGCACATGCCTTTAATCCCAGCACTCGGGAGGCAGAGGCAGGCGGATCTTTGTGAGTTCAAGGCCAGCCTGGTCTACAGAGCAAGATCCAGGAAAGGCACAAAGCTACACAGAGAAATCCTGTCTTGAAAAACCAAAAAAAAAAAAAAAAAAAAAAAAAAAAAGATTATATCTGATTACATTTTCCAGGCTGGCTGTGAACTCCTGGATTCAAACAACCCTCCTATTTCTCCTCTATGAATATAAGTAGGTATCAGTGTGCCTGGATTTGCTATTGTTTTATTCCTGAGCTTCACTGAAGTACATTTAACAAATAGAAATTTCATGCACTCAATATATACAATGTGACTATTTGATTCAGAAATACATTTTGATATAATTTCCACCACAAAATTAGTCAGCAAATCTAGGACCACACAATATTGTCTTTCTTTTTGGTATTTGTATACTGAAAATGTCTTTTCAGTAGTTATATAAACACAATACATATACTCAGTGTAACCTGAGGCAATATTGACTCATACATGCATTTGATTTATCCTCAGAATAATCTTGTCAACTCATTTCAGCAAATGTTGGTGACATAAAACATTGCTCTAGTCTTGCGTATAATAAAAATAATAACAAAACAGCATTTGGGCTGGAACATATCTCAGAGGTAAGTAGGGTATTTTACTAATATGTGCAAGGATCTGAGTTTGATCCCCATCACTGCCAAAACAAACAAACATCAAAAACCACCAAAAAATAGTAGTACCCGAGAAGAGTACAAAAAATATACTCCATGCGCATAAGACAAGGTAAGATTTTGTTTAGATACCAGCAGCAGTTGTATTATCCGTGGCGGTTTTACAATAGATGGGCCATGATGGATGAAGTTCTGTGAGTGAAGTTGAAGGCTATGGCCTTACCATTTGACTTACAGACAGAGAAAAATACATGAGAAAATCCAAGGAAGAAACAAGGAGTCAGAAAACTCAATGTGAACAAGTGTGGCTGTTGGAACATGGTCCAAGAATGGAGTCATGTGAGGAGATTTCTGAGTTCCTGTGAGAAAACTCCAAGAAACTAAGATAAGAGTCTTCTGATCTCAGTTTCTTCAAAAAAAATATGAAATGGTTCTTGGATTAGGCTTCTGTGCTGTTCCCACATGTAGCAGATAGGAGTGTGTTTACTTCAGATTACCCACTAAACTGGCTACTCTTATATGTTTAGTTTGCCTCCATAGAAAAACAAGTTTTTGCCACATGTGGTTTGCCCATCATGTGCAGCTCCTCTGTCATGTGCAGCTTGTTCTTGTGATTGCACACTTACTCATTTGATTCTTCTTAACCCTTAGAGTATAAATTGTCTGATGCTCTGAATAAAGTTGGCTATTGCATGAGTCTGTCTCATTTATTGGCTCCATTCTCCCAGGTCCCACCACCTCTAGAGCAGTAAACAAGTGGTCCTATAAATCAGGGACTTGAACTTGGCTATGAGATCAGAGAGTGGGACCCTCAGAGGAGATGAGTGAGCATAATGGGGCAGAAGCAAGAGAAGACTTCGCCTTATGGGCTTGTGCATTATGTTTTAAATAGAGGAGGAGCACAAGTTTTGAAATCACCACTATTAGGTGGCTTACAAGTTGTTTGTGATTATAATCCCTGCTTTCCAGAAGATGGAACTTTAGGTGAAGAAGTATGGGACAGAGTCTGAAAGAATATTGAAAAGGGCTTTGCCTCAGCCTCCTTACTGGAGCCTCCTTTTAATGCATAGCCTCCATTGCCCGAAGATGACCCTGAAGCATGGGGTGAGGAATTTGATAATAAATCTAATGATAAATTCCCTACATTTTCTGGTGAAGATTTAGAAAAGCTTATGGAAATGCTAAGTTTACATCCTAGGCAAGCTAGGACACAGCAGGGAAATGAGATTCATTTCCCAATTCCTCCCTGGCCTCATGAGCTGTGCTTAGTATTTCCAGTGCAATTACAGCAAAATCAAAATGTTTGTCAGGTGGAAGGGGTATGTGTCTGTCATTGCAGAGGAATCCACTGAAACATTGTGGATTCCTATTTAGTTCTTTTGGTCCCAGGCCATCAAGGATAATGGCAAAGGGATAGGAGACAGTGAAAGTTATCAGAAAGGTAGCAAACTCCAGCTAAAGGACCAAAGGAGATATTGTCCATATCATCAGAGTCAAGTCTACCCATGTGGGACCATTTTAAGGCCCTGTGCACCAAAGGAGAAATTGGTCTATGAAACACACAGAGCCCTATGTCACCTGAGAATCTTCTTCTGGAGATGCTAGCTGCTTCGACTTGTACATCTGCAGTGAGCTCAGTGTATATCTGAACACATATATTGATCCTATTTCCTTAGCCTCTTTTGCTTCAACTTGTAGATTAGATGGATCGAGCATCTTTTATCTTTACTAAAGACTCTATTTATGATTGGACCTTGGGACTATAATAGACTCATTCATTCATCTGGAGAAGGGACTGCATTTAATTTTTCCTTGGGATTTGAATCATTTCTGCTTGCATAGGATATTATAACAGTTGTGTTCCTATAAAAGGGCAAATATGGGCTTATGTTCTACAAGAGACCAGAACTACCAATCATATGGGTCTCTTTTCAAGCCATTCTCTAGATTTATTTTATCAATATAATGATGTAACCAATAGTGCTAGATGTAGTTTGAATCACTGTTCTTTGTGGCAGAGTATTAAATACAATGTTTTCACTGCTTTAACATTTTTTGTTATGTTTATAATTTTCTTGCTTATAGGATACTTGTGCATTAAATGACAATTAGATTTATCTAACATTTCAAATCAAAACCTCTCTGGATATTCTGAATTTAAAAAAATAAAAAAGGGGGACATGTCAGAACACAGTCCAAAAATGGAGTCATGTGAGGAGACTTCTGAGTACTTGTGAGAAAACTCTAAGAAACCAAGACAACAGTCATGTGACCCCAGTTTCTTAAAATATCTAGAATTGTTCTTGGATTATGATTTCATGTCCCTCCTGGGTATAGACAATAGGAGTGAGTTTACTTCAGATAATTCATTACAATTGGCTATTGTTATTTGTTTGTATGCCTCTATGGAAAAACATGCTTTTGCCACATGTTGCTTGTCCTTGTGATTGTACATCTTACTCAGGTGAGTATTATTAATACTCAGGGTACAAACAGTCTAATGCTCTGAATAGAGTTGGTTGTTGATGAGACTTTAGTCTGCTTCATTTATCAGCTCCATTTTCCCAGGTTCCACTGCTTCTAAAGTGGTAAACAGTGGCTATATAGACATTGTTGAGTGAATAATTGTTTTTATAAATCAAATGCTAATTTTAAATAGGTTGATAGAAATAATCCATGTTGCAGTGTGTGGAAATATAATGACAATAAATCTCATGTCTGTGTTTACACAGGCAACTCCTTGCCCAAGTCTAAAAGGCTCTTTGATCCACACTTCCTAACATGACAGACACCTGTTCTTTTTCATGGCTGGGTTTCCTTTGTCTTCTTATGAAGCTTTTCTTGATGTTACACCCTAGATATAACCAGATGCCACTTCATTTTGTCAGCCATTATCATAGCATTTATATTGAGAACAGAGTCACATGCTGAATGGTATTGCTACGTTTTGAGACACTCAAGAGAAAATTTTCTAATTAACTGCTCTTTACATAACTAGTTCTTAGAGCTTATGGGTATTTAAAGCAGCCCAGTTGGAGAAAAGAACTGTATTAAATTGACTCTCATGTTGATACTTTTCTGTCATGCTTTTTTTTTTGCTATTTTTTCTTGCAGTCTTGGTGGCAAATTCCCTGTCTGCCGCAGGAGACTGAAATAATACCACACACGATTCACCACTCTGTACTTACACATTTGCCCATTCCTTCAGCCCACAATGAAGTCAATCCTGTTTCTCCACAAAACTAATTGTAAGCCAAGAGATTCTTTACCAGAAATAATTCTCAGAAACTCCCAACAAATGGTACTCTTTATGTTCTGAATTTCAGTGATGTGTCTGTGTATGTATGTGCATGTTTGTATGTATGGGGTTCATGCCTATGCATGTGTAAGTGTTTGTGGAGATCAGAGGACAACCTTGGCTATCATTCTCAAATGCCATCTACTCCTTCTGAGATTGGTCTTTCATTGACCTGGAGTGCAACAATTAGGTAAGATGGGCTGGCAAGTGAATCTCAGGGATTCCTCTGTCTTTGCTTCTGCAGTTCTGCTCAGATCAATGCCATCACTATGCCAGACACTTCAAGTGGGTTCCAGAAATCTATCTTGTGTCATCATGCTTGTGAGACAAGTGCTTTCCCGATGACTAAGCTATCTTCCCAGTCTCCACCATGACTTTTATATACAAGTTCTCTACTGTTTCCTTGATCCTATTTAGAGGCAGATTTTTGTATTACACATACTTTGTGTGCAATACCTGAAGGGGTATTAGGTGCCCTCACTCTAGACACATACTTACTGTAAATTTGATGGCTTGTTATCGAGCACAGACTATTTGCCAGACATAATGTTGACCACAAGCTATATTTAGTAGTTACTGAACAAGTGGTTCCCCCATCACTTGCATTGGGAGAACTCAGGTGGCATAATATGGATGCAAAAGTAATTTAGAGGCAGAAAAATGAAACAGAACTGGCCAGAAATACACCCTCTGGCAAATACCAAACTTCACAAACCCATTTGAAACCCAGTTTTGCTTGTGAAAAGTCTTCACAAATCTCTAAAAAGCCTTAAAGCAGTTTGAAAAAAAAATGATAACCTAAGAAGAAATAAACTTTCTTTTTCAATATGGAAGGAGTGCTAAGGAACTTTGTAGTTTCAGTTACAATTATCAGCATGTCTTTTTGGGAATTTCATACTAACTAATTGTATATTAAGTTTAGCCATTTAAACCTAAATGTATTTGGTCCTGCAGAGCAAGGGTAGACTCTGAATAAAAAGCTAAGCATGAGTTACAACCAAAAGAAGAAAAAAAAAAAGAAATCTATTGAAGCTTTTCCCCTTTTCTGAGCAAATAATCAGGCTGCATAATTTTCACTGATGTGCAGCATCTCTCTTTGACTGTAGAGCTTTCCCTGAGATGCTGCCTTCTTCTTCCTTTCTCCATGGATTGTTTTGGAGATTCATGCTAACCCAGCTCTTTCAAAAACTCTTTCTAGTTCTTTTTCTTGGCAAAGCAGAATGACTTTGACAACCCTAACACAGCATATCTGAATGGCTTTTGCTTTCACAGCTATAGGATTTGCATTAGAGTTTTAAAAATAAAATATGAATATTTATTTTAGACGTGTTTAAATGTTGATATTCTGTTTGAGGAACAATACTTTCGGGTTTGCACCTGCATTTCTGAAAGCGTGCCTATCCTGAAGTGTGTACTTCTTACCCTGCCAGGTAACTGAGGCCATCCTACTCCAAAGTTGAATAAACAAGACAATGGAGAATGGAGATTTGGGAGTCAATTCACTGCTCAGGCCACTAGTTACTATCTTCCTAACAGTTGTCTGAGGAATAGTGATGTCTTGGCAGGCAGAAGTCTTCATGCACTTACTTCATCTCTCCCTCTGTGTTTGGAGACTTTGTGGAGTACTCTGTGATGCTGAGTAAGGTGAGTTGACACCTTCCTATTTACAGCTAACTGGGTTGATATTTTCATCTCCTTTTCACACTTTCAATGCTTTTTACAGTGACCGTTCTTTTTTTTAAATCACCCTTCTTAAACCTAGATTTCCTAGGTCAAATATTGGCTGTGCTTCTTTTATTTTGGTCACCTGTGCTTGCTCTGCTCCTAAGCTAATTTTAAAGTAAGATTTTCTTTGCATTGTTCACTGTCAGTAAAATAGAAATGCCTGCTGTTTGTCAATCTTGTATACATTTGACAACTTCCATTTTCAGATAAGTGAACTACAAAGCAAAACAACTTCTTGACTGTAAGAGGAGCCTACCAGGAAAAAAAAAAAAAAAACAACGTTGTGCGGCTTGGCTTGTATACAGAGATGCCTTTTTACAAAATATAAGTTCCAAATCAGGGAACTTGTTTAAAGTAGGTGCTCAATGAATGTTTACCGAATGAATAAATAATGAGAGGACAAGAGCAAACTCTGATGAACACACATGATAGCCATTTATATTTTATAATAACATCTAGGATTGTAAACACCATTGGTGCCTGACAGGGTGTATCCTGCTTATGCTAATTTAGATGTAGTAACGGTGGTTTGAAATAAGAACTTGCTCTACACATGTGGCCAACTGAGAATATTATTCCCACTGAAAAGCTACTCTGTGATTTTAGATCTCTTGCATATTAAAAAAAACTATTTTGTGTTTTATTAGTCAGTGTCTTTTCTTTTATAAGTAGATGAGAAATATATTCTGAATAATAAAACAAAGTCACAGGCAGAATATGTGAAGGAACATGCCCCTGAGGTTAGCACCAAAGAATCTCATGGAAGGGTGTGTATTTTATAAATATGAATAAGTCCTTCATCCACTATTTGCTGGTGCCTTCTAACTACTAGGTAGAGTAAAGCTTGCTCTTTAACTCCCCAACTTAAAGTTATAGAAAGAACCTTTTTCCTTTTTTTTTCTATAGCTTACCTGAAACATTGTTGGATCTTTTTCTATAATGATTATCAAAAACAGGAAACCAAATTTATCCTACAACACATAGCTTCAGTGAGGTAAATCAGGAATCCCAGTTTGCCTCTGCCATCACTCCGAGTTGGAAATCTCATATCCTAACAATGTACACGTGGATCTGTGTATGCTCTTTACCTTGTCTTTTGGATCTGCACATCTGATATCATCTCTGATATCAGTGAGTTTGAGATTCTCTTGTATCTCACTGACATGACTCGATTAATACAACTTTTTCCAGCACCTCCTCACTCTCTGACATTACTAGGTGTTCATGTCTCATTTTTCGTAATGTCCCACTCTTGGAAGCAGGTGGTTCTCCATGGAATATTGGTTTCTTTTATCAGAGAACTTTTATACCTCACAAGATCTGAACTCAATATGTCACAAATAGCACTTCTAAACTGTGAGTCTGAGAAGGAAGACCCCCTTTTTAAGCTCTCCAGTTTGGCATTGTCTTCTATAACACCTTTGTTCAGAGCTGAGGTTGGCGATGGGATGTATCCCTGTAATATGTATGCTTTAAAGATTTTCCCAAGATGTTTCATCAAGGATAAATACTTTGCTATTGAAATTTTTCTCATAGATGTTTATAAATGAGACCAGTAGAAGGGCAATAACTTTGGAATCATTGCTGTCTGCTTCTGCTGCTGACCTTGAAGCTTTGCATGTTCACAGGTACTATAATACATGATGTGTGCCACTTTGTGAGATAATGTTGGCATGGGGGGTCTTTAAACAGAAGTGCTAATTGAACCCACTAGGCTTTGGGTTCCATATATCCACTGTGTGTTTCTTGTAGCTATAAAGCATATGGCAGGGCTTGTAGTTGGATTCAATATCTTGATTTGAGTTTTGATAAGGTAGTTAAGTTGGGATACTGAAATGAAAGAAATAATGGGAATAATAATGCTATGAAAAAGACTTGGTGATTTGTTGCACACAGGATGGATGAGAAAGGGAAAATGAAAATCAGAAGAATTTCTTAGTTAAAATTGGTTGCTAATATTGTAATTAAAAACAAGAATGTTGATATTAAAGCAGATGTCTACTAGATGGTTAAAAATGTGCACTTTAAATTTTGAAGTGAAGAGCTAGGTGAATGGATTCAGGAGTCTTTTCACAGGCATCATAGTGAATCATTTTTTTCCATGGGTCTGATATGAATCTTGAAATGCTATAAATACTAATATTTTGAGTCTACCTCAAAAGGGATACGTGAGTAGAAAATGAAGATTTTTCTTCTAAAAGAATCAGCCTCAATTTATTTCCTCATCTTCTTTTAGGATTTTTAAATGCTAAAATCAGGATTGAAACAGCAACAGCAAGAAAATGTTGGTTTAATGAGCTGTCAGACTACAAAGTTAGGAGCATGTGCCCTATGCTAATGTGAGAATTGCTGTGATTATAGGAGCTGTAGGTAAATTACATGTTTTAATAAATATGAATTACTTTAGCTTGAGAAATGTGAAAGTTATTTCAAGGTTATATTTGTATTACATTCATTTTTCTTGAGAGATATAACTGTTATTCTGGGGTTATATTTTCATTTCATTGAACACTTTGTTACTGCAACCATTAACATTTCTGCTAAGGAAAATGGATCAAGGGATGTAATTATATCTGTGATGATTTCTCATGTCATCTAGGCTCAACATGAACTGTGGAGGTTCGTGAATCATGTGTTTTAAGGCAGTTTTGACATTAATCTGCAAAGGAAAAAATGAAATTTGATAGAAATTTTACTTCTTTTAAAAAATATTTAACATTAAATCCCATATTCATGTGAAAGAATTCTCATTGGCTTATTTTTCCTTAAAGTTTTCTTGAATAGGTCAAGGACAAGCCTTATAGATAATTAAGCCCATTGGACCACAAAGTAGGGAAACTATTCAGCCTTTAGTTTTTTTTTATGCCCATAAGCACCATTTCATTCATGCCCCTTTTAATAGAGATGATGTAGAGATGCTACATATATTTGGTAATTGATTTCTTCCTCTTCACATATAAAAGACACAGTCAAGTGATCATTCTTAGCCTAGAATTCTTCTGCACACATTCATCCAAATGACTGGACTTGTAATACATAGTAGAAATGACTATGTTCAAACACCAGGTGGATTCCTAGTGCAAACACTTGCTCATTCCTCTGTGATACAATTATAACTTTGTCTTTATGCTATGAAGTGCTCTTCTTTAAATGCCAGCATGTTAGAATTGAAAATTCACTGGGACTTTACTCAAATCTTGTTAATCAACTTTGTAATACTCCTTGTTTTGGCAGAGTCTTGTTCAAATTAGTTTTGCCATGCTGCCTTCTGGTCTAGTGAGTTGGCCTTGAATAAGGGCCAATCTTAAGGTCAGAACAGAATTGACTAGAATCTCCCAGCACATTAATTACAGCTTGCACACCAATGAAGGGAGGGATAAAAATCAACCTGATACTGTCTCCAACTTGAACATTTGCAGCATTCCTTGCTCCCTACCACAAACCTACCAGGTACTCCTCTGGGATGAGCTAAAGGCACAGTATCAAAAACATCTAGAAATTCTGTCTTTTCAGATACGATTCAATGTTACCTCTAGCAGTAACTGTTTTAGCACTAACTACCTCCATTTCTTCATCTATAAAAGAAAACTGTACATTCCTAATTCTAGGTTATTCCTGGCTTTGGCTTCTTCTTACTCTTCTCTTCTTTTTCTTTTTAAAAAAAAGTTAGCAAATTGTAACTTGTATGCAATGTATTGTGGTCATATTCCCATTCCCACTATCTTCTCTTAACCCCTTTCCACTCCTGCTGGCCTCCTTTGCTTCCAAATTGTTTCTTCTTATCATTAGGTGTCGTGTGTGTGTGTGTGTGTGTGTGTGTGTGTGTGTGTGTGTGTGTGTGTGTTGTGCAGTGGCCACACAGCTTTGTGTTCCTTGTTCCTGATGGCAATGATGATGTTATATCCAGAGGACAGCATGATATAGTGTTACAGCATTCCTCCTCACACTTTGGCTCATACAGTCATCCTAAGCCCTCTTCTGAGATTTGGTCTCTCTATGTATTTGAGATATATAGATATCCCAGTCAGGGCTGAGCATTCAGCATTCCCTTGTTCTCAGCTCTTTTAGGAGTTGTGAGCCTCTGCTCTGACTCTCTGTGGATGCTAACAGGTAGTTCCCTGATTAAGACACAGAGATGCTACAGTCTGGGCTGATTAAAGGCATCCAGAGGCCTGCCTAGTGCCACTCAGCACAAGCAGGTAAAAGACATTCATGGGCCAGCCTGGGTTCTTGCAGTCTGGGCTGGCTAAAGGCATCCTTAGGTCCTCCTGGTGGTGCATGGTTCAAACACATGAAACATACCCACTAGCAGGCATGGGTCCTCATTGTCCAGACTTGCTGAAGATATCTCCAGGCCCACCTGGTGACACTCAGTCTCAGCTCAAGTGTGTGAAAGACACCCATGGATCTGCCTGGGTCCCCACAGTCTATGCTGGCTGAAAGCATCCATAGGCCTGCCTGGTCCCACTTAGCTCAAGCTGGTCAAAGATAGACACTGGCCAGCCTGGATCCTCACTCTGGCCGGGCTGAACATGTCCACATGTCAGAGACACTCACTGCCAGCCTGAGGCCTCTCTCTCCCGATTGGCTGAAGACATCCACAGGCCTGCCTGGTGACACTTAGTCTTAGATCAGATGGGTGAAAAGTACCCATGGACCAACCTGGGTCCCAGAAGTCTGGGGTCGCTGAAGGCATCCACAAGGCCAGCTGGTTCCACTCAGCTCAAATATGTGAAAAACACCCATGGTCCAGCCTGGGTCCTCATACTCTGGGTGAGATGAAGGCATCCTCAGGCCTGCCTGGTACCACTTGGCACAACCAGGTGAAAGACACTGATGGTCCATCCTGGGTCCTCACAGCCTGGGCTAGCTAAAAGCATCCACAGGCCAGCCTGGTGCCACTTGGCTCAGGTGGGTAAAATACACCCATGTGCAGGCTTGGGTCCTCAAAGCCTTAGCTGGATGAAAGAATCCACAGTCTTGCATGGTGTCACTCATCTCAGCAGGATGAAAAATACCAACAGGGCCACCCTGGGTCCTCACAGGCCAGGCTGGCTGAAAGCATCCATAGGCCTGCCAGATGCCACTCAGCTCAAACAAGTTGAAATATCCTCACAGACCAGCATGGGTTCTCTAAGTCTGGGCTTGCTAAAAGCACAGGCCCCCATGGTGCTACTCAGCTAAAGCTGGTCAAATACAGACACTGGCTAGCTCGGGTCCTCACTGAAGGCGTCTACGTGCATCTAAGTGTCTGCCTGGTGACACTCAGCTCAAGCAGGTCAAAGAAAGACCCTGGCTAGCCTGAGTCCTCACAGTACAGCCTGGCTAAAGTCATTCTCAGGCCCACCTGATGGCATGTGGTTCAAACACATTAAATACGCCCACTGGCCAGCACAGGTCCTCAAATAATGAGCTTGCGGGAAATATCCACAGGCCCACCTGGTACCACTCAGCTCAAGCTGATCAAAGACAGACATTGGCCAGCCTGAGTCCTCACAGTCTGGGCTAGCTGAAGCCACCCACACAGACACCCAGTGGGTAGGTGCCATTCTGATAAGCAAACATATCGTGGAGTAATGGGAGAGAAAAAGAAGGAGAATGATTCATGTGATGTGGAAAGAGGCAGAACTGAAGAAGCGAAGATGGTGAGGAAGAGGTGGATGTGTTGTTGGGGGTTTTTACTCTTTGCTCTTCTGAGGACCCGCCACCCAGCTCCTAGATAAACCACACACGGAGGCTTATTCTTAATTACCAATGCCCGGTCTTAACTTGGCTTCTTTCTCGCCAGCTTTCCTTATCTTAAATTATCCCGTCTATTTTTGGCCTCTGGGCTTTTCCCATTCTCTTATGTCTGTAAATCTTACTCTTACTCTGTGGCTTGCTGGCTGTGTAGCTGGGTGGCTGGCCCCTGGAGTCCTTCTCCTTCTCTGGCTACTAGATCTTTCTCTTTCTTCCCACACTTCTCCTTCTATCTATTCTCTCTGCCTGCCACCCAAGGCTATCCTTTCTCCTGCTTTGCCATTGGCTGTTCAGTTCTTTATTAGACCATCAGGTGTTTTGGACAGCCACAGTAACACAGTCTCACAGATTTAAACAAATGCAACATAGACAAAAGTAACACACCTTAAAATAATATTCTACAGTATGTATGTGGGTGTCCTGCTTACCACCCAGGGCCTGGGTGATGTCTGCTGCCAAGGGTCATGCTTGCGTTCGTGGTCCTAATATAGCTGGAGTCTGTGTTGACACCCATGACCTATGATGCCACCAAAGGCCACAAGAATGCCTTGGTTCTGGGTCACCACCTGTGGCCATGTTGGTGTCAGAGGACTGTGCTTCCTCTGGGGCCATGCTGATCTGAGCAGCCTCTATTGCCACCTGGGGCCTTGGTGACCTCTGAACCTGATCTGTCTGGGTCTATTGCCCTACAGCAGCCATGATCTGTATTTATGTCTGAATGTCTGTATGTGTTTATGTCTATGTTCAGTAAACACCGAAGGCCATGTGGATGCCCTGGGTCAGCCACCTGTGTCCATGTTAGTGTCCGAGATCCATATTGCTGCTGGGGCCATGCTGAAATGAGTGGCTTGGGCTGCCATTCTGGGGCCAGGCTGTGGCATATGCCACGTTGTGGTCCATGGCTCTACTGTAGCCAGGGTTTTTGTTGATGTCCATGGCTCCTGTTAGTGCTGAAGGCCATTCAAATATCCAGGGTCTGGACCATCACCTGAGGCCAGGTAGATGTCTGAGGGTCGTGCATCAGCCCAGGACATATAGATCAAAGTAGTCTGCACTGCCACAAGGTGCCATGGTGACATCCAGGCACGAGCTGCTGTCTAGGGCCTTGTCTGGGTCTGTGGCCCTCCAGTAGCCAGGGTCTGAGTTGATCTCCATGGATCCTGTTACCACTGAGGGCTGTGTAGATATCTGGGAGCTAGTCTTCTGCCTGAGACCATGATGGTGTCTGAGGGCCATGTTGGTGCCAGGGCCATACTGATCTGGGTGACCTGTGCTGCCACCTGGGCCATGGTGATGCCCAGGCCTTTGCTACTGCTGAGGGCCACATCTGGGTCCATGGTCCTGTTGCAGCTGGGGTCTGTGTTGACATCGATGGCCTGGGTTACCACATGGGGGCCTTAGAAACTATGTGTGATGAAATCTGAGGGCCCTGATGAGCTGTCCTCCCCCTTCACTGGCCCTGGGATAGCTGGTCCTGCCCACAGCTGGACAGAGCAGCAGGAAAGCTGGCTATGTACCTCATATGAGGGGAATGGTCCCAGTGGCCAGACTGACCAGCTCATCTACCACCCAGACCCACATCCTGGGTTTTGGGTTGGATCACCCTAATATTTATCCCATCCACGACCTGCTGTGTGAGTGAAGGGACTGGTTCTATGGATTGATAGACACAGGGTCCCTATGACTTGGGACAAAAGCAGGATATCCAAGAGGAGTTTTGGTGAAGGACCCTTGATGATGGTATACCAAAAGCTAGAGGCCTTGATTCAGACCAATGACCAATGAAGTGTATACCGTGTGACATACAGTAGCTCTCAATGCCACTAGAAGGTAATATGAAGCATTTCTCTGCTCTTCCTTCATGTTTAATACATCACAGACACCATAGTTGCTCTCCCCACATTTAAGCAGCACTGAAAGAGCTGCAGATAGTCACAGAGAGGAAAGACACATGTGAAAAATCCAACTTTTTGGAACCTGAGAAATGGGTACGTCAAAAAAAATTACAGAAGAAGAAATATATATGAACATTCTTGGGGGAATGGACTGGAACTCCCTGGCAGTCAGTGCATTAGCAATTAATAATCAGCGGCATTTTTCACTAACATGACAGATACTGTTTCAGATGGCTGTGATATTGCTGACAAGGCAGGGATGGGATTTACAGAGCCAGTCAAAGTATAAACAGAATTCTTGTACAAGAAGCTGGAGAGATGGCTCAGTGCGTAAGAGCACTTGCCCTGTTATTTTCTCAGTGCTCATGTCAGGAGGCTCACAACCACTTGTAACTCCAGCTCCCCAGGATCTTACACCCTCTTTTGGTCTCCATGGGTACTCCCACACATGTGGCATACACTCAGGCACACACACATGTGTATGTATGTATATCATATGTATACCTACTGAGCCCAGTTGCTTTTATGTGTACATGTTTATGGCTGACTGCATGGGATAACCTATCATGGGTCTCCTCTTCAGGGAGAGGAGTCTTCAATATTTTGTCAGGTGCTTTTCCAATTTCACGGTGAGCTGACACAAACTGAAGTTTATCACTATGAATTACCACAGTTAAGGAAAGGTAGCATGAGAAATAAATTCAAAACGTAAATAAAAATTGATTCATCTACTCAGAAAAGAAATGGAAATCATTTTAAAAAATCTTTGGTACTTTTGAGGGGAGGTCTAGGTTGTCTCTCTTGGCAACTTGGGAGTTGCAGAGGGTTCAAGTTTCCCTTGTCCATGAGGCATCTAGAGCAGCAGAATTCCCTCTAATAGCTATCAAAGATAGAAGAGAAAGGAGGCATCTACCTTAGCAATCAAGGCCACCCTTTCTGGCTACATTGTGAGAAGTAACCTCATTAGCACCATTAATTCTCCAAGCCATTTGGGATGTTCTTTAATCACAGAAGCAGCAAAAGATGTTTGGCACACTCGCTTGGGAAGTTCAATGTTCTCTCATGTGGTTCCTTTGTAAGAACAACAAAAAAATTACTTTGAGCCTGTCAGTGTTTTATTTTATTTCTTAAAAAATTAAATATTTAATCTTTTTAATCAAAACTACCAAGTTCCCTTTATTTTTTTATTGTTCGACAGTTTCTTATATTTGTATAATGAATTTTAGCCATTAAAAGCAAAACTTTTGTCATTTGTGGTGATTGCTAATTAAACTTGCATTTGAAATACAGCATTCTTTATGGAGCTGTAGAAAAAATGGAAACCTCAGTAATCTCTCTGCCACTGAACTACATACCCTGGCCAGAAATGTCTTTAGTGACTTCATATCTTTTGAATCACATAGAGTTACTAATTCTTGTTTTACTGTGACATATATATATATATATATATATATATATATATATATATATTACCATGGACTATATAAAACAAAGACCATTGTAGATTTGAACTACACTAATATAATCTTGAAACTGTTAAACATTCATGAACCAGATGGCAACCCTCCAGCATGTATATATCTGACATAGATATCAGATTAGAAAATTTCCATCACAAGCAGACTGTTTAATAACAAGCATCAACTAGATCTCCATAAAAAATTGCATTTTATGTGAAATTGCCTTGAGGACAATTACTAACAGGCCTGACCCAAACTATAAGAAATAAAAAATTGATTAGCCAATCTGTAACAAGCAGAAGTTCTCATTAAAGTAATATTAATACAAAAGCAACACATAGCACCAACCATGGAATATATATCAGCTTCTATCATTTGAACCCATTGGGAGGCTTTTTAATACTGAGGCTTTAACACAGTGGATGCAGCTGAGATGTCAACTCTGGGGCCTGATAAATTGTTAAGGAACTGAGTAGTTCCCACTCAGGAGAATCCATAAAGTAGCTAGACCGTGTTTCATAAGATTTGGTTCTGTTAGGTCTGGGCTAAGTCCCAGTTACAGGCTGTGCCTTTCCCACAGTTCACGGGGAATGGGAAAGGAACATGAGATTGCTCTTAGATTAAATTATTCTTCCAACAAAAGTCACTTGAACCACAACTCAAGTTCATGGTTGGGAATGAGTGAGCCCTGGGTTCTATCTGAGGAATATCTCTTCTGTCATATATGTTAGATTGATGCCTTTTGTGACCTTTTTATCCACCAGGATTTTCTTCATTATTATTTCTTTCTTTCCCTTTCTTTTTTCTTTATTACTTCTTTCCTCTTCTGTGTTTCTTACTATAATATAAAGGATTGCAACTGAAGCTACCCAAACACAATGGAACATACAACCTTTTTTGCTTTCTGTACAAGAACACTTTTAAAAAAACAATTTGTAAACCTTTTGCCATGTAAAGTTTATCCGCACATCACAGCAAACAGAACTTGCTCAAATTTCTCCTATTTTTAAAAATGGCTATAAAGTACATCTTTTCTGTTAGTAATTGATACTTTTAAAAATATTTTATGGGATAAGTACTTGTAATGGGAAAAAAGTTCAGAATCATACAATTTTTAAGTTTTTGGTAAATTTAATTTCATCCTTCAAGCCTTAATAGCTATATATTTGATGTACCCATTAAGTTATTAAGGACATATAGTGAACATGGACAAGGTGCTACATATTGGGGGAGTTGAAGATGTGTGTATACATATGCACATGTGTTTACTGCTGATATGAGGCTCTGTGTGAAATACTCACGTAGCATGTACGTACATATGTAAGCTATCTAAAATTATTTCACAATATATATTAGCATTTCTCCTCATATTAACGTTTTTGAGACTAATGTGTAATGATCAGATGATTTGTACCCAGAAGTTTTCCCGTGTCCCACCCAGTTCACTGCTGCTGAGACCCAAATAAACACACAGATGCTTATATTAATGAAAACTATTTGGTCTAATGGCTCAGGCTTCTTGATAGCTAGATATTACACTTAAGTTAACATAATTCTTATTTATGTTTAGGCACGTGGCTTGGTACCTTTTCCCAGTTCTGCCTTCACATCTGGCTTCTCATGGTGGCAGCGGCTCGCAGTGTCTCCTGACTCAGCCTTCCACTTCCCAGAATTCTATTCTCTGCTTATCCTGCCTATACTATACTTCCTGCCTAGCTACTGGCCAATCAGTGTTTTATTTATCAATCAATCAGAGCAACACATTCACAGCATACAGAAAGACATCTCCAGCAATATTTCGTAGTACATATGTTCTATTTTTAGACATTTCCCTAATAACAAACAGGTTCTTTGCTTTATATTTGATTTTTAAAATTCTCTTCAAACATTTTTAATTTATATTTTATATGTATGGATGACTTGTGTGCATATATGACTATTCATTACATGTTTATCTGGTTCTGGTGGACGCCAGAAAAAGGCATTGGATCCCCTGGACCTGGAGTCACAAACGATTCAGTTGCCACGTGGGCACTGGCAACTGAAAGTTGACCTTCTAGAAGAGCAGTCAGTGCTTTAAACTGCTGAACCATCTCTCCAGCCCCAAAAATTCTTAAGTAAAATTTTGGTATTGCATTATCCATTGTTTTTCTACTTTAGAATGACCCTAAAAGAAGAAGTCTATAGACCCAGAGCTCTGAAATACCAAGATTTAGTGCAACTGATATATTTCCTTCAGAAAAGGCCCAGGAAACACCCCTCCCTCCATCTCTGTGAATTCATTTGTCTGTGTGCTCTTGGGCAAACATTTTACTTACAAATCTCTGCTCATATTTTAAAAATAGCTGATGTCTGTTTTTTTGTTTGTTTGTTTTTTTGAGACAGGGTTTTTCTGTGTAGCTTTGCACCCTTTCTGGAACTCACTCTGTAGCCCAGGCTGGCCTCAAACTCACAGAGATCCACCTGCCTCTGCCTCCCGAGTGCTGGGATTAAAGGCATGTGCCACCACTTCCCGGCTTGATGTCTGTTGCATAATATATTTTAGAATCTAATTTTTTATTTGCAAGAGTTTAAAATACAGAGATCAATTTTAATAGCATATATTTGGTTCCCTTGGTCTGCTGAAGAATCTTTTTTTTCTCATACAGAGGCCACAGTTGAAGGCCATGCTTTTCAATGAATACAATGATTGAAGTTGGAATGTTTGGAGGCCTCCAATCAGCTCCCAAATAGACACAGATACTTATTATTAATTATGAATGCTTGGTCTTAGCTTAGGCTTGTTCTACTAGCTCTTTTAACTTAATCAAACCTGTTTCTGTTCATC
Organism: Peromyscus eremicus; assembly: GCF_949786415.1. Classification (NCBI taxonomy): domain Eukaryota; kingdom Metazoa; phylum Chordata; class Mammalia; order Rodentia; family Cricetidae; genus Peromyscus; species Peromyscus eremicus. The sequence goes on along the minus strand of NC_081425.1, from coordinate 21,702,985 downwards.
TACGTTTTGCCTCAGGGCTTTTTAACTTTTCTTTCATCCTGTATGCGCTACTTTCCTACTTCCTCTATGTCCAGTTGCATTTGACAAATTCAGAGAAAACTCTCCATTATCTATCCTATCTCGGTGAATCCAAAATTTTGTACCTAATTTATTTCTATTATAACTTTTATTACCAATCCCAAGCTATCTTTTTAAACCTTAAAAATTTTTTATATAAACAACTAATGCTTTTATGTCTCTGTACCTTATACCTCTTTTGTGAGTTTCTTTTTTGAATTTAGTAACAAGGAAAACTAACTACAACTATCTTATCTTCAATTCTATCAGAGACCTGAAAAGGATATAATATTACCTGAGTATACAGGAAGTGAAGTGCAAGCAACTGCCAATACTCCAGAAATGACAGATATATTTGGCTGCGTAGACAGTCACATAAAGTTCCTCTGCAACATTGGAACATCCATCTTTGGCCTACAGGCCTAGAATATCTGACAGCCTTTTCTGTGAAGCAATAATTTTGAAGGACTGTCCTACCTTGTCTTGGCAAAGTTTGGCAGTCTTTTTCCTTTGTGTCTTGCTTGTCCAGTTTATACAACATGCTGTCAGCAGTTGAGGCAAGGGCAATTTCTTGCCGAAATGGCTAGCTTTGCCACATGGCTTTTTTTTTTTAATTACTTTACTCTTTCTTTAAAGATCTTACTTAGTTATTTTTAAACTATTTAGTTTTTCCCATGACTGTCTATACCCATTTTCTTTTCTTTCTTAAGCACCTATGCACATTTTTAAATACAGTGTAACCTGTTTAGAGGGTTTTTTCAGTCTGAATCTGCTTTACTGTGCACCTGTAGCATTCTCTCACTGTGTAAGCCAAATCTTAAGATGCTAAGTGGCAGCAAGTGCCTCTGCCATGTGGCTCCAGCAGTTGGCTTCACACCTTCCTTGGGTCGGTAAACACAGGGGCCTGACCAAGAGCTGCATTTAACTGCTCCAGCTCTAGGAAGTTGGTGCCCTCACTGTGGCAGGTGGTTTTACTTAGCTTGATGTTTCTACTTAGCATATAGGCTGCTCAAGTATTCTGTTGAGCAACACCACATCTTAAAGGATCCATGTCTGTTTTTTTTGTTTTTATTTTTATTTATTTTTATTTTTTATTTTTTGCTTTCTCAGGGCCTATATGGAAATTTGGGCCCCATGCTGGGCACCAACTGTACTTGAAATTATCTTTGGGCTGCCAACCAGCTCCCAAATAAAGACACAGAGACTTATTATTAATTATGAATGCTTGGCCTTAGCATAGAGTTGTTCCACTAGCTCTTTTAACTTAATTAAACCTGTTGCTATTAATATACATTTTTCCTCAGGGCTTTTTACCTTTCTTTCATTCTGTATGTCCTGTTTTCCTGCTTCCTCCCTATCTGTCTGTCTGGTGTCTCTTTTCTTTCTTTCCTGAACCTAAATTCCTCCTTATACATACTCTCCTTTCCCAGAAGTTCTACCTATACCTCCCCCCTTGCTATTGGCCAATTTAGCTTTGCATTAGACCAATCAGGTGCTTTAGGCAAGCAAGGTAAAACAGCAACATATCTTTACATAGTTAAATATTGTGGGAATTTGATCTGTTCAGCCAATGTCATTGGGGTGAGAAGCCCTAGGGAATGAGGTAATGTCTGTCTTTGAAGTTGAGATGTGTTTTTTGTATGCAGCAGATGGATGGATCCTGTTTTCATATCCATTCTGTTAGCCTGTGTTTTTTTTTATAGGTAAATTGAGACCATTGATATTAAGGGATAATGTTCCTGTTATCTTTTGGTGGTAGTGTATGTGTGTTTCCCTTCTTTGGAATTTACTGCTGTGGGCTTATATATTGCCTGTGTTTTCATGGGTGCATCTAACTTTCTTAGGTTGGAGTTTTCCTTCTATTGCTTTCTGTAGGGCTGGATTTGTGGATAGGTATTATTTAAATCAGGTTTTGTCTTGGAATGTCTTGTGAACTCTGTCTGTGGTGATTGAATGTTTTGCTGGGTATAGTGTCTGGGCTGGCATCTGTGGTCTGTTAGTGTCTGCATAATGTCTGTCCAGAACCTCCTGGCTTTCAGAATTTCCATTGAGAAGTCAGGTGTTACTCTGATGGGTCTGCCTTTATAAGTCACTTGGCCTTTTTCCTTTGCTGCTCTTAATATTCTTTCTTTCTTTTGTATGTTTAGTGGTTTAATTATTATGTGGCAAGGGGACTTTTTTTTGGGGGGTCTACTCTATTTGGTGTTCTATAAGCATCTTGTATCTTCATAGGCATTTCCTTCTTTAGGTTGGGAAAGTTTTCTTCTATGATTTTGTTGAATATATTTTCTGTGCCTTTGAGTTGGTATTCTTCTTCTACCCCTATTATTTTTAGATTTGGCCTTTTCATGATGTCCCAGATTTCCTGGACATTTTGTTTTATGACTTGTTTGTCTTTAGTGTTTTCTTTGACTGATGAATCTATTTCCTCTATTGTATAATCCACGCCAGAGATTATCTCTTCCATCTCTTGTATTCTGTTAGTTATGTGTAAGATGAATTGCTAAATGGTCTTATTAATCAAACAAACCCCAGATCCAGATATTGGGATGAAAACTGAAAGATCAGAGGAATAGGACAAACCATAGCCAACCTCACCTTACCAACTCCTCAGCCTCCAGAGAAAGCTACTTCCTGTATTACCATGCCTATATGCTTTTCTGTTCCTGCCCTCTTACTTCCTCTTTCTGCCCAACTACATCACTTCCTCTTTCCGCTCAGCTCTATCACTTCCTGTCTGTCTGTACAGACCTCCAGACCTCTATGATTAACTAGTGCTGGGAATTAAAGGCATGTGCCACCATTCCTGGCTCTGTTCCCAGTGTGGCCTTAAACTCACAGAGATCTGGATGAATCTCTGCCTCCCAAATGCTAGGATTAAGGTAATGTGCTACCATTGCCTGACATCCATGTTTATTATAGTGGCTGGCTTTTTCCTCTGATCTCCATGCAAGCTTTATTTATCAGAGCACAAATAAAATATCACCACAGTTATGCTTGCATCTGTGTTTCCTGTTCATTTACTCAGATTTTCTATGTCCAGCATTCCCCAGTTTGTGTCTTCTTCATTGTTTCTATTTTAATTTTCAGACCTTGAACTGTTTCCTTCACCTGTTTAATTGCTTTTTCTTGGTTTTCTTGGCGTTCTTTAAGAAATTTTATTGATTTCTTCCAATTTTTTGTTTGTCTTTTCCTCAATTTCTTTAAGAGAATTTTTGTTTCCTCTTTAAAGACCTCTATTATTTTCATAAAGTTATTTTTAAGATCACTTTCTTCTGCTTCTTCTACGTCATGATGTTCTGATCTTGCTGTTGTAGAGCCACTAGGTTCTGGTGATGCCATATTACTCTTTATGTTGTTATATGTACTTTTGCACTGACATCTACCCATCTCTTCCTCCAATAGGTGCAAGAGGTGTCTGTGCTTGAAGGAGCTGCTCTTAGTCCAATCAGAGCCAGCAGATTCTGTGTCTCAGGAAGCTGCTGAGGTTGCAAAGGGATGAGTGGGTTTGGGGTAGGGAATGGGTCTTATAGATTGCAGGGTCAGATAAGAGGTATTGGTATAGAAGCCTGCCTGCAGGAATCTTCCCTGCTGGCCAGCAACTATGGCAGCCCATTTTTTTTCAATAATGTAGCTTTAGAGTGTTCTGTGATCCAAAGAAGCTGAATCAGCTTATGATGCATAAATTGTTCTTCTATTTTCCCATATTTTTCTTTCGTCATTTATTGTATTTACCTACAAACCTATTTTGTAGTAATTTTTTTAAAAAATTAAGAACCTTAAGCATATTTACCTTTTAAAAAATCCATGGTACTCCTAATATAAATGATTTCTGTTCACTTTCTCTTTTCTCCACACATAAAGCAGCTCAGGTGTGTAGTCTAAGCCTTTGCCTTTTTTGTGTCAGTAAGTTACATGTTTTATCAATGCCATTTATAATAGCCTTCACTTCATGTGTATCCAGTTATTCCAACCAGCCATCTGAAGAATTGCTGTAGAGATGATTTTATGGATTGGAAAAAATTCTGCATTTCATCTTATTCTGTGACTAGATGGTTACTATACATAGTACTTTCAGTAAAACACATCTTCCAAAAAAACTTCACCATAAGAATCAGTGATACCTTAAAATATCACAAAACATAAACTTATCTATTTTGTGCTTTTGTTTTTCAATAAGCAATTTCAATAAGAAGTTCATGTCTATGCACATTCTGTTTCTTTTAGAACACAGACAGTAATGGGGATTGGAAGAACACTTAGCTAAGAAGTTACAGTTGGTTTTGCATAGAAACTCAAAAGGAAAAAATCAAATTCTGTGGGAAGATAGTCTAAGGGAGCCCAGGTCAGAATCTCGCCTGTCATGTGGACACACAGCTGGCTTCTCTCTGTTCGATACAATGTGTCTCAGTGACTTGAAATGAGACACACAAGTAACACTGTGAAAACATTCTTTTAAAACTTATTTCAGAATATGGAGTTTGCAGGTATTAAAGATGATTTTGTAGAAACTGTATGGCAATTTCTATCCTGTGAATTTTCCATTTCAGATTATGCTGATTTTGGAGATCCATGTCACCTGGCAAATGGATGTAGCTAAGGAATCTGTTCACTTGACTATTTCAGACTGTAATTGAGGAGTCCATGGATTGACCCTTTGTTCTCTGGTTAAGAGAGAGATATCAGGCAAATCCAGCTAATATTTTCCAGTGGATATATTGATAAATGGAGGAAACTTATGAAATTGTTTTTTTTAGGTCTTTATGAAAATGACAATACAATACCCATTGTGTGCTTCTTACGACAGGTATCACTTGAAACTCCAGATATGCCAACTAACTGAATCTGCATAATGGCCCTGTGAGATAGATACTGTCAACATGTCCATTTTACATGTGAGAAACTGAGGACCAGAGACTAAGTGCCTTGTCCAGAACAACACTGAGAGGCAGAATTCAGTTTAGTTAAATAAAAACCTGAAGCCTTCTGTTAAAATGCATGCAAATAAAAAGAAATAAATATAATTTTAAATCCAATGTTTGAAGAATCTTGTCTGTCAAATTTAATCTCCTACTTAAGCCTTTTAACCACTAAATAACTACATTAGTGGGCATAAAGGATTGAATGATGAAAATGAGAGAACTCCAAGGTCTGGATATTTTTAGTTGAAAGTCTAGTATCAAGTCTGGCAGAATAGCTTTTAATATACTAGGAGATATTTAAAATTATTAAAATATTAATATATTTTATATTAAAATATTAAAGAGAGATATTAAAAATATTTCTCTCTATATATATATTTGTATTGAGAACAATATCTCATGTTATGATTAGTTCATTATGACTTAATACAACCAAACTATCTTTTGAAATAATATTTGTAATAATGCCATTGTGACACAATTTTCTTGCTGTTGGATGATTGAGTGTTGTCAATTTTCTTATCCTGTGTTTTAGAAAACACATAGTCTCTGTCTTCTTTTGTTATTTCAGGAAAATGGCATTTTCCTATGTCAGAGAGAGAGAGGGAGGGAGGGAGAGGGAGAGAGAATATTTATTATTACATGTCATGTTTGGAGGAGTGGGAAGTAATTTTATTTGTTAGTGTTAATATAAGAAATAAATAAGAATAAAATGAGCATACAAATGTTCTTCATTAGCTAATATTGCATTGGATATTTCTATAAAATTCTTGACAGTGCATTAATAATGTTTCTAAGTAGTTTTCTAATACAAAATGTACATTTTAAAAATAATCAAGCATTCTCTTTAATAGAGCCTCATTCTCCTGGGCATTTCTTCCCTCCCTCCCTCCCTTTCTTCCTCCCTATCTCATTTCCTTCCTTCTAGTGAAATTTCTCTTGTTCTTCAAAAACTGAACCAGGAGAATAGATTTCAGATAAAAGTAGCTAAGTCCATGTCATCAAGTTACAACAATACATCCTTGATATTCAATATAAATTAGACACTTTCAGTATGTTGTCAATCTTTTGGTAGCAAATAAAATGGTACAATAATTATTACATATTTCTGTTGAATCTTGAAGATGATGACAGATGATTAGTAAAGTCAAACCTGAATTAATATTTGATGCTTCATAAGACACACATCAGTCAAAATAGTGTAACCTTTTATTCTGTCCAATTCTATATTTAAATACAAACATACTGAATAAACTATGCATACAAACTAAAAATTTAGTCTGATTATTCTTTGTCTACTGTCTTCTCTGACATAATCACTAGTAATGTGTAACGTGTGTCTTCACCACTTTGGGCTGCTATACCAAAGCACCATAAATTAGGAACCTTAAACAACAACCATTTCCTTCTCACAGTTCTGAAGGCTCATGTACTGAGCCTGGCACTGGGATAATGGGATGCTGACATGTTTGAACCTTCTAGGATTCAGAACACTGCTTTCTTATTCTAGTCTCCCATAGAAGACAGGGTATGAGAGAGCTCTTTGAAGTCTCTAATGGGTTGACTCCATTCATGGGGGCTTCATCCTCAGGTCACAATTGCCTCCTCTTCCTTTTTAGGACTGGGCAGAGTAACACGAAGATAATACAACATAACACTATAAGAGGATATGTCCTTCTAGAAGGCCTTCTTGTCATAAGTATACATACATGTACATTTATCACCGTATTACAGGTTTTTTAAAAAGCATGGGATTATACTGTAGTTTTTCCTGAAAATTATATTACTTAAAACATACGCTGATGATAGTTGCTAGTGCACATTTACCTGATAGTTTTCATCTTTAGAGATTATTGCTGTCATTTAAGCCTTCTCTTTCTGAAATAGAACCTTTCGTGGTCCTTCTGAGGATTTGTGATGTGTGAACGCATAAATCAAAACGGAATCACAAATGGAATTGATGCCCTGGACAGCTGAAGAAGTGGAGGAGCCGTCTCTGTGGAGACGTATTTCTGCTTCTGTGCTTGGCAACTGTTATCCCTTTCTTCTTACATCCTCCCACACTGTTACCTGTCTTCCTCATTTGTTCCTTCCAGGACCGTCTGTAACAGATTTGGCCAATCATCCCAGCTACAGTGATTTTTATGATGCTCCCCATTTGTCAGAGGATGCCCACGGATCCCAGATCACCTGTTGGTATTTACTTTCCAAGGTTCCTATCATTTCCCAGAAGGAAATGATAAATCTTGCCTCCTAACATCCAGCTTAATGCATTTTCTGTTTCTCTTTGAAATAGATCCAACATTACCACTTGAATACTTTTGATGTCTAATAGTGTCAGCATTGTTCTCCAGACACAAAGTAAATGGCAGAAAAAGGATCCACAGCTGAGTAAACAACCCTGTTGCACGATGACCTCATGTGGAGGTCATGGAGGAGACAGCAGTCTTATATGAGGCATTTATAATTTGGCTGGGATTCTAGTCAGTTTTCATTGGCTGAGAACTCAAGGTCTGGTGGAAACCAAATTTATGTTCATTGACACATTTTTTTTTCTTTTACTGTAAAGGATTGGGACACATACATGTACACACATTTGCATGTTATCTATAAGTAACACTACTTCTGTGGTAGGTAATATAAGAAAATTAGTATTGGAGGGGCACAGCAAGGGATTAGATAACACATGTGTCTTCATTCAGATATTTTCATGGTGTGCATTTCTAAGACTGGAGATAGAGCACAGTGTGGAAGGGTTTGCTAGTTTGAACACAAAAATGAATATTTCCAGTGGCTATTTCCCTCCTTCTGTATTTTGAGGCAGCAATATTAGTGTGTGGGGGGCATTTAACATTTCAGGCAACGTATGAGATGGGTAAGAAGCTTGTGATTTTGTTCTTAATTTCAAATTTATTATCATCAATATAGAGAAGATAAACACCTTATACTTAAAAGCAGACAAAAAGCTTATTTAGGTGATACACACAGACGCATATACATATATGTTTATACACTTACATACATATGTACATATATATTTACATTTACTTGTTTCGTGTGTGGATGTATTTATTTGGGCACGTGTGATCTGGTGCTGGTGCATGCGTGGAGGACAGAGGACAAGTTGCAGTAGTTTCTTCTATTGTGCTGGTTCAAGTCATCAAGGTGGGTGTCAAGGGTCACCTGCCGTGCCATCATGGTGACCTGAATTTTAGGTGTTATGGTTTGTGAAGTTACAAATAAAAATAGAGGGCTATAAAAATCTGAGTGACACAAGATCAAAGAGGGTTATTTCAGGATATTCAAATTACAGAAAAGGGCTAGTTTTTTATAGACCAATTCTCTGCAGGAAACTGCCTAGAAAATCTACATACAGTGAAGAAAGAACCCAACCCCTTCTTGCCCCCACCCAAATAAAAGATTAGAAAGCCATGAAGGCTTGAGAATCAGGGGCTCCATCGAGGAGAAAGAGTCAAATGAAACTGGCTTTTTGTGCCACTTTCCTCACAGTACCTGCCTGTCTCAAAGGTGTTACTGCAATGGTCAGAAACGGAGCTCTGCCAGAAACTAGAGTCCAGGGACCATCAAGAAGAAAGGACCTGTGCCTGGTGTTCTTAGAGGTGTCTATCTTTGGAGTACAAATGGCACAATCTATTCAGGCCATTTTATATATTGCCACAACCTGAGAAACTAATTAATAACAGAATTTACTTCTCGTGGTCGCAGAGGTTGGGAAATCCCAGAACAGGACACCTACACATTCTGTGTTTATTCAACATCTACATCCTGGTTCATAGACAGCTCATTTCCATTTGTCATGGTAGAAGAGGTAGGGATCTTTCTGAGTCCTCTTTTGTAAAGGCAAGAATCCCATTAATGATAGCTCATGACTGAATCACCTGCCTCAAACCCCATCTGTTAATACTATTGTTATGGGAGTTGGGTTTCAATGTATGAATTTAGTGAGGACATGAAGATCTAGATAATAGACCTGAGCTTTGACAAAGAGTGGTTCACAAAACTGAAAGTCTTGTTTGGGAGTAGCCCAGTACCAATCTTGTACTGGCTAATTTGGTAACTGCCTATCAGAGAGCTTATCCAGAGACTCAAATTAGCTGAATAGTCTCTTGTAGCTGGAGTTTTCTCTCTGGTTCCCTCCAAGCCCCAGCAATCCTGCAGCCCACTTATAAAATAAACACACAGACACTTAAATTATTTAAACTATTTGGCCTAATGGCTTAGGCTTCTAGCTATCTAGGTCTTACATCTTAAATTAACCCATTTCTATAAATCTATACCTCCCCACATGGCTCATGGCTTACCAGCATCTTACATGTTGGTACTCATGGTGGTGGCTGGTAGCATCTCCTAACTTATCCTTCCTGTTCCCAGAATTCTCTTCTCTTCTTGTCCCGCCTATACTTCCTGCCTAGCTACTGCCAATCAGCATTTTATTTATACAGAGTGATATCCACAGCACTTCCCCTTTTCTTTTTTTCAAAAAGGAAGGTTTTTAACTTTTACATAGTAAAATTACATATAACAAAACAATTATCAAGAAAGAATTACAGTTATAATATCTAGTTTATTTATAATATCTAGTCTATTTGTATTTGGCAAAATTAAAGAAGATGTCCTATCTATTCTATATTTGTGAGTCTAAGGTTTTATATCTAACTTATCTTTTATCATAACTAAGGAAAATTGTAAGAATCTAGTCTTCAACTACATTAAAGACCTCAGAAGGATATAATATTACCTGAGAAATGGGAGACGGACACAAGCAACTATCGGGAGTCTTGCAAGAGTAGACAGAGACAGCTGGTAGCCTAGACAGTTATCCAAAGTTCCTTTGTAACATTGGGGCTTCTGTCTTCAGCCCATAGGCCTAGAGTCTCTAAGTCACTTTTTTGTGTCCTGTAGAATGTCTGGCAGTTTCCTTTGCAAAGCAGGAACCTGAACAACCCTTTTGCCAAGCAAAGTTCAGTGGTCACCTTCATATGGATCCTGCATGTCCAGTCAATCAAACAGTCCAGGCAAGAACAGTTTCTTGCCCAAATGGCTATTTTTGCCAAGAAGAAGATAAACTCCATACAGAGTGTCTTCAATGCCCATCCTCCTCTCTGAAGTAAATCAGTGCTGCCAGGAGCAGACATGTCTCATTGTAGCTAGAGTTTTCCTGCCTGGCCCACAGTCAGGACAAATCTCTCTCACCCACCAGTCCTACAGCTGCTCAGACCCAACCAAGTAAACACAGAGACTTATATTGCTTACAAACTGTATGGCCGTACCAGGCTTATTGCTAACTGTTCTTATATCTTAAATTAATCCATTTCTATAAATCTATACCTTGCCACGTGGCTCATGGCTTACCAGCATCTTCACATGCTGTTTGTCATGGTGGCGGCTGGCAGTGTCTCTGACTCAGCCTTCCACTTCCCAGAATTATTCTCCTCCTTGTCCTGCCTATACTTCCTCCTGCCTGACTACTGACCAATCAGTGTTTTATTTACTAACCAATCAGAGCAACACATTTGCCATACAGAACATCCCACAGCATCTCAATGTCCAGAAAGTCTAAATTTTTAAAACATTTTAAATGCCATATTTTATAGGTCTTTGAAGTGTTTGAAGATTACCTACCTAATTGAATTATATCTATGTATACCTAGAAAACAACATGACTATAAGTTTGACTATCATAGAAGACTAATTATTAATCTGTATTTTTTAATTATCCATTACAATCTAAATGAGTTGCATAAACATAATACCTCAAATGAGAATAGAAATATATATACAGTACAACAAAATTAAGTTTAAACTTGTATCAATAAACTAAAATCCATAGCAATGTAAAACATTTTAAACAAGTTGTTCTTTAAAAGTAGATTTAATAATCTACCCTTTCATCCTATCATATCTATATCAATCCCTCAATTAAAATTCTGGCTTTCAATAAACTTACCATCTGTGGAAGAAAATGATCTGATACACAACTCTGGAAAAATAATTGAGGAAACTGAGTCAGCCCGTTTGGTTATATGACCTCTGACTCTAGATCTGACTCTAAGTTGTGTCAGTTTGTGTGTTCATCTTTTATTTTAGTTCTTTGAAATTTTCACACTTGTATACGATATATCTCAAGCAACACCCTACTCCCTCTCTCCAACTCATTTCCCATCCCCCAACACATTTCCTTCCCAGTTTCATGTGCTTTTATTTTTGTTTTGATAACTCACTGATTCTAAGTGCTACCCACATGCTCATGACTGTGGGGTTATACCAGAGAGTACAGAAAGCCTACCAGTAGCCACCCCCACACGAAAAGTGATTTTCATTCCCCAGCAGCCATCACCCATCAATAGCTCCTCAGATAGGGCCCTATCCTCTCAATGTTGCAGTTTACAACTGGCTTGATCTTGGGCAGATACTGAGTAGGTAACCACAGCTATTGCAAGTTCACATGTGCAACAGCCATATTCTATCCGTAGGAAGGCATTTCACAACATTCTTCCCTATCTTCTGCCCCTTAAAGATTTTTTTCCTGCTTCTTTTTCCTCATGTTCCCTGAGAGTTGAGGTTGGGAAAAGTTGATATTAGTATCCCATCTACAGCTGAGCATTCATCATTATTTATTCTTAGAACACTGAATAATTATGAGTCTCTGTATTAATTACCCACTACAATAAGAAGATTCCCAGAACAAGGGTGAGAGCAACACAAATCTACGACTATAAAACCTATACATTTGAGAAGCAGTTTAATGACATGGACATTTAGCAAAACAACATCAATAGGTTCTCTCCTTGGGCCTATAAATTCCTCAGCTTTGGGTTTTCACCATCTTTATAGTGCTAGGTATCAATTACCTCCTGTGAAAATCAGGCCTCAAATCCAATCAAGAGAGTTTTGGTTACTTCACCAACAATTTTGCCACTGTTACACCAGCAGGGCACTTCTTGATTGCTAGGCTGATAATGTAGCATACGGGATCACTGATATTAATGTCTTTTCTCATTCAGTAATATCTTTATAGCACATTCCAGCACTTTGAAAGCTAGCCAGCAAGAAGATGATTTCTTTGTCAGTTCAAGTTTGATTTATGTGTTACTTGGTTTGCAAGACTATAGGCTCCCATGTAGCTTTTTTATGCATAAATTCACTTTGCTTAACAATTCACCTGCTCCTTCATTTTCCCAGACTATCATTCCTCTGCCTATTTGAACTTTTCTGACCCTCTATTCATCATTTCCATTTTCATTTACCCAATATTCTACTATTATCCTTCATTAGCTCATGCCTCCCTACAGTCTATTCCTAGATTTCTGGCTTATACATGCACCCAAAATTAAACATACAAAAAATTGGATCCAAGTCCCATATATAAGAGGAAACATGCAAAATTTGTCTTTTGGGGATTGCATGACCTCACTCTGTATAATACTTTCCATTTCCATACATCTACCTGAAAATCCAATGGTCTCATTTTTCTTTACAGTGGAGTAAGTCTCCACTGTGGATATGTACCACATTTTCTTTATCATCACTTGATGGGTGTCTATATTAATTTCATTTCCTGCCTGTTGTGACTAGACCATCAGTAAACATGAACATACAAGATTCTTGATAGTAGGATATAAATTTATTTGTGTGTATGTCCAGGAGTTGTGTAGCTGGATGATAGCATAGATGGGCTTCCAGGGGTTATTTTGAGAAACCCCCAGACTGATTTCCAAAGTGGCTGCACTAGTTATTCACACCAGCAGTATAGAAGCATTCCCTTTTCCTCACATCCATGACACTTGCCATTTGTTGCAGATCATGATCATTCTGACCAGAATGAAATGGAATCTTCAAGTAGCTTTAACGTGCATTTTCCTGATAGCTAGGAAATTGAACAACTTGAGTGTTTAGCCATTTCTAACACTGCTTTTGAGAACAGTAGTGTCAGGTTTGAGCTATCTTTCTGTCATATATGCTCAGTCCTGAGAAACTCAGATGTAAAAACAAACGGAAGTTCTAAAAATGAAGAGCTAGGCCAAAGGAAAGACGTCTTTTTAATGTGTGCAGCATGACAAACCTTGTCTGTCTGAAGCACTAACACAGCCATGTGTAGCCTTGGCATTTCCATGTTGCTGTTCACGGTACATGATGCTTAAGAAATGATATATAATCATTGTAAATACAGCCTTAGAGTTATTTTTCTTGTCTCTTTTATGGAGGGATAATTCAGAATGAAAATAGAGCTCAGGAAATATCCTTTCAGCATGCCTTAAGGTTCTATATCAAGCCATGAATTACTTTATGTTAAAAGGATTTTATGCTTTTAAAATTATGTACAACAGGGATTATTTTTACATGTGTTCTTGAAGCACCAACATGTTAGCTCATTTTAATCCCACTCTACACCAGTTCTTATATAATGCTTGAAAGAAATAAAGTTGGACCTGGTGATATGGCTCAGTGTGAAAAAGCATTTGCCACCAAGCCTGATGACCTCAATCTTTTTCTCTGACCTCCACAAGTATACTGTGTCTTGTAGTCTTGCACATACATGTACACACACACAAACACACACACACTGCAACTAAGTAAATAAATGTATAAAATAAAGTTGCATGTCTTAAGAAATGCTGGACTGTTGAAATTTTCACAATGATGCTGGAGTTTTTTCTCAGTGTTAGAAACAGAAAAAATATTACTGTAATATATTTCAATAATCTTTATCTTTTCTTAGCATTTGAGGTTAAATCTTTTAACGCAGCAAAATTGTTTCTTGGTGCAAAGCAATGGAAATGCAATAGCCTTGAATAAGTTACTCTGGAATGTGAAATATGACACTTACTCGTTTTTTAGACTTGGAATCTAGGGCTGGTATGATGATTTGGGACTCAATGAGAACATCCTTATGCACACTAAATACTTGTGAGGTGGTGAAAAATCTTACCATGTTTGATGTGCTTCCAAAGCTAAATACTAACCCTGTTATATTGGGTAGTCTGTACTCAAAGACATTATTGTATACATAATGTATGAAATATGTGTAAGAGGCTGATGCTCTGTGTCTTGTATTATCTACATTTGATTTTTGTGGCTTAAATAATCTTAGACCTGTGTGATTTTGAAGGATTTACTTCATTAGTTTTCTATCATCTCCTTGATTACAGCTGTCAATCCTTGGCCTTAGTGGTCTCTGCTCTTCTCTTTCTCCCTCACCATCATTACTATTCTACAGATCTCACAGGAACTTTGTAGCATCTATGATTGCTACTCAGTAGTTCCCCCTGTCTGGCTACCTGATCCTAGATATTCAGGTACACAGGAGATAATTCCTAGATGAATGGTCACTGATTTTTTTCATTTTAATGATAGAAAAAATCCTAATGCCTTTTTCTAGATGGCACCAGAAACCTCCAACAATATTGATATATTGAATGTCTATACAAGTCAGTAGCAAAGGAAGATATTTCAAAATGTCATCAAAACTAAAGACATTCCTATTTCCTGAGTAAAATAAGATTTCTACAAAAAGTCCTTTAATCCTTTTTAGTTTTGGTTTGACAGTTTCTAAATGTAAGACATGTTTATTATATTTTAAAAGCCAAAGAACACATGATCATTTCCCTAAATGGAATCATCAATAATTCAAATACAAAGAAAAAAAAGGTTATAGAATTTGTAAAGCCACAAATTCAAAGGGCTGCATGATATAGAACTTTCTCAGGAGAACACTAAAATAGCAAATTTTGGTTTATCATTGTCTTTGGGTTTCTACTGCTGTGAAGAGGCACCATGACCACAGCAACTCTTATAAGGAAAACATTTAATTGGGGTGACTCACATTTTCAGAGGTTCAGTCCCTTATCATCACGGCAGGGAGCATGTGGCATGCAAGCAGACATGGTGCTGGCTACATCTTGATTAGAAGGCAACAGGAAGTGGACTGAAGCACTAGACATGGACTGAGCATATATGAGACCTCCAAGTCCACTCCCACAGTGACACACTTCCTCTAACAAGGCCATACCTACTCCAACAAAGTCATACCTCCTAATAATGCTACTCCCTATAAGCTTATGGGGGGTAATTACATTCAAACTACCATAGTCACCACTGTGCAAATATACAGTTTTAGCCACACTTGACTTCATTTTCCTAAAATACAAGTAGCATCTTAGTTAGCTGGAGGAATTGACATATGGAAGGTTTTTGAGAATTGATGCCAGTTGAACAATCATCCAATAAATCAATGAACAAGCTATTATTGGACATTGGCTGTATGTGTCATGCATCCCAGGTGGTGTGGAGGAAGTAGTGATCAAGTCACATCATGCTGTTGTTGTGCTCATGGGACAATCTGCTATCAGATTACAACTGTCAAAACTGGAGAGGTCTCTGCTTAAAGAGGCTGCCATGCATGATCTTCCAGTCACTGAGTGAGAGACAAGAGGTAGGAATGAGAAACAAACAGTGATAAAGCGAAGTAGCAGGAAATGAAACAAAATGCCTCAAGACCTGGCTGTAGAGGAGAGGTCCCAGTAGAGTAAGAGGCTGGGCTCCAGCTGGTCACACAGAACCCAGGGGCCTTTGGGTTTTCTAAAGGGAATGTAAGCTGGCAACACATTTTATTGTAACACTGGGGACATGGTGTGGGCAGAATTACAAAGCAAGTATTTTTTAATCTGCTCTCATTTGTGATTCTCACCGTATTTGATTGCTTTGCCTAAGAAGGTGTTGGTGGAATTCTCTAAAAGAACATCCTGTTCTAATCACAACAGAGTAAAAAAAAAAAAAAAAAGCATATATTCTCAACAGATTCTTTTAGAAACAGACATTTTACAATGAAGAATATAGGAAACAGTAGTGGTAGTGGTTCAAGCAGGGCCAGATAGATTAATATTTCTAAACAGTTCTCAGAATTCACAGAAACATTAGACAGAATGCTTCAACAATAGAAAAAAAATGTAATGCTGGGCGGTGGTGGCACACGCCTTTAATCCCAGCACTCGGGAGGCAGAGCCAGGCGGATCTCTGTGAGTTCGAGGCCAGCCTGGGCTACCAAGTGAGTTCCAGGAAAAGGCACAAAGCTACACAGAGAAACCCTGTCTCGAAAAACCAAAAAAAAAAAAAAAAAAAAAAAAAACCCAAAAAAAAATAGAAAAAAAGTGTCATTTTAATGAATAACTAAGCTCAGAAAATACAGAGGCCATTAGTACGGACTGATGGTGGAGAACTTCAAACCTCACTAGAGAGAAACTCTGAACCTAGGTTCTTCTGTGGTGTTTGAGAAAGCATTATAGTGTTTAGCAAGAAACAGGATTGAATAATAAGGGCTACTTGGGTGGGTCTTGGAGGAGGAATAAGGTGAAGATCCTGTCAAAGGAGGAGTTCAGGAAAGACAAGATGGCTCAGTCCATAAGTGTATTTTCTGCACAATGCTCATAATCTGAGTCCAATCTACAGAGCCAATGTAAAGGTGGAAGGAGAGGAATGACTCCACAGAGTTGTCCTCTGACCTCCATATGTGTGCCATGGCACATGAACCCCCACATCCACATATCACACACACACACACACACACACACACACACACACACACACACACAAACAATCTAGGAGTGCCAGGTTTAGCCTGAGACCCTGTCTGTAGCCTCCACGTGAACCCACATGCACATGCATAAAAGTATACACACAAATGCACTGCCCATGTAAGTAATTGTTAATGACTGTATCAGAAAACATACTTCTGAAGTTTTGTTTGTTTGTTTGTTTCGGGAAACAACCATCTTATTTTTAGCCAATCATTGTTTGGGGAACTTGGTTCTATAAAAATGAGATTAGTTCATTGTTTGGAGGAGATCTTTCAAATATCTCAAAAGATGATGATAACAATTGAAGTTGAAGGAAGGAGAAATCTGTCCTGGAATCTCAGGAAGATGATTCACAAGTCAGAGATAGGTTGCACTGTAGGTTAAATGTCCAGTTACCATGTGGCCTCAAAGTTACACTTCCAGGCACATGCCCTGCAAAACTGAAGGCAGCTTTTCAAACAAAACTTGACCTCCTGCTTTCACAGTACTAAGACTGAAATGAACGAAAACCTCTAAAAACCAGGGGTGTAGCATTTCCTTCTCCATTGTTTGTTGTCAAATTCCTCTTCACTTCCTTTTCTTTCTAATCTCCATGAAAGCCAATTGCATGCCAGTTCCTCTAAGTATTGCTTGTCTTTATTTTTTTAAAAATATTTATATTGTGTTTGCAAGTGTTTTACCTCCACAAGGGTATACTGCACGAATGATTAATGTCTGCAGAGGTCAGAAGACAATGTTGGATCCCCTGGAACAGGAGTTTTGGGATGAATGTAAGCTGGTACATGGGTTTGGGGAATGGAGTCTTGTTCCTATACAAGAGCATCAGGTGCTCTTGGTCACTAAGCCATCTCCCCAGTACTTTCTTCTTATTATGGAAAAGAAGGAAATTGGGCTACTGTGGGTTTAGGTGTCTAAATAAGTAAGAACTGTAGGAAGGAGGTAAGACCAAAATGAATAATTCACCAGAAAGAGAGACTTGAATTGGAAATGTGGGGTGATCAAGCCATTCAAATAGCTATAAACATTAAATATCAACATTTATTTCAACTTTATTTAATTTTAGTGGATAGAACAGTGTGAGTTGTAGATACTCACACAAATCAAGTTTGGGTTATCAACATTACAAACTGCAGGGTTATTATTGTGTATAGTTTGAGAACTTCAATAATGACAAGGGGTGGATTCCAGCTGTAGTTAAACATGGCATAGTTGTTGATGCAACCAACAATGAGCAATCATAGTGATATATAATTAGTAAGAGAGGAAAACTGCCAGTAAAGCCAAGCAATATCTCCAAATACTTCTCTAGCACATTTATACATAGAATGTTTGACATTTAGTTAATACCTTTCTCAGCCGGGAAATGCCAAGATGATTTCTCTGCTAACTCATATTACCCAGTGTAAACACTGAATATGAATTTTTGCTGAATGATTCAAGTGTTTTTTTTTTCATTGTAAACTAGCAGCAGGTGAGAGGTGCCTGGCCACATGAAGAGGCAACTGCATTATTTCCCTGACTAGAGATTCAATGGGCCTTACACTGTGAGAATTTATTTACATTTGTGGCCAAGGAGGAAAGAGATCTCTGTAAACTCTGAGTTTAGAAGCCAGTGGCTAGCTCACTGATGCTCACACTTTCACTGACATTTATCCTAAATTTTAAATTTATTTTAATGGATATCAGAATATTAAGAAGGAAAGAAAGCAGAGCTCTGATCAATTACATGTTCATTTAATTTCAGTGAAAGCCCAGATGTTAGAGAAAGTGTAAAGAAAAATATCATAATCCAAGGCTTTAATGTATTTACTAAACTAATGGCAGAATTACACATATAAGCAAATCTTTAGAGAAATATGGATAAATTATATAATATACCACACACGGGTAGAAATGTGATGATAGCTATATACTGAGATAATTATAATAATTATTACTTGCCAACTAGAATTTTGTTGCATCATAAATACAAGTTTTATATACACATTTTCCACCAGTAAGGATAATTTGGTGAAAATTTTAGTAGTACACTTTTCTTCTATCCCAAGTATTATACTTGTAAGTAGCCCATAATATTATTACTATATAAACTCATTACATGTAAATGTATAATTAATTACTCTGTAAAATATTTGGAAACAAAAAATCTTTTTGATATATTTTTGATAGTTTTAAATTGTTATTGAAAATTTTAGAAGTTGAAATACTATGAAAGAACTTTTTGTGTACTTTAACATTTAGCCTTTCTCTATGAGAGCTTATTTTAAATTTTACCATTTAGTCATGGCTACATGACCTCAGACAGCACATCATACAGAAACCCTCTGTACTAAGTTACAAAGGGGTTAGCTTTTGCGCTCCTTGCTGAAGATCCCCCTCTTCATTCGTGCTGTAGTTTTAGACAGAACACAGTACTGTGCAGATGGTGGGCAGGGGAGCCTCAGACTCACTGGCCTTTGGCGATGTAACGTTGTCTGAATTTTAATGGGTGGTTAACTCGCAACCCTTTTTATCTTTGTGGTGGTAGAGCTGTAAACACTTCCCACTTTGTTAAAACATTCATGATTCTCTTTTAGTTTTCTAATAACTTTTTCCTTATGAGATATTTAGAGATATATTAGCATAATCTAAAACATCCACATTGAGTTCTGTTAGTGGCTTTTAAATTTTAAGACATTAAAGGTATTTTGATACCTTTTTGCTTTAAATTTCACCATTTGCTATAAAAATCCATAAAATTATACTGTAGCATATAAAGAAAAGAAACTTGTAACAGCTGTGCTTACAGTATTCATAATTCATTTTTACTTTTGAATCTTATATTTTAATACAAAACATTATCCAAGTTGTTTGGTACATTTATATATATATATATATATGTATATATATGATATGTAATATATACATATGTGTATATATATGATACGTAATATATATTATATATACAATTAGGACTGTAATTGATTTAACTGATCAACTGATTTAAATGTATTAAAGGGAAGCAGAAATCATCTTGGATAGCAATCACATATGACTTCTTACCCTAAAAGATTTTGAATATTTGATTTTCAGCCATAATTCCTCAGTCACATCTGTTGGAGTCAATAACTAGCAATAATTGTTGAATTATTAAAATGTTACAAATTTTAAAATGTTTATTTTCAAATTATGTGTAAGTATGTGTCTGTGTGTGGGTATGTGCACGTGAGTATAAGTGTCCTCTGAGACCAGAGGCGTCAGGTCCCTAGGACCTGGAGTTACAGGAGAATGTGACCCATCTGACATACCTGATGGGAACTGAACTTGGATCCTCTTTAGAACAATGTGTAGTCTTAACCACTTGCCATCTCTCCAGTCCTTATAAAATTCTTTAAGGAAAAAGTTCTTGGGTTGTTGAGAAGTACCCTGTAATCACATGTCTATCAATATTTCCTACTTACATTTTCAAATTCTAGATTTTTAAAAATATAATTATTAAGGGCTGGAGACATGGCTTAGCAATTAAGAGCGCTTACTACTCTTGCAAACAATCTGGGTTTGATTCCCAGCTCTCACATGGCAGCTCACAACAATCTGTAACTCCAGTCCTGGGTGATCTAGTGCCACCTTCTGGCTTCTGTAGGCACCAGGCACTCACATGGCACATACAAACAAAACACCCATACACATAAATAAACATAAATAAATAAAGTATATAATTACTGTATTATGATTCAAGGACCAGCATAATCATCAATACCAGGCATTTGTGAGAAATGGAGAATTTCAGGCCATATCACAGACCTACTGGATAATGACTTACACTTTAGTAAGTCTGCCAGTTAACTTGTATGCTTTAAAGAGGGAAAACATTGGCTTATTTGGTAGTCAGTAAGGCACCATTCATGAAAGAGAAAATAAATGACTGTTTATTGTTTTTACATTTATACTTGTTTTTCAAGTTATTTATTATAATGGTCTTACAGCAAAATTATAATACATTAAAAAGTCTTTTTCTTACTTTTCTATTGCTACAATAAAGCAACATGACCAAGGCAACTTTTTAAAGAGAACTCTTAACTTGGAGCTTACCATTTCAGAGGATTAGAGTCCATGACCATCATGGCTGAGAGCATGGCAACAGGCATGCAGGATGGAGCAGTAACTGAGAACTTATATGTGTTCTACAGGCTCCAGAAAGAGAGGACTAACTGGGAATTTTGAGTCCTCAAAGCCTTCCCTCAAAAACACAAACGTTCACCAACAAGGCCACACCTCCTAATCCTCCCCAAACAGTTTCCCCAAATGGGGACCAAGTATTCAATTACATAAACCTATGGGGGACATTCTTATTCCAACCACCACTTCCTCAGAAAATAAAAGACTGACCTTTGCCTTCAGATGCTTTAGAGCCCTTTGCTCATTTCTTATTTGAGTTGTTTTATGTTTTGATATTTCATTGTATAAAGTTTTTGTGTATTTTAGACATTAATCTCCACCCTGGCTAGTTTTTTTTCTCAACTTGACACAAGTTAGAGTCATGTGAGAAGAGAGTTCTCAGTTGAGAAAATGTCTCCATGAGATTTTCCCATTGACAAGTCTGCAGTGCATTTTCTTGTTGATTGATGTGGGTGGGCTCAGCTCACTGGGGTAGTGTCACTCCTGGATAGTTGCTTCCGTGCTGTATAAGAAAGCAAACTGAGAAAGACATGGAGAGCAAGCCATTCCTGCTCCCAAGTTCCTGCCTTGAGTTCCTGCCCTGACTTCTCAGTGATGGATTGAGATATGACACTGTAAGCTGAAATTAACCATTTCTTCCCTAAGTCATTTTTGGTCATGGTGTTTTATCACAGCAATGGAAAGCCTAACTAAGATAATCCCTCATCAAGCAAATGGTTTGAAGTCATTTCCCTCATTCTGTAGGCTGCTTTTTGATCTTGTTTTTTCCCTTACTATGGAAAAACATTTAAATGTCACAGATCTCACCTATTTTTACTCTTGTTTCTGGTTCTTTTGGTGTCATATGAGAAAACTACTTCCAAATCCAATGTCAAGAAGCGTGCTCATTATTTTTTTTCTTCTACAAGGAAGTTTTTGTTTTTATATGTAGTTTCAGCTATTTTGTTAAAGCTTTTAAACACATTTGAATTTGCTTTTGGCCATTGTGTAAGATAAAAAGTATGATTTCCTTCTCTGACATGTGGATGTCTATTTTTTTTCCAATACTAGTCACTGAAGATACAGTTATTTTTTTTCTCTCTCTATTGTATAGTATTGGCATCTGTGATGGTTTGAAGGACAAATGTCGTCCATTGGCTCACACATTTGATACTTGGTCCCCAGTAGGTGGTGCTATTTTGAGAAGCTATGGGGAGGTTCAGCCTCGCTGAAAGACAAGTGTCACTGGGGGCAAGCTTTGAGAATTAAAAACCTTGTTCCAGAGTAGGTCAATTCGGACTGTCTCTCGACCATTGCCAGCAGTCTGTTGTGGGGGTATCTTTGTGGATTTCTGTGGGCCTCTCTAGCACTTTGTTTCTTCCTATTCTCATGTGGTCTTCATTTACCATGGTCTCCTATTCCTTGTTCTCCCTCTCTGTTGTTGGTCCAGCTGGGATCTCCCACTCACCCAAGCTCTCTTTCCCTCGACCCTCGCCCTTCACTACCCCCACTCATGTCCAGGCTGTTCATGTAGATCTCATTCCATTTCTCTGTCATTGGGCGATCTCTGTGTCTTTCTTGGGGTCCTGTTTTCCAGGTAGCCTGCCTGGTGATGTGAGTAGCAGTCCAGTCATCCTTGTTCCACATCTAGTATCCTGTTATGAGTGAGTACATACCATTTTTGTCTTTCTGAGTCTGGGATACCTCACTCAGGATGATTTTTTCTAGGTCCATCCATTTGTCTGCAAACCTCATGATGGACCTACTCTGGTGATGGGATGGCCAAACACCCTAATTGTCGTGCTAGAAACCTCATCCAACTACTGAGGGATCTGGATGCAGAGATCCATGACTAGGCCCCAGGTGGATCTCTGGGAGTCCAATTAGTGAGAATGAGGAGGGTTTATATGAGAGAGAATTGTTGAGACCAAGGTCGGATAAAGCACAGAGACAAATAGCCAAACAAACGGAAAAACATGAAATATGAACCAATGGCTGAGGGGTCACCAACTGGATCAGGCCCTCTGAGTGGGTGAGACAGTTGATTGGCCTGATCTGTTTGGGAGGCATCGAGGCAGTGGCACTGGGTCCTGTGCTCATTGCATGAGTCCGCTGTTTGAAACCTGGGGCCTATGCAGGGTCGCTTGGCTCGGCCTGGGAGGAGGGGACTGGACCTACCGGGACTGAGTCCACCAGGTTGATCTCAGTCTGTGGGGAAGGCTTTGCCCTGGAGGAGATTGGAATGGGGGGCGGGCTGGGGGGAAGGTGGGGGGGGGAGGGAGGAGAACAAGGGAATCTGTGCCTGTATGTAGAACTTAATTGTATTGCAAAATAAAAACAAACAAACAAACAAACAAACAAACAAAAAAAACATTGGCTGCTCTTCCAGAGGAACCAGGTTCAATTCCCAGCACATGGCAGCTTATAACTGTCTGTAACTCCAGTGTCAGGGAATCTGACACCCTCACACAGATATACATGCAGGCAAAACACCAATCACTGCTCATAAAATAAAAATAAATGAATTCTTTAAAAAAAATAAAATAAAAAAATAAAAAAAAAAACCTTGTTCCACTTCCAGCTTGGTCTCTTTGTTTTGTGCTTGTGGCTGAGCTGTGATCTCTCACATGAGATTCCTACCTCTTCCATTATACCTGCTGCCCACTGCCGTGCTCCTCACTGTGATGGACTTTCATCCCTCTGGGACTGTGAGAAAAAGAAACTCCTCCTCTGTAAGCTACCTTGGTTGTGGTGTTTTATCACATTAACATAAAGGAAATAATGCATCATCATAATTGAGAATAAATTGTGCATATATGGTTTTATATCTAGGCTCTATTTTCTGTTTTCTTCATCTATGGATATTTTTTTTTATGTCAATACCATGGTGTTTTGAATTTGACAATAGGAAACATGATAACTCCAACATTGTTTGTTTAAGATTGTTTTAGTTATTTACATCTTTGTATTTCCATATGCATTTCAATATTATTTTCTATTTTGATGCAACGTGTCATTGAAACTTTTATAGGCACTGTATTGTATTGAATCTGTGTATCATTTTGAGTAGTATTGAAGAGAGGGAGAGAGGGAGGAAGGGAAAGGGGGAGGGTTGGATGTGCATGCATTATGTCTTACTAGGAAACTGCTTGGTTCCTTCATTGTGCATGTCCTGTAGGTAGTAGTTTCAGCGTAAATTCAGCTCTCCAAGTCTTTGCTATGCTATTAGACTCTGCTGGCCCTAAGAGTTTCTGGTGGGGCTCTTATACTGGCTTATGTTAGAGTCTTTCTCAAAGACTCTATTCCTTTGCACTACCAATTTGCATGCGCTATGCCTGGAGGTGAGCTCATCACAGAAGGAAGTGGGGGACCAGAATCAGCAGCTCTATTCTCAGGACACCAGTTAATTACATAAAACGTGTACAGGATTTGGATGGTTCTGTTTCTGCAGATGATTTCTTTTGTGCTTTGCTAGATGAGGAATCAGTGGATTACTGCGATCTGTCCTAGCTTGAGCTGATTGGATCATGACTGGTATCTGTAAGATCTTTATGGGTTATGAACATTATAGGACACTTTCCTCCATGAGTTTCAACTCATGGCTAGATTTTTTACTTAGGTTATTATACTTTATTAGACCCTACTTGCCAATATTTTGTTCTACCATCTGTGACACTCCATATACTTCCGCTAGCTATTTATTTTCTCAACCGCTTCCCTTAAGGTGAGAAGAAAAATAATATGGCACATTGTTTTCACTCAGTGAGTTTCAGTTTCCATCTGGGTCATTTAAGTGCTGGCTGTCAACATCATAGCCTCCAATTCCTTCAAGCAGATGATTTTAATGTTTTATCTCTCTCCCTATTTTTTTGCTGTAAGGGTTTATTTACTGTAAATTGGTCTGCTTCTGCTAGAAGAGCATAGTCTAGATAGAATTTTGTTCTTATATTCTCATTCTTGGGTTTTGCTCTATGAACATTAGTGTGAGAAAATTTATAATGTTAGGTATATGTCTGAGATGAGTACAGGTATCATTGATAAATTTTCTATCTTAATGTTAAAATGGATCAGCTTCTTTTAATTTTTTTACATATGCATCATTCTAGATATATTTAACAGATCATTTCCAGATGAAACATTTGTCCCTTTAGCACTTGTTTCTTAGAATTTTTAAAACCATTTTCTTTTCTACATGAGCTTGGCAAAAGGCTTTAGGACACAAGGAACAACTAATGTTCCCGCATTTTCCTTGAAATAGATTATTTTGATTTTTCTCTAGTTACTATTTTAAGTATTTCTCCTTCTCCTTTTTCTTCTTCTTCTTCTTCTTCTTCTTCTTCTTCTTCTTCTTCTTCTTCTTCTTTTTCTTTTTCTTCTCCTCCTCCTTCAAAAAAATTCTACTTGTTTTATAATGTCTAATTTTTAAAAGGTTAGACATTTTGCCCAGCACTTTCTGTTGGCTGGCCTGCAATAAGCAGTGGCTTCTCTATATTAGTCTATATTTCTTGTGGGAGCCCAGCTGGAAGACTGGCTCTCACATTTCACAACAGGGTACTTTTGAGGAGAGAGGGTAAGAGATATTACATAGAAGGATGGAAGGGAGAGAAACAGATGGAAACACAGGATAGCCTCGGGAGGGCCTGGATCCTTACCCACTGGCCCCTGTCTCTTCTAAAGGGCTATTTATAGGAATGCCAAGGGGTGGAGCAAAAGACCTCCCCCAGCAAAGCCAAGTGTAGTCCTTTTCCAATCACCTGGCAACTACACATGTGGTCAAGTTATCCTCTAATGCAGCCCTACTGGGTAAAGCAAGCTCAGATCTTACTAGGAAACCTTCGTGGGCCTCCACAATTTCTTTTCCAAAATAAGTTAAATTTAAAAGCTGTGCTATGCCAACTATTCTGTACCCTCTCAGATTTATCTTCTTATACCTGTACTATATCAAGAGATTTACCAAATATTTGACATTCTGTTTTACTTGTGATTATTGGTAATTCAACCAAACAAAAATATATATAAGACAAAAGGTAAACATAGACTATATCCAGGAAAATACCACATTCTTCATCACCACTGCAGTTAATTGTATATTTCTTAATTGTAGCTTAAGTTTTCCTGCCTGGCCCACAGTCAGGATATATCTCTTTCACCTGCCAGTCCCACAGCCTCTCAGACCCGACCAAGTAAACACAGAGACTTATGTTGCTTTCAAACTGTATGGCCGTGGCAGGCTTCTTGCTAACTGTTCTTATAGCTTAAATTAATCCACTTCTATAAATCTATACCTTGCCACGTGACTCGTGGCTTACCGGCATCTTCACAAGCTGTTTCTCATCATGGCGGCTGGCAGTGTCTCTCTGACTCAGCCTTCCACTTCCCAGCTTTATTCTCCTCCTTGCCCCTCCTATACTTTCTGCCTAGCCAACGGCCAATCAGTGTTTTATTGATTAATTAGCAACACATTTGCCATATATTCCACAGCACTTCCCCCTTTTTTTTTTCCAAAAAGGAAGGTTTTAACCTTAACAAAGTAAAATTACATATAATTTGGGAATTTGGGTGTAGCCTCTCTTACTACTTCCTGCTGGAAGGGGGCGCTGTATCTTATGGGGAAACAAAGAAAATTTTAGAATTATGGAATAGTCCATGAGGCTGTATCGTCTGAGCCAGATGCCTTCAAACCATTCTGGATGTTGGATCATCTGGGCCATGGTGTCATCGGAGACCTTCAGGGGGTCTTGGCTGGTCAAACCTGATGTATCTTAATCTTGAACAAATCCATAGCCTTTGGCTTTCTGTGGGAACAAAAGCAGAGTCTCTTTTCCAAAGTAACATATCCTTACATTCAAATTTTGAAGTCAAGGTATCTTTAAAATATACATATTGGTTTAACTCAACATCTTTTATGATCAAATGTTTTTCTGCAGATAGAAATCCCAAAGACAACACAATCCAGATTCTCTGTGTAATATCCATTTTTACGTGGCTTATTTTTTATACTACCTTTACTGTCTCTTTAAAGACTTTATTTTTAAAAACTATGTATTTGTTTCTATAACTGTATATATCACCTTTTTTTTCTCTTTCAAGCCTACGTATATTTTACACACATTGTAAATTATTACATCTGAATCTGTCTTTTTGTGAATTTATTGCTTTAAACTGCAGCAGCTGTGGTTGCTGGCTCCACCCACCTCAGCTTCCCAACATGGCCGTTTACCACCAGCTCTGGGAACTATCGTGGGTCTATGCTTTTATCCAAGCAGTGTGTAGCCCAGAAACCTCTTTTTTTTTGTTTTGTACTAGCAAAGTCTAAATCCACCATGCAGCTTAATGTGCCACTTGCAGAGGCCTCATTTCCACCCTACTGCAGATCAAGCACACGCGCTAGGAACCCGCCAATAGCTCAAACCAGCAGCTGCCGCTCATTTGAGAGAGACAATTAGGAAGCTGTTTTTAGCTCCATTTTAGAATCTTTTTTCAGGTTTTAGGTGGAAACTCTTGCCACCACGTTGGACGCCAGGATTTGAGATAAACCCTGAACTTTGGCATTATACACAGACTGGATAACGAAGGATATAGTTACCTTTGCTAGAATTTGACAATTAACCTAAAATTTTTCTTTCAGGATAAAGATAACTTCGCCCATACCCAGCAGGAAGCAATTTCAAGAATACGACGCCCACATTCCTAAAGAGGTGGTGTGGGGTGGTTGGTTTTTTTGGTCTTTTAGGTCTTTTAATGGGTTTTGGGTCTGGGATAATTTTCATTGATTAGGGGGATTGGTTACAAGTTGTTGTAAAGGGTGAGGAAAAGTGCTAAGCAAAGGAGATTAGATTTAAGGTTCTTATTAAAAAAAAAGAGAGAAAGAAAGAAAGAAAAAAAATGTAAATACTTTACATTGGATTGGATTGTTTTATATTGTATACAAATTATATATATTGAAATTGATATTATTAGAAAATGCTATATGTATATTTCTAATTGTTCCGTTCATTTAACAATGTAATGCAATTTTCTAATCCTTGAATGTTGTTATTACCAACTATTAGGATATAAAGAAATGAAAGTTAGTAGTTAGACGTTATAATAGAACTTGTAGTTATATTAGGTATGTTTTCAAGATTGAGTAGATATATTTTAGATAGACAGGTTATCTTCAAACCCTTCCGAGATCTACAGAATATGGCATTTAAAATGTTTTAATAACTTAGAAAATTTTTCTTTTTTGTTATGACTATGAGACATGTCAGCTCCTGACAGTACCAATCTACTTCAGAGAAAATATGGGCATTGAAAAAACTGTAATTGGAGTTAACTTTCATTGTAGCAAAAGTTAGCCACTGGACAACAAAGTATCCTCGAATTAACTGCTGACGAACAGGACAGACAAGACATGAAACAAAGGACTACTGATTCTTGTCAAAACAAGTGTGGTTATGGCTTTATCAAAAGGCATCTTCTGAGGCCAGGACAATATGGCACCATCCCTGAAGTGGCCTTCGTAATCCGGGAAAGGTACAGTGCCCTTTTCTTCGAAGGCAGCTGAACAGGCAGTGGGCCGATGGCTTCTGATGTGCAATGGGGAGGTAGCTGAAACAGTTATTCTTGAAGAGTAATTAAGCTCACACCTCTCAACAGAAGAATGGCATTTAATAGAGGGATGTGGAGAAGAACGGGATGCTGAAATGAAGCCACATACACACATAGCCAAGAAGAATGGACAGCTGAATTAAAAAAACATCAACAATTTCCAGAATTTAAAATCCTGAATCATGACATGAAACTAGTGGAATTCAGGTATTTCTGGTATATAGACTGCTCTCACCCAATGTGAGGTTGAACTGTTGACCTTGTGTACATTCTACTTCACAAATGAATCTGTCAGATACTCTAAGCCTATAGGCTGAAGATGATGCCCCAACACTGCGGAGAAACCTTAGATGATTGTCCAGGCAGCTGGCTGTTTCTGTCAACTCACAAGTTTTTGGAAGTTGCTTGCATATACTTCCTGTTTTTATTTTTTTTTTGTTAGCTAATACTATTTCCTTCTTGGGTCTCTGAGGGAGTTGAAGATTAGTTAGTTATAGTTGACGATTAATTAGGATAGAAAGTGAATTAGATACAATAGAATAGATAATGGAATTATTTTCTCTGAATTTGTCAAATACAAATGAACTAGACATTGTTTAGGTATTTATTACTTGTATATATTGTATATAGTTATTGTACTTTTGTATATAGTTTTTCTTATGTTAGTTATAAGCTTTTTCTTTTTTCCTTTTTATTAAAATAGAAAAGGGGAAATATGGTGATATTTTATTTGTATTAAAATGTTATTTGTATGTTAATAAATAAAGTTGCCCGGGGGTCAGAGCTATTAGCAAGCCATAGGAAAGCAGGGCAGTGGTGGTGTATACTTGTAATCCCAGCACTTGGTATGCAGAGCTGGGTAAGTCTCTGTGTGTTCAGGGATACAGCCATTATTGGACACACATGCCTTTAATCTCAATACCAAGCAAGGAAAACCTGGAGGCCTATACAGACAGGCCGTGACGAGGCGGTCATGTGGTTGGGTTTACAACCAATGAGAAGGCAGAACAGGAACACTATATAAAGACATTAACACAGGGGTAGTGAGTTCGGAGAGGTAGGACCACTGCAGGAGGAAGGGTAAGGTTTTAGCTCTTAGCTCTGACCTCTTGGCTTTCTTCTTTGCATTGGTTCTGTGTTTCTTATTTAATAAGAAGGTTGGTTGCATCTACACTTAATAATAATTTAGTTATTCTTGCCTGAAAATTTGATGTTAAGAAATGTGATCAGCAATAGTCTCACCCATATTTTATAGTGAAGGAATTGTAGATAATTACATCTGGTACAACTCATAAATATTTTCAATTTTTCTGTTTATATTGGATAAAACTAAATTGGAGAAATGAACATAATGGTGAGGGAAGCTTTGAGCAGCATGCATCATAAGCAGGAGATGTACACTCATTATCTTGAGAACATGCCAAATATACAAAGTGAGTAATCATTAAACTTACTTAAAATAAATGTCAGAGTCACCTTTTAAAATAGAAGTAGCCTTTGTACATGTTTACCACAGTGACTGTTTTGTGACCTTATATTTCTTACTCATGACCACGTCATTGCCAGTTGAAGTCAGTACACATACTTAAGGTATATTTGTGCTTGTGATGACAGATGTCTCCAAAGTTTATGTTGTTAGGTAAATGTCACTGTCTCACTTTAGTGGATGACACATAATGGATTTATGGGATTTATTCCTTTTGAAGGTCACCTCTGAAGAAATATATTTAGTGATATTTATTATAGTAATGACAATTTCAAAGTGATGCACACATTGATCCCCCTTGACTGCTTTGAGGATGAAAAAATCATTGAAAACAGGAAAAGGGGATATAGAAAAGAAGGGTGTTGTATGAATCCTAAATGGTCTTATAATGAAAACTCAGAGCCAGATATCTGGGTGAAAGCTGAAAGATCAGAGAAGCAGAACAAACCACAGCCACCACCTCTTACTTCACCAACTCTTCAACCTGAAAGAGGCCAAGTTCCTGTTTCCTCCTGCCTTATATTTCTTTCTCTGCCCAGCCATATTGGTTCCTGTCTCAACCTTCCTAGTGCTGGAATTAAAGGTGTGTGATACCAAGTGCTGGAATTAAAGATGTGTGCTACTACTGCCTGACTTCTATGTTTAATCTAGTGGCTTGTTCTGTCCTCTCATCTTCAGACAACTTTTATTTGTTCAAAATATCACCACATTTCCCCCTTTTTGTCTAAAATAATAAAAGAAAGTTATAACTAATATAAGAAAAACTATATACAATAAGTACAATAACTATATACAACATATACAGCCAAGAATTACATTAACAATGTCCAGTTCATTAACATTTGACAAGGTCAGAAAAAATACTCCATTGTTTATCCTTTTTTGATGAGTCCAAAGTGTTGTATCTAATTCATTTTTCTATCCTAACTTGTATTACCAACCCCAAACTATCTTTTGATGTCTTTTAAACTTATACACTTTACACATCTTTAGTGAGTTTCTTTTCTGAATTTGTTAACAAGGAAAACTATAACTATCTAGTCTTCAACTCCCTCAGAGACCCAAGAAGGAAATATTATTACCTAAGTAAACTGGAAGTGCAGGCAAGCAACTTCCAAAAAATGTGAGAAATGACAGAAACAGCTGGCTGCCTCAACAGCCACCCAAGGTTCCTCTGTAACATTGGGGCATCTATCTTTGGCCTACAGGCCTAGGATATCTGACAGACTTTTTTGCAAAGTAGGATATTCTGAAGGGCCTTCATACCTTGTCTTGGTAAAGTTCCCCAGTCCTTTCTTTGTGTCCTGCTTGTCCATTTTTATAGCATACTGTCAGAAGTTGAGGCAAGGGCATTTTCTTGACCAGTGGCTAACTTTTGCCACAAAAAAGTAAGCTTAATATAGAATTTTCTTCAATGCTCATCATCTTCTCTGAAGTAGATTGGTGCTGCCAGGGGCAGACATGTCTCATTGTCATAAAGAAAATAGAATATATGTTATCAAAACATCTTAAATGCCATATTTTACAGATCTCTGAAGTGTTTGAAGATGACCTGTCTATCTGAAATGTATCTCTGCTTGACCTTGAAAACACACCTAATATGACTATAAGTTTGATTGTAATGACTAGCTACTAACTTGCATTTCTTTATATCCTAATTAGTTTGCAATAATAACTTTCAAGGACTAGCAATTTGCATTACATTGTTAAGTGAAATGTATAGGTACAATACCTTGAGCAAGATTAGAAATGTATGTTCAGAATGTTCTAACAAAAATAATCTCTACTTTGTATCAATATACAAAGATTCATATCAATGTAAAATATTTAAAACTATTAGCTGCTTTTTAAAAGCAGATTCAACAATCTACCTTTTTATCGTATAATATCTATATCATCCTTATTTTCATTTCAAAGTAGATTCAATAATCTATCTTTTATCTTATTGTGCCCCAAAAGTTGGATGCCAGATGGTACATGAGTCCTAAATGGTCTTATAAAAACCTGGAGCCAGATATCAGGATGAAAACTGAAAGATCAGAGAAGCAGAACAAGCTTCTTACCTTCTTACAGCTACCACCTCTTACCTCCCTAATTCCTCAGCCTGAAAGAAACCAAGTTCCTGTCTCCTTCCACCTTATATTCCTTTCTCTGCCCAGCCATATCACTTCCTGTCTCAATCTTCCTAATGCTGGGATTACAGGTATGTGATCCAAAATACTGGAATTAAAGATATATGCTAGTATTGCCCAACTTCTATATTTAATCTAGTGGCTTGTTCTGTCCTCTGATCATCAGACAAATTTTATTTGTTCAAAATATCATCACAGAAGGAATTCTGAGAGAGCAATAGGTTCTGAAGGGCAGAATTCTGTGTCAGTCAGTGATGGATCCTCCAGCAAGACCTGTCTTTTAGTTGGGTCTAAGTCTGTGGGATGGAGGGACTATAAGTGGGCACTGGAGGGGTGGTTGTTGTATATAACCCTTGTGAAAAGTACAAGGGGTATTTTGTGAACCTCTGTGAAAGTTAGTGTGCTCTTACTAGAAGGAAGTTCTTCTAATTTCAGTGCCAGCATATGCAGTGACAACACAGAAAGCAGTTTCCACCATGAGAAATCTAGCTTTCACCTAACTTTCGGGGTTATACTCAGAAAATGGCAGGAACAAAAATGAGGAAAAATAGTAGGTCATTTACAGTTTCCTGGGACCACAGTCTTGGCTTCATTATCTCACTGGCTATTCTTGGTTATAACGGTTTCAGCTGCAAGTGCTAAACCTATGTTTAGATTAGCTCAATGAAAAGTAGGAACATTGTGGGCTCACCAGAATGAAGAATGACTAATTGAGCCTGGACTCCAGGGAACCCTCAAGAGGCCTCTACCCACACATCACCAGTTCAGTTTAACCCTCTCTCTTGTTCTTCAACTTTTTCCCTATTCGTATACTTTTACTAGGAACATTGTTTCATATTTTGGAAAAAAAATCTGTTAATTTACTATTTAAACATATGTACATATCATTTATCCTCAGAAATCTTGCTTTTATTAAGCTTTCTGATAGAAATAAGCAGGGGAATAATTAAAGAATGTATATACACATATACAGATAGAATGAACATTATAAAATGTGGATGGTTTATATCATTACTAAAAATCAAATTCTGGAACAATCCTCATAGAACCACGGATTAGTGAAAAAGCAATGGCCTGGTTTGGACAAGAAGACAACATTTCGTGCTACTTAATTATGTTAAAAATGATTTTATCCTATTTGATTGTATTGTTTAAAAATTTGTTGAGTTATGGAAATCTTGTAAATTCTGATACAATTTTTAATTGTAAAAAATAAAACTGACATAATAAAATGAAATATGGTTCAAGAATAGAGTAGAACTCAGCTGTCAAGATGGCCTTGTGGCTACAGATACTTGTGGCACAAGCCTGACAACCTAAGGTTAATCTCTGAAGCCCACATAAAGGTAGAAGGATGGAACCTATTCCACAAAGTCATCCTCTGACCTTAACTCATCCTGTGGCATGCATGGCCACTGCCCTCTATACCACATACACACACATAAATATACACACAAATCATGTAGAATTTGTATTTCAAAATTTTCATTTCATGAACATTCTCAGGACAGTGTTTTCACAACTAGACACTTTGAAAAAAGTAGATGAGAATGATCTAGTTTTATTGGTTGTCATGGTGACATTATCAATCTATTCCATGTCTCTCTTCCACTAATCAAAAACTACAGGAGACCTGCCTCTGGCTTACTGAACCTTTGGGAATTCATTGACAGAAAAAATTGTAGTGAGACAAACACAAGCTATGACTGCTGCTCTTTCAGATGTTTCTTCTGCTTATCATTGATGAAGGACCAGTTTGGTCCACAAGGGACAGAGACACCCATAGTTCCCCAAGGGTCAACCTAGCACACTGTTCTAAAGCATTATGCTGAGTGGAGAGCTCAGGTTCTGGGAATTAGATGGGGTAGTTTCTAGCCCAGCTTGAGTATTCATTTCATTATTTACTGAGAGCTGTAAGATTTACAAACTTCTATGAGTAAACTGTTTATTTAATCTCACAGTAACTCCTAGATTCATGGCATTATCACCCCCATTTCACAGATAAGAGATCTCATTTAAAAAAGATTGTCTGTCCAAGGACAGGGCAGTTTAAATTTGAAAGTTGGAAGAGAAATGAAACAACCATAAGTTGATAGAGTCAAGCCCAAAGCTTAATTTAACATGCCATTATCTAGTTGATCATACTTTGTATAAACAGTACCCAAGGCAAAATAATATATGTTAAAAAAAACCCGAGTCTCAGCTGCATTATTCAGCTCTCATTATCTTGTCTAATCATTTAGTGCATTTACAAATAAATACCAGCGTTTGGGCCCAAAGTCAGCAATTTTGATTAAGCTATCTTAAGAACCTGTGCTTGTAAGCTTTTATAGTACACAGTAAAGAGGAAACACACAGAACAACAGTGAATATTTTTTCCTACTTCACTTGGGAGTGCTACTGGCTGAACACAAGATAAAAAATAAAAACTGGATCATGATGCCATGGAATTATCTTTTGCTTGCACAGCGTATGTCAATTCAAAATACCACTATAATACTTTTTTCCACTACAACCTTCGTAAGTAGCTTGTGTTCTAATTTTAAACATGTTAGTACACTAACACAAACTTATTACTTTTGAAACAACAAAAAATATCTTGCACTATATTTATGAATATAAAGTTCAACTGGGAGGATCAAAAATATTCCTATATAGTAGCAATGTCATGTAGTTGGAAGATTTCCTCTGTCCTGGCCTGCTGGCAGTCAGGACAAATCTCTCCCATTTGAATCTCCCAAGTAAACACACAGAAACTTATATTAATTATAACTGCATGGCCAGGGCTCAAGCTTTTTGATAGCTAGTTATTATATCTTAAATTAGCCCATAACTATTAATCTATGTATTGCCACATGTTCCGTGGCTTTACCTGCGTCTCATTACATGTTGCTCCTTGGGCGGCTTGCTGACATCTCTCCTCAGCCTCCCTCTTCCCAGAATTCTCCTTGTCTGCTTATCCTGCCTATACTTCCTGCCTGGCTACTGGCCAATCAGCATTTTATTTATCAGCCAATCAGAGCAACACATTCATAGCATACAGAGAGACATTATCCCATCAACGTCACTTCCTAGTGTGCGTGAACATGTGCCATGGTACACTTGTGGAAGGTGGAGGACAACTTGCGGGAGTTGGTTCTCTCCATCTACCAAATGAATTCCAGGATTTAATTCAGGTTTTCAGGCTGGGCAGGAAGAGACTTTACAAACTGAACCATTTTACTTCTGCAATAAGACCATTTAAAGAAAACAATACCAATTTATCATATCTTTTTGGTCACTATGGAAAGTCAGGAATGGCTGGTTGAAAGGGTGATAGGTATTATACCCTGCTATTTCCCTACTCTTCTTATTTAAATGTAAGGCCATCATTTGTTGCACGAAAACCACAGAAACACAATCTAAACTCTAGGTTCAGGTAAGGTCAGTAAGTGGCCTGCATGAAAGGACTATTTAACATGTCTGCAATAATGAGAAATGTGAAAGACATGGTGAAAAAAAGAGCTGAAAGATGCTGCTTATGTCGTGATCATCCTGTAGGAATTGTTGAAGTGGCCATGTCTTAGTTATGACTACTATTGCTGTAATGAAATATGACCAAAGGGCAAGTTGGGGAGGAAAAGGCTAACTTGGCTTACACTTCCACATAGTAGTCCATCACTGAAGGAAGTCAGGACAGGAACTCAAACAGTTCTCGAATCTGAAAGTAGAAACTGATGCAAAGGCCATGGAATGGGTGCTGCTTACTGGCTTGCTTCCCATGGCTTGCTCAGCTTCCTTTCTTTCTTTCTTCCTTTCTTTCTTTCTTTTTCTTTCTTTCTTTCTTTCTTTCTTTCTTTCTTTCTTTCTTTCTTTCTTTCTTTCTTTCTTTCTTTTTTATTTATTTTTTAATTATTATTAAGAGATTTTCTATTCATTTTACATACCAACCACAGATTCCCCTCTCTTCCCTCCTCCTACTCCCCAGCCTTACCTCCTAACCCACCTCTCATTCCCACCTTTTCCAAGGCAAGATCTCCCATGGGAAGTCAGCAGAGCCTGGTACACTCAGTTGAGGCAAGTCCAAGCCCCTCCTACCTGCACCAAGACTGGACAAAGTGTCCCACTATAGGCACTGGGCTCCAAAAAGCCAGCTCATGCACCATGGATGGGTTCCGATCCCACTGCCTGGGGGCCTTCTAAACAGTTCAAGCTAAACAACTGTCTTGCCTATGCAGAGGGCCTATTCCAGTACCATGGGGGGCTCCTCAGCTATTGGTCCACTGTTCATGCATTTCCACTAGTTTGTCAGCCTGCTTTTTTACAGTAATCATGAAGACTAGGCCAGGGATGGCATCACCCACAACAGGCTAGGCTCTTTCCCATCAATCTCTAGTTAAGAAAATGCCTTGCAGGCTGATCTTATGGGAGCATATTGTCTGTTGAAGTTCCCTCCTTTCAGATAATTCTAGTTTGTGTGAAGTTGTTATTTATTTTACATACCAACCACAGATTCCCCTCTCTTCCCTCCTCCCACCCCCCAGCCTTACCTCCTAACTCACCCCTCATTCCCACCTTTTCCAAGGCAAGATCTCCCATGGGAAGTCAGCAGAGCCTGGCACAGGCCACACAGATGGGAAACTTCCCATGGGGTTTAGTAAAGAACCTGGCCATTTCCAGGTTAAGGCTGCGAGCAAAATATGGCTGGCAACATGAGAATCAGCTTCTTTTCTTTGCCACTTTTCAACAAGTGGTCCTCTAAGCACAAGCATATGCTATAATTATATAAATCTAACCTAACATATGTGCAGGAGAGAACAAATATATCTAATAGTTACCAGTCTTGATCTGAGACCTGTGTGAGGCTTATGTGACTGAATGTGTTCATAGAACCTCAGATTGGCTCGGGGAATATGATTCTAGAACCTATTAGAATCAACATCAAACCGTAGTCACCTCTTTACTAAGCTTTTTGAAAAATTTAGATGAAGTCATAAAATTGGTGATAAAAAGATTTCAAAAGTTTTATATGACATCAACAACAGGGAAGAAGCCACATCTTTGTGAATGAGATAAAATCTTATGATATGTTGTAAAACAAGACACAGGGTGTACAGAATAATACTGTTGCTAGCAGGGAATGGGCTGTATTGTTCAAAGAGTGATGCTTTAGTCTTTTAATACAGTGGATGCAGGCAATGAGGAGAACCAATGGGATCCATCAGAAATGCTGGAATATGGAGCTGTACAGTTCAAGAGTGCTATAAACACTTAACTATAGATGTATTTTTACATTTTTCTTTCCTATTTTGTAGTGATATTTTACTGAAATGGCAGTATATATTAAAATTAATTTTTGTTTGGCACAGCAGAAATATGAAATCCTTGCTTTTGTTTCACAAACCAGAAATCCTTCAACTTTATTAATTTATATACTTAGTATCACCTTTTAGTGAGGCATTAGCTTATATGTATCTTCATGGTTCTCTACACAGACATTAATTCATTTTGTGACTTCTTACTAAAATATAGCAACTGTTTTATAGGAACTTTTATAGGAGTTTTGATTTACATGAAAATAGTTTTATTTTTATTATGTGCCAATATTTACAGACATTGATATATTTGTTTTTACATACAATTGATTTTCATCAGTCATGATGTTATATTCTGTAACATAAGCTGGAATAGTGAATTAGTAAATAATGGATCATAGTTCCCCAGGGAAAATACAGAGTTAGGTGCCCAAGATTCTTTTGTGGCAGTATTCTTATTAGTAGTGGCTCCTTAACGTGGTACTCACTGCCAATAGGAGTAAAACTCAGACCCGAAGAGAACTTATCTAGAACAATCGTGCTCTCTTCATGAGGGGCATCACTCCATTTGTGCACTTAGAATCCTGGAATGTACCTCAGCACTGTGCTTAGGAAGTTTTACACTTTCAAACTTAATTAATAGATTAATTAATGCGCGCAGTTGTGTGTGTGTGTGTGTGTGTGTATGTGTGTGTGTGTGTGTGTATGTGTGTGTGTGTACATATGTGTGTTCATGAATGACAGTGCTCACATGGAGCTAGAGGACAACTTTCCTGAGGTGGTTCTCTCTTTCATGGTGTGGATTTAAGGAGTTGTTAGGCTTGGCAGCAAGTTCCTTTACCTGCTGAGCCATATCCCTGGTTCGGGAATCTCTTAAAAGAGTGAGATCACTAAAAAGCACAGAAATGTAAAAGGTATGGTAAAAAAATTAGTTCAAGGCAAGGGCATTTATTTCCAGTTGAAGCCTGGATAAGAGGCAGAGCCACCTTGTTTTTCCATAGCTCGGAATGTGTGTATTAGGCAATTCAAAAATTTTGTCACTCTGTGCATATCAATGAATAACTAAGAAACATCATGAGATTTGATTTTAGGATAACATATACATTTTAGTAACATTGTGAATAGAATCTGTGGAAGAGTATGAAACACATGCCAATCACCCAATATAAAATTGTTTTAGATTCAGAAGCATAGGACATTCATGGTGCTGTGTAACTATCACCTTTATCTAGTTTCAAAACATTTTTTGACGTTCAAAATTAAATCTGTGAGCCTATTATGACTTCAGTCTCAGCTACTCCTGTCACCCAACCTTTGACAACTACTAATCTACCTTCTCTGCATTCTCTGTTCTTACAGTTTTATATAAACAGAAGCACACTGTATGTGGCCGTTTTGTCTTTTCTCATTTAATATATTGTATTCAAGGTTCATCTATGCTACAGTATGCATCTATAGTTTGTTCCTTCTTATGGCTGAGTAAAAATTCTAACGCATTCATTCTTACAAATCAGTCTAATACGATAAAATACATACCTGCCTAAACTTAGCTTATACTTACCAGAAGATCCTGAATGAATAAACCGTCATAAAAAGATGGAAGATATTTGAAATGATAGGAAAAAGATGCTGAGATAGCAGAAAGAAAGCGGGGCACAAAAATCCTCATAAAGACATTAAAACTGAAAAAAAACAATAACATAATAGCAAACTGGTATTTGTATGCACCATTCTTCTGCACGCTCATAGGTATTTTTTATTTACTGCTAAGAATTTTCGTTAAATATTTGTATTTTTTTTATTTCATTCTTTAGCTGCTCATATGGTCCTGCTGGTTTGGGGGCACCTCCAGAGGGCAGGTAGGTTCATACATCCCCAAACAAGGAATTGAGAAAAGACCTATGTCAAAGCATAGCAGAGACAGTTTATAAGGACACTGCGCATGTCCAAGGGGGGAAGCAGTGGGTTAGAGCACAGAAAACCATTTAATAGCTCAAACAACACCACTGCACAGGTAATTGAGGCTTCATTTCTTGAGACAGAGTCTCCTGTATCCCAGGCTAGTCTTGAGCTGGCTGGCTGTATAGCTGAGGCTGGCCTCCAACTCTTCTGAACTGCCAGGAAGACAATAGGAAAACTATAAGAGTAGTATCTACCAGGAGGCTTTCTGGTAAAGAATTAAAATAGTAAGTAAGTTAAGTAAGTAAGTAAGTAAGTAAGTAAGTAAGTAAGTAAGTAAGTAAGTGAGTGAGTTATTAGAACTATTGTCACCTTCCTTAAGAATTAATCCTTTTGCTGTGTTAATAATAACCCTGTCAATCACCTCAATAGTAAAACCACCCCCTCGAAAAGCTGTTCCAGAAACTGCGAAATTCCATGAAACCTCCTTCCATACATAAGTCAGCAGAGTATTCTTTCTGGCCATTGTCTACTCTCTCTCCCTGAATGGTTCCTCCGCAATGCTCTCCTAACCATTATCCAGTCTTATACATGAGAACACTATATATTGTGCTGGTATAAGATCTCTGTGTTCTATATTATGCTTCGTATCTATATTCTGAATTATGCTTCATATCATATCTTATCTAAGATATGAGATTCGTAGAGATCACAATGACAAGGGAGCCAAAAGAAGGCCAGAGTGAAATTTAATAACTCTTTGAAAAAATAGTCATGTAAGAAAGGCCATTTATACTAATTATATTGAACATACTGTCTTTAACATTGAATTCTTCTACCAAACATTGGAGAAAGAGATCATATGCACCTACATGGATAAGAAAATGGTATTCCCTTACTTAGAGCACATGGAAGAAATCTAAAGCCTTTTGTTGTCTTGGTAGGGTGAAAATGATCAGTAATGAAGTAGAAGGAAACCAAGAAATTTGTATCCAGTTTCATCCTCTAAGAGTAAAACACACACTTTCCTATCCTTTTGAATCACTGGTTCACATACACATTTATCATGATAATTACCTAAGAAAAGCACTTAAAATGTGTCGCATTTCAAAATTTCCTCTAAATGATTGTTTTTATGTCGATTCAGCATTGCTAAACATAGCGAAGAGATTTGGTGGTAAATTCAGTGCTATAAATATTATAAAAATGCTATCTGTAACTTCTTCATGGCCAGAAAATTTGAGAATGGTGCTTTTGTTTTGTCAAAGTCCAAAGCTGTGCATACCATGGATATCTGATAAAGAACCCATTCCTGCAGCTGACTCTGACTGCATCTGGCTTCATGCCAGCAGCATGTAGAAAACGCATTGTATCAAAAGATAATGTGTGCAAAGGCATCTTGAAAATGACAAAAGCAATTAATCAAATTTCAAAAGCTGAGAATGTGAAAAATTTTAGTGGGTACTAGTGCTGACTGTTTATGTCTTTTATTCATAGTTCTTCAGTGGCTTAGATAATTAATACTGGAATGAGAAGGGGACTTTGAAGGGTGGGAATTGACAGGTTCCCGGGAGATTTTAAAAAATAAACTCTCTGTGTGCCTGTTGAACTCAGTCAGCTCCTTGTAGAACTTGAAAATAGCTTTCATAAAATTCAGAAATGATTTTGTCCCATCATTTAAAAATGAAATCCTGGCATGTTGAGTGGGAAGTAGTGTAGAGCCTATACTAGGCTCATTTCCTTTTTATAATATTCATGGAAACTGTCTCTGACTCACATTTGACCACCAACTGAAAAGGGGGAAATCTGCATGCCAAATGAGTCCATTCCTTTGGACAGCTCTGAGTGACTGACAGTTTTTCCATCTTCAAGTGTACATCTGATTTTTGGAGTGGCAGGAACAGAGCCTCTCACTTGACAACCCTTTAGAGATTTGAAATTACTACTGAATTTCCCCCATGGGTTTCTCTTAGACTTAGTAGACCTTCAATTCCATTCAGTTGCTCCTTTCCAGCAAAGATTCCCAGAAGCCCCATCATTCTCAAAGAATTCCTCCAACTGTGTTGTGACCATTTTTGCATCTTTCCACAATGTCA
The DNA here is from genome assembly GCF_949786415.1 of Peromyscus eremicus. NCBI lineage: Eukaryota > Metazoa > Chordata > Mammalia > Rodentia > Cricetidae > Peromyscus > Peromyscus eremicus. The sequence continues at coordinate 21,661,775 of NC_081425.1, read as the reverse complement.
GGACTCATCGAATAAGAGCAAATTCACAAAGTTTGGCAGTCTCAGTGGCAGCATCTTATGAGATAGTGTCTGTTTTTTTTATATCTTTATAAAATTTGTTTATAAGTCTAATCCTGGCATTTTGTTGTTCCTTGGTCATATGCCACCATAGTGGCTTTGCATGTTAAGTTTTCTAAGAGAAGGGGATCCTGACAACTCATTCTTTTATCATCTTTCCACTTTATTCTTTGCTCATCAATATAAGTCTCTGCGTAGGGTAGAGGTATATGCCACATAATTGTTGAGTGTATAGTGTGAAGAAGCTTACAATCTGATCTATGGCCAACTCCTCTACACCACTGAATCTTGTTGACCTTTTAAAGTTTACTTTGTTTTGATTATCCTGTTCCTGAGTAAGTACAGGGACAGATGTTTCAAGAGTGTTTCATAGCCTCATAAAGAGATCTCTGACTTCTTTATGTGTGTCACAACCTCCAAGGTGTAAGGAAGACCTTCAAGTAGATAAGGATATCTCCCTAAAATTTGGAGGGGTAGTGTTTTTACAACTTTCCTGGGGAAGCTTAGAAGCAATACTCCTGGGAGAAGACATAAATGGCTCATATGAAATTTTCCATCAATCCAATATCCCTAAATTATACAAATATTAAAAGTCTCCCAAGTATGCAATAGATGGAGATGAAAACCAATGGTGGCACAGCAGCCAGCATGTGGATTAGCTTTGCAAGATCTTTGTCAGGCAGTTGTGCTGGCTTTATGACTTATGCTGTTCTTATCAGATATGGCTATACCAAAGAAAGTCTGTTTAAGTCAGTCTGTGATGAATGGGTGGTGATGGACAGGTGGCTACCCAGGTGTATAATAATCCTTAGTCTTTATAATGGAGTCAAAGCTGCTTGTGAAATGGAGTCTCCCAGGGCAGGGCACAGCCTGAAACATCACTGTTTATAAAGCATGGGGTAACTTATAGCAGGGCACAGCCTGATCTCAATATGCATTCTACTTTGTGCCATATAAATGGCAATCAAAACTGGAAAATGTTTAATATGCTATGCGTGTTATCTTTCATAATTTAAAAACTACTATTCTATTCATGCATCTAAAACTGCAGCAGCATTTTAGGAGTCATGATGCTGCTGACACGAGTTAAGTGTGCAGCCAACAAGTGTTAGCTGAAGTGTCAGAAAGGCACTTTCTTATCTCTACGTATTTGAAAGCTAGTCTTACTTTACATCCATTACAATGTCAACAGAAAATAACAAATATTGGTGAAGACACAGGGAAATAGAAACCTAAGTCACTATAAATGTAACTTTAGAACGGCAATAATGTTGTCACCGCAGAAAATGGAGCTTCTTCAAAAACATAATAAAAGAATTACCACATGGTACCACATTCTATATCTGGTGTATGTCTACATGAAGTCAAACCAGATCCTTAATGAGACATTTGCACACTATGATCAGTACGGCATTTTTCTTGGTCACCAGCAGGTGAGGTTGAGCAAACATGGTGCAGGGTTTCAACTAAACATCAGCTTTAAGAAGGATGTTAAAAAGGAAATGAATAAATCCCTTAAAGAAATCCAGGAAAACACAAACAAACAATTGAAGGAAATGAATAAATTCCTTAAAGAGATGCAAGAAAAACAAAGTTTGAAGGAAAAGAATAACAGTTCAAGACCTGAAAACGGAAATAAAAGCAATAAAGAAAAAAAAAAAAAAGAAGGATGTTGTGTTTACATCATTGTAACCAAAATCCCTGATGCAGGAAATTTGAGGAAAGACTTACTTTGTTTCACAATTTCAGAAAGTTTCATAAATACAAGTTTGAACTTCTTGCTTTTTCTTATGAATCTCTGTGGTGGTATTGTGTTCCCCAAAATATTGTGCACCCTAATAAACTTACCTGGGGTCAGAGACAGAACAGCCACTAGATACAAAGGCTAGAAAATGGTGGCACTCACACCTTTAATCCTAGCATTCCAGAGGTAGATATCCCTCTGGAGCTATGTGAGTTTAAAGCCACATTGGAAACAGCCAGGCATGGTGACACATGCCTTTAATCCCAAGAAGTGAGCCTTTAGTCCCAGGGAGTGATGGCAAAAACAGAAAGATATATAAGGCATGAAGACCAGAAACTAGAAGCATTTGGCTGGTTAAGCTTTCAGGCTTCTAGCAGCAGTTCAGCTGAGATTCATTCCGGATGAGAACTCAGAGGCTTCCAGTCTGAGGAAACAGAATCAGCTGAGGAATTTTCAAGGTGAGGTGGTTGTGGCTTGTTCTGCTTCTCTGATCTTCCAGAGTTCACCCTAATAACTGGCCTCAGGTTTGATTTTATTAGTAAGACTCTTTAAGATTCGTGCTACATCTCAGAGCACCAACACCAAGTGGTCCAGTCAATTGCTCCTGCAGTGAATTCATGAAACAACTAGTTATTTAGCATCCAGTGTGTGCCCAGTATTGTGTTAGATATTATGAGATGTAGCAGTGCATGAGAGACACTTCTTGCATATTTGGAGTCCTAGGAAAAGTGTGGATAATGTCACTAAACAAATAATGGCAGGTGGGGAAAATTGGAAAGCATTGTAACAAAGTATTCGTATTTGAAATTTCTTCCGGTGTGTAGTTTCTTCCTGGGGCCAGTAAATTTGATATTACCAAAAAAACATTCTAACAGGCAAAATGTCATTATATTTCCTGAGATAGAGGTTCCCCTTCATTTGAAACTCACTTATTTCTTCGTGTTCAGGAAATAAAAACAAATAGCTAGATATCTTTCTGAGAATGCATTTTATATGCTAATGATCATTCTTTAAATGACCTATTCTTTAATATTTCTTGACAATGAAGTCTGCTTGGCATTGCCCTTCTGTTTATTCTCTTAATTTTCCATGGATGCTTTTTGAAGAGAGACATCAGATTTGTTCATAATCTTTATGTACAAACAGAATGACATAATCAGTCATAGCAAATCTACACTGTCTGATCCTTTCAGCTTTTAAGTCTTTCTACTTTCCAAAAACATTGTATTTAATAAATTATTTGCAGCTACTTTCATGCAGAATAAAGGGTTGTAAAGAAAAAGAGTAGATTAAACATCATCAATTTTTTTTTCATTCTGAGGCTGGTCTACTTTGCTTATGTATTTTAATCTCTCCCTCCACCCCATGTGTGCCTCCATGTGTATGTGTGTTTACATGTTTGTTTGTGTGAATGTGGGCATGCATAAGCCATTTAGAGCATGTGAGAGTCAGAGGACTACCTTGGGTGTTGGTACTTGTCTTCTGCCTTGTTAGTAGGCTCTCTTGTTCACTGCTGTGTACAAAGCTCCAGTCTTCACCTCCTGTCTTGCTGTAAGAGTGCAGAGATGCAGATGTGCACCACTTTATCTGGCCATGCATGGTCTCTGGGGATCTTAGGTCCTCAAGCTTGCATGGATAGTGTTTTACCCACTGAACCAATTTTCCAGCCACTACTTCTCACTTTAAAATATACAGCTACCTCACCACAACTCCAACTCAAACAAAGAACACATTTCAGAGAGCTTATTTATTATAGTCTGAGAATAATCTAGGATGACAAAATTGAATGTAGATAATTTTGGATTCATGATTTAACTCTTAGAAAAAAGTTTAACTTTTTTTTTCAAAATGTAAACATATCTTTCCTTTAAACATTATTGAGGTAAAAGGTAGCATACTATGAAATAATGGGTAATTTGCACAAAAGAAAAATATATAATCCCACGTAAAATTATCAAGGACTTGTTTGCTTCTTCATGCTCTGTTTTTAATTAGTTCCTGAGTGATTTTAAGAGTACATTTAAGATTCTGACTTAAAATACTTTGTGATACTCACTATCTACTTTAAATGTTTTTCACTCTTTAAACAAGCCACAGAGATTTTGCTTTTTACTGTGATGTGATGACAGGGTCTATTTCTAATCATTTATGTGATATTCCTTATAGCCTGGAGTTTAGATGGAAATGTAACGGCTGCAGGGATAGAGAGTGTCACTGTCACATTAGGATCAGGTAAATAGATTATAATGCTTCCCTGGCAGATCGGTTGATTACTAACCGGGCCTGGCTAAAGCATTTCCCCCAGTCTGCAGGTTTTTAGATTGCTGAAATTGAAGCCCGGGGTCTTAGAATGTTTGATTTTTGCATACATTTTCCACAGTAAATTCACTTAGAAGCCATAGCTGATCATGAGAACATAATACATAGCTCCTTTCTAATTTGTAGAATCAAATCACTTGAGATGGAGAAACAGTTATGTTGACATAATCAGAATGAGACTGCCTTGTGTTAGGGAATTGTCAAAGCAGTTGGAATTTACTGTGGCTTTTTCAAGCTTCCTGGCTTTAAGACAAGGGGAAGTGAAAAGAATTACATTGTTCCCTTCGGGGGAATATAGACTTGGCTTCTTTAGTATCTGAAAGGTTGGTCTAAGGCCAAGAAGTCCATATTTAAAGCAAAGTCTATAGCTAACATTCAAAGTCTGCAATTCATTATGAAGAATGCTGATATAAAAGCTGTAATTAAATACATGAAAGAAAAACCATCACTTCTTTATTGTTAAGCCAACAGATAAAATTGTGTCAATTTCTTTAGTACAACATGCTAGAATGTATATCTGTGGAATGTCTGGCTAAATCTATCAATTTAACATGTGCATGTAATTACCACATATATCCGTTTTTTTCTTTATAGTGAGAACAGTTAACAACTACACAGAATTTGCAAAAATACAATATATTATTAATTCCAGTCATCATCATGTGGTATAGTAGATCTATGAACTTGTACATCTCAAGATAAATTTTAAAGAAGTCATAAAAATGTAGAAGATGTTTCCCATATATTCCATCTGCCAAACCCCCAGTTCTTGTGCAAAAGTGAAATTATTAAGCTAAGAATAGTAAACACGAATCATTTTGTCGGTGATTTCAATACAAGGTTAGTAATTTTAACTTTTGCTACATATTTCCTAGGAAGGACACTTCTCTCAGTTTTTCAACATTAAGAGCAGACATGATGTTCAACACCCTTGCCATTTATTGTAAACTCCAGCAAATGAAAGTGGTGTGAAAGTTGTTTGTTAATTTAACTTCTACATCGAATTATTTAGAGTCAATGAACCCATAGAAAAGTCTGGCAATAAGTAAGAGTCTTGTCTTCAAAACTTAAACTAGACACACTTGGATTGTGACTGTGAAGTGGGCAGTTTCATCCAGAGGTCTCTGGTTTTCTCAGTTGCTCTTAGGTTTTGGTCCATAGTGGGATAACTATACCTTTTCTAGCCCCTCACAACCTCTCTGCTGTATCAAAGCTTGGCCTCATATAGTTCATAAACTTGGGTCAGCTTCTGTGTTTTTTAAATGGAAGGAAACCCGAAGTTAAACAAATGAAATTGAAAGCAGTCTGCAAAACAGGATTTGGAGGAATACATTGTACCTTCTAAACTCATCTCCTGAGAACTGAGAACAGGGCTCTAAATTGTTTTGCCGAGTAGTGAGACATTCAGGCAACACTTTATTGAGCAGTGTTGTCCCAGAAGTGCAGACACAGCAGGGGAGGACTGAGGTAGCAGGCAGGCCCTCAACCCAGACTGCATGAAGCTGCTCTAGCCACACCTATTCTGCTCTACTCAGTTCACACATGACCTCATTGGGACGCCCTAAGGATTGGGTAGCAATTTACTCCTGGGTTTTCAAGGACATATTCCACCCCAACTTGGCTCAGTGCTTTGTTGACTTGGTGTCAGATGCAAAACTGCAAGTTAATGGTGACTACTGCCCAATCCCACTCTAACAAGGAATTTATTTAGCAACATGTTTTGATAAAGAAAAACTAACATGCCGTGCTGGTCTAACAAGCTTCTTGCTACCAAGCAGAAAGGTTAAATCATAATCTCATCATAATTTGTGAATTTGCTTAAACATGAAAATTTGATCTGGTTTGGTAGCCTACTTAACTAACAATGTGGCAATTAAAATTTAAGAATATCTATTTTGAAAAAAATTAAAAAGAAACTTTATTTGCACTTGAATCAGTGACAGTCAAGTTTAATTTATCACAAATCATTGTTATTTTCAATAATATGTAAGCTTTCTAAAATCAATACAGATTATAATACTACAGTCTTCAATATATAAAATTTCATGAGAAGCTTGCTTTGGAAAACTATTCTAACTGGAATCTACATCTTTATACACAAAGCACAAATACATTAATCTTTTAAGTGGAAAATGTTTCTTAATTCTTGGACTTATCATTAGAACTACTGATAAACTCTTCTAAGCAAAAGAGAACCCAAACAAAGAAATGATGTAACCTCCATATCCATCTTATCAACACAAGGGCTGAGTAAAGATGAGTCAAGGAAGGGTATAGTCATTTTAATGACAAAAATATGATTCTGAAATTCTATGAGGTAAAGAGAGAAAGGCCCTTTTATGTGAACTGAGATACATCTCTGTCATTTTAAGACACAGCTACACACTGTGAGAAATTATTAGAGGACAAAGCATGACAACAAATGACTAATGATTAATAAAAACTTGACTTGTAGGAAAGAACTTGTTGGTCCATGAGAAGAAATTTCATAGTGATTTGCATTTACCATTGTTTTGCTTAGTGATCTAGGGAAGGATACATAAGAATATTGAAATCTTTGTGGTCCTAAGTTAAGATAGGACAGGTTACCACAGCACACAGTTATTTGGCCCTATGTATCATTAGTGACAAATGGAAAATTCGTTTTAAAGCTTACAAAGCACCTGCAGGGTGGGCAGAGAAATGAAACAAATGAATCTGGTGGTAAATTCAGGAGTGTTAAAGAAAATCTGACTGTGCATTTGCAGTGCCGTTATCTACATGGACTTATAGTGGCTGAAGCCTGCACAAGGTTGAGCCAGCCAGACTCCAAGAATGGATGAGAAAGAAGCTCATGGAAGTCCCTCCCCTGCCAACTCATCAAGAACAACTATTGGCATTTGATGGCTATTTGGGAAAGGAGAATCATTTTCTTTCATTACTGCATCCCTTAAGAAGTTACTCATGCTCCAGTAGATGGTGGCACACCCATGCACATATAAGCAGCACTAAGGGGATTCAATACATTTTTAATGAGAACACATGAACTTGAGAGGGAAAAGTGGTGGTTCATGGCACCAGGGGAGAATGGGAGGGGAAGGGATGGGAGGGTGGGTTTGATGAAAAAAAATTATATACATGTATGAAATTCTCAAATGATAAAAAGAGATTATAAAGGAAAATCTGACCGTGAATCATGACTGCACTTATAAAATGAACCGCAAAGGGAGACAGGCATGGAAACTCAATTGCTGTCAGATATTAAACAGCTGTCAGCCACAGAAAGGCAAAGACAGTTGTGGAGATAGCCAGACATCAAGTTCAATCAAATTTGCTTTGAATATAAAATGATTACAGACTGCAAGCCAGAGAAGCTTGTGGTTTGATCTTGTCAGGGAAAAGCACTGTTTTGGGTGTGTATGGAAAAGGGGGATCTGATGCACAAGAACCCTTAGGCCCCTCAAAGAAAAGCCCAGGCAGAGATTTGATTTTCCCTGACAGGCAATCACCTCATGAAAACATGGCCCAGAAGAGGCTCTGACGGCTCATGGCTTTACCTTCTTTGTCTGCTTCTGATTTCAGTGGTTTTACACTGGGCTTTGTGCTCATGTCCCCATCACCTGACTCCACAGTAGCTAAGCCTGAAATGAAAACTGAAGAATGTTTTAGGAAAACTGAGAGACTAGGGAGAACCAGACCACGGGAGTCCCAGGTTTCCTTCCATAATGGTATTTCCATTCTGTTCTCCCTTCCTTTATCCTGTTGCTGTGGGATGATCCTCCCGTATGCTATGAGTATATATGACTCTTATTGGTTAATAAAGAAGCTGTTTGGCCAATAGCCAGGATAAGTTTAGGCAGGAAAACCAAACTAAGGAGAGGAAGAAGAAAGGCAGAGCAAGAGAGAGACATGAGGAGCCACCCAAGAAGGAGGAGCTGCCTAAGAAGGAAGATGACAGGATTGGTAAAGCATGGATCATGTGACAATACATAAATAATAAAAATGGGTTAATTTAAAGGTAAGAGCTAGTTAATAATAAGCCTGAGTGTAATGGCCAAGCATTTTGTAATTAATATAAGCTTTTGTGTATTTATTTGGGACTGGGCAGTCAGGATAGACAACTCCACTTTCACTTATATTCTCTTCTTTAAATAACCAATATCATTTTTAAAACGCAGTTTTAGGTTCACTGAAAAACTGAGAAGAAAGTACAGAGAGCTGCCATGCAATTCTGTTCCTTCCTCCAAACCCGTACTATTGTCTTCCCATAGTACAGTGGATGCTTCTTGACAGTTGATGAGCATACAGTGGCATATCATAATCCCTCTAAGTCCATCGATCCCATAAGAATTCACTCTGAAGTTGGATGTCTTATGGGTTTTGACAATTGTGTAATAGCATATAGCCACACTAGAGTGCCATAGAGATGTGTTTGGATGACCAGAACAGTCTCCATGCTTTGTGTTTGTGCTTAGTCTCTGGTATCCAATTTCTGGTGTCCTTACCATATCCATGTTTCTGCATCATGTTGTATGGTGAGCTCCACAGAGCAGCTTTTCCAGACTGACCTCTTTCACTTAGTGTAGTGCATCAACTGTCCCCCACTTCTTTTCATGACTTGGTGTCCAAGTCTTTATTTTTAGCACTAAATATATTATCACTATGGTCACCCTATTCTACAGCATCACACTGGAACTTTATATTCCTACACCTCACTATGACAGTAACTATAACTTAGTATGGAGTGATATACCTTTTCTTTTTCTTTTTTTTTAAACATAATTCTTCATTGAGTCATTGGAAATGTAGCAGCATGCACTACAATCCTACTGACCTCCTAGTCCTTCCATATCCTCCCCTTACCCCTGCAGCATCCTCCCAAAATATCCTCCCAAAATCAATTGAAAACAAAACAAGCAAATGAAAAAACCACCTCCTTACTCTGTCTTTCCAGCACCTCTTCATTCATCCTAGTGGCACTGGGTGCTGTGGTATGTTATGCAGTATACTCTTTTGTCCAATCAGCCCCACCCACAAAATAATCATTGGTCTGGTTCAAGGCCTCTGACTCATCATCATCACTGGACCCTCACCAAAACTCCTCTCAGATAGCCTGCTGTTGCCCCAAGTCACAGAGATCCAGCAGCTATCATTCCACAGGACAAGTCCCTTCATGCACTCTAGCAGCTCATAGATGGTATAGATGTTAGCTCAGGCCAACCCAAGGCCAAGGATGTGGGTCCGGTGGTAGCTGAGCTTGTGTGTCTGGGCCAATGGGACAGCCTCCCTCAGGCAAGCGGCAAAGACAGCTCTCCTAGGCCCATGGTGGGGGGTGGGGCCATCTTTCCCAGCTGTGGGGACCAGATCTCCCATGCGGGGCGGGGCCAGCTTTTCTCCTGCAGTGTCCAGCGAGGGGCAGGGCCAGCTATTCCAGGGCCACTGAAGGGTGAGACAGGTTCAGCGTGGGGATTTCAGCATGCATGGTTCTTATGACCCCCTGTGGCAACACAGGCCATGGATATTATCACAGACTCTAGTGACAGCAGGAACACGGACCAAGACGTGACCCTTGACAGCAGTGTAGGCCCAGATGGCACCATGGCCCGGGTGGCAGCACAGGCCACCTAAATTAATATGGCTCCAGTGGCAGCCAAGGCCCTCGGACACCAGCAGGGTCTCAGGTGGCTGTTTAGACCCTGGACCTCTGCACAGCCCTCAGGGGTAATAGGAGCCAAGGACGTCAACTCAGAACCTGGCTGCTGCTGGGCCACAGACCCAGACATGGGTCAGATGACACCGTGGCCCCGTGTGGCAGCACAGACCACTCAGATTGGCATGGTCCAAGTGACATGGCCCTTGGACACCAACATGGCCACAGGATGGAACCTAGAGCCCAGGCATCTGTGTGGCCTTTGGTGGCACTATGGACCATGGAGATCAACACAGACACTGGCTGTGGTAGGTCCACAGACCCAGACGTGGTCCTCATCAGCAGCCTGGGCTCAGAGGTCACCATGGTCCCAGTGTGAGCCACATTTTCTTGTCCTTCCTTTCCCCTATCCCACTTTTCCTCCCTACCCTTTCCCCCTCACTGTCTCTTTATTTCTCTGGCTCTGGTAACCACAATTCTACCCTCAACTTGTATAAGATCAACCTTGTCAGTTTCCACATGGGAGTGATATGTAATATTTGATGTTCTTGTGCGTTTCTTATTTCATGTAATGATTCCCAACTCTATAGTGTTTTAAGTGACAAGATTTGATTCTTTCTTATGGTTGAATGATAATGATTTCTTTATCCGTTTAACAGATGGTGAACTCTTAGGTTGTTGCCATATATATATGATATATAGATGTTCACATTTTTTCTTTGTGTTTTCTTAAATAGCTTTTTAAAGATTCTGCCAATTCTTTCCTCTATTTGATCTACCCTGTTTTTGATGGCATCACCACATTTCTATTTTTTGTAGTGTATTCTTCAGCTTAATGGTTTATGTTTGAATTTTAAAAATTGCTCCCATATCTCTGTTGTTTCTCATCAGTTAAATATTTTATCTGTGTCTTCAAAAGTATGATATTCTCTTTACCAGTTACACAGCTTTTAGAGAATTAATGCATTGCTCATCCCTCATCAGAGAAGCTTCTTCTTGCAGTAAATGGGAACTAACACAGAGACTCTCAACTGGACAATGTGAAGAGAGAAAATTTGGAGCCCTCCATCCTAAAAGGGATGCCTCTATCAAACCTCTTCCCTCGAGGCTCATGCACCTATGCAGAACAAGCAGAAACATTATAAAAGCAGGAAGTGTGGGAAGATGCCAGTGAAACAGCATCTTCCAGACACAACATGACTGACACACATAGGAATCCCCAGAGGCTGTGACAGCAGGCACAAGGCCTGCACGGGTTCAAGCCAAACAAAATCCCAGCACTAAGAAGGGCGAGTGGATACTCTTAAGCAAGAAGCTATTTGCAATTGATACTTACTAGGGAAGGGAAAATCAATTTTCTCTAGTTGAATATCACTAGATATGTCCACCACATGCAGGGCAGGCAGGCCCCATGTCCAGAAGTAGTTGGCCAACACAACACAGACTCTACATTTGTGTGTGTGTGTGTGTGTGTGTGTGTGTGTGTGTGTGTGTGTGTGTAATTTTCTTTTGTTTTGTATTCTTTGACTTATTGTTTTTGCTATTGTTGCTCCTTTGTTTTGATTTTGATTTTCTAGTTTATTTTGTATTAGAGACGGGAGAATGGAGGGAAAGAGTGAACATTTAAATAAAATTGCATTGGTAGGGAGACAGCAAGGGCCTTGGATGAGAGGAGAAACAACATGATTGAAATTAAATGTACAAACAAAAAATTTAATTTAAAGAAAACAAAAATGAAAAAGGAAAACAACTTGATATTCTCTGAAGCAGCTCTTATACACTCTCTGTCTGTGAGTTTACCCATATTGGTTACTATAACATTAGCTCCTGGTATGTTACCTTGAAAGCTAGATGACACTGTGTTGGGTCTTGATGCTTATTAGTGTACCATCTGGTCATATGAGGTCCTCCTTCATGTTTCTGGTTTTCTTTGTTAGTCTTTTCAGAGATTGGAAGCAGTCTCAGATATTTTTCTGATTTCTCTGAATCTACAGACTCTTTTGCCATTTGAACACTAGATGGTACTCTAAATCCAGGCTCTCTTTTCAGGACATATTAGTGTGCTATTGCTGTTTCAACACTAGTTGCTATCCAAGCTCAAATTTGTCCCAAGTTCACACTTGATTTGTTGTTTAGCATAAAACAGGCGTATACTGAAAGGGGTAGCCAATCTCTAGAGACTTTCTTTTGATAAATGGTCCCAAAGCCACCTCTACCACTGGCCTATGATTAGCTACCCAATGGACAATTCTGCATAAGGCCAGGGATAGAAGCAAAAGCCCCAGACTTCCATCATATGACTTAGTGCCCACCTCTGCTGTGGGATGGTCTGTATGGCAAATGTGTTGCTGATTAGTCAATAAATAAAACACTGATTGGCCATTGGCTAGGCAGGAAGTGTAGGTGGGACAAGGAGGAGAATAAAGCTGGGAAGTGGAAGGCTGAGTCAGAGAGACACTGCCAGCCGCCACGATGACAAACAGCATGTGAAGATGCTGGTAAGCCACGAGCCACGTGGCAAGGTATAGATTAATAGAAATGGGTTAATTCATGATAGAAGAAGTAGATAACAAGAAGCCTGCCATGGCCATACAGTTTGTAACCACTATAAGTCTCTGTGTTTACTTGGTCGAGTCTGAGTGGCTGTGGGACTGGCAGGTGAGAGAGATTTGTCCTGACTGTGGGCCAGGCAGGAAAACTTTAGCTACACACCTCTATTCCCTTCTGTCAAGAAAGACTCTTACTCTTTCCATGTTGTACTACTTGACAGTAGGGAAGAAATGAGGTGGCCAGTCCTGGGACCACAAGTGATGCAACACCAGGTCACATTTCTAGTCCATGGCCTGATGAGATTAGTATAGCACTGGAGTAAGTTCAAGGCCCACAGCACTATGGACTGCTTCCTGCTCCATGTACTCAAGGCTTAAGACCCTAAGAGTCAGCCACAAGTGATGCCTGCTGAGATTTAATAGACTAGAACCTCATGTCCCCTAAGGCCACTAGGGCTGTTCCCCATAGGCTCGATCTACTGGCATTGGCCCGGGGATGGGGTCACTGGGACAGCATACTATCCTATTCCCTGCAAATACAGCCTGTTTCCAAGCTGTGCTGTGTTGTTAAATCTAAGTGGTGCATTTAGGCTCTAGTACAACTGACAGGGATGCAGGCCTAACTAGGAGCACATCCCACCATGGTCTAGTTTCCACCCGGTGCTGGGAGAGATCTGGAGGTTTTGTCTGTGAGAACTGGCCTTAAGATAACTGAATTGCTCCGAGCTGCAGGAGAGGAGGTGAGAACAGCTCTTATAGAACAAGGCAGATGGACAGTAGGCTGGTTTTTACCTGGGTCACATAACCTCAGGAATTTGTATATTCTAGAGTGGGAAATGCTTTCTACCCACTCCAAGTCTGGCATTAATGCAGGAGAGTACCATTCCATCCCACCAGGGTACATATCTCTGCCTGACTTGAGAGCATGTCTAGAGGCTTCATTTATGATTTCTTATCTGGAAAAGGAACTCTTATTTCTACCCAATCTTGTGTCTCACCATGGCAGGCCCAGCACTGGTCCCCAAGGCAAAATCCTGTGCTGGATGCCATGCATAGGCTTCCATAGTGGAAGGATAGGGGAATTATGGACTGTCCCTTGCCACCAGGATAGCACAGTCTCTGAGGCTCAGCCCGTAGATACTGACATGGTAATAGGGATTCTGAGGTGCTTCCTGACTCAGCTACACTATGTTACATGGAGTATTGCATTTCAAGTCTGAAGTATTCTAAGTCTTTTTCTTCTATCAAGTGCAATGCCTCACTTTCCAAGTGGCACTTGTTTAGTGTTGAACAGGTGGCACAGGCAATGCCATCCCTCTGCATTGTACCTTTTCTTACTAGTATTCTAGTACCACACACCATGGTCCTTCATTTGGCACCATTTTAAGTCTTGTCTTGGGGCTTTTTATTGCTGTGAAGAGACACCATGACCATAACAACTCTTACAAGGAAAACATTTAATTGGGGTGACTTTCTTACAGTTTCAGAGGTTCAGTCAATTATCATCATATGGGGAGCATAGGGACATGCAAGCAGACATGGTGCTGGAGCTGAGAGTTCTACATCTTGCAGGCAACAGTAAGTCAACTGACTGTCACACTAAGGGCAGCTTGAGCAAAAGAGACCTCAAAGCCTGCTCCCATAGTGACACACTTCCTCCAACAAGGCCACACCTCCTAATGGTATACCATCCCTATGGGGGCCATTTTCTTTCAAACCACCACAGCACTTGAGATGGTAATTTGTGAATAGCTGTTGGAACTGTTATGTCTGCGGGGAGATTATTAATATACTTAACTACTATCTTCCCATTATTAATGTTGTTTGGAGATTCCAAGATTTGGGATGTTATGTACATTTCCTATTAGTAATTCTTTTGTTGTTGTTGTTTTCACCCTGTTAGTGGATTCTAAAATATATACCTTTAAAATTATATTCATTTACTTTGTGTGTGTGTGTGGGGGGGTGCCACAGCACACATATGGTGATCAAAGGACAGCTTAGGGTGGGGTCAACTCTCTCTTTCCACCACGTGTATCCCCAGGATTGAACTCTGGGCATCAGGTTGGGCAACACATGACCTTACCTACTGAACCATCTCACTGTTTATATATACCTTTATGAAGATGAGTACTCTATGTGTATAGGCTGAGGCAAAAGGGTATGAGTAAATGTTTTCATGTTCACCATATGTTCCCAGTGATAACTGGATCATGAAGACAGAATATTTTCTTGTCTAGCATATATCCATTAGGGGAAAATGAGCAAATACACACACACACACACACACACACACACACACACACACACACACACACACGCGCGCGCGCGCGCGCGCGCGCGCGCGCGCGCGCACACACACACACACACACACACACACACATTTCATATTAAATACTGACCTGGACTCATTCACCTTAGTAATGTTTGTAGTTTGATGTGACCACTTCTTTAATAAACAGAAATGGTACCAAAACCACTCTCTGTTTTCTTTCTATTGATGTGGGAGGCATAGAGGTCCTTGTGCTTCCAGATAAGCACCAGGGGAGAGATAGATAATCTGTTTTCTTCCCAGAAGGCTGGGGAGGAGTTTGCAGTGGTTTATAGCCTGGTGACCTTTGCACTATCCATGTGGCAGATAACAAATCACATTCTCTCTAAGACCCTCATCATGAACTTGTTTTTCTTAGTCAGTCTATAGAAACTATCCTTATGGAAGATTTTACATGTACTTTACAAATAATTTCAATGTAGGCATGTCTTAAGCTCTTTTGTGTACATAGGATTGTGGTGATTATTGTGTTCCCCAAAATGCTGTGCACCCTAATAAACTTATCTGGGGTCAGAGGACAGAACAGCCACTAGATATAGAGGGTAGAAAATGGTGGCACACACACATTTAATCCTATCACTTGGGATGCAGAGATCCATCCAGATCTCTGTGAGTTCACAGCCACACTGGAAACAGCCAGGCATGGTGATTTACACCTTTAATCCCAGCAAGTGATGGCAGGAAGCACAAAGGTATATAAGGTGTGAAAACCAGGAACTAGAGCCTGGTTAAGCTTTTAGGCTTTTGAGCAACATTTCAGCTGAGATTCATTCTGGATGAGAGCTGAGAGGCTTCCAGTCTGAGGAAACATGATCATCTGAGAAACTGTCAAGGTGAGGTGGCTGTGGCTTGTTCTACTTCTTGATCTTCCAGCGTTGACCCCAGTACCTGGCTCCAGATTTGTTTTTATTAATAAGACCTTTTAAGATTTGTGCTACACAGGATAGAGTTAATTATCTCCAGGAATTGTTTTTCACCAAATTGTGCTATGCTTAAATATGCCTAAAATAAACTTCTCAGGGTCAGACTCTTGACCTTTGAACCAACATCAGCTACTGAGCTGTGTTGAACTCAACTACCTTCTTATCTTCTACAGATCATTGCTCTGTTGTCCTTGGTGGTCACAGAGACACCTGCTAAATCTGGCTAGAAATCTATTTATTTAAGAAAGAAAACAACAACTTCTGTATCAATGCATCTTTCTATACAGGGAGAGAGGGAAAATAAGGACAAAATGAAATTATATCCTGTAGTTCAAAAGAAAAAAAAAGACAGCCCATAACATCCTTTCATTGAATCAGAATCAACATTACTACATTATTTAGGAGACAAGGGGAATATAAAGAGTTTGATACCTACATTGGAAAACAGGAAGGCATACTTCAATGAGATAGAAATAAAGAGTTATATAAAGATAACAAGCTGAAGTGAAAATATGCTATTTAAAGGGAGAAGAATGTGATAAGGAAGAATCAAAGAAGAAACCAATTTACATTTGAAACAGACCTGGAAAAATTAAACAAAAACCAGAGAAAAACTTGAAAAGCTGTTATAATACTAAAAGAATAGGAAAAATGAAACCCGAGTATAAAAAGCTGTACTTCTGGGAAGGGTAAAGGAAGATGAGGAACATGAACATTTAGAATAGAAAGAGACTGTTAAAACAATCTAAGAAATCAGACTTTTCTATTACAAGGGACAGAATAGAGACATATCTACAAGCCTTTGAGAAAATGAGCTTCCACGGAAAACAGACTTGCTCATTCAAATCATCTTCCATTTGAGGGAACAACAGAAATATACACACAGTTTCACAAATGCTCACTAACGTGTATGCCCACCACCATTTCTTTTGTTTAATACCTAGGTCAGTTGACTGAAAAGTGAAACAAATCCAAGAATACAAGGACAGTGAAGGTCTTAGATTTATTAAAGCTCATTAATATTAATAGCAGTTAAGCTTTATTAGGTAATCATTTTCTCCCAGTCTTTGGTGGGAATTATCTTAACTCACCTCTCTTCATTACACTGAATATGCTGAGACTTGAAGGTATTAAACATTCTTTCAAAGGTTTTTTAAATTTTTAATGCCATTTATCATCATAAACTAATTATATATAATGACTCACTATGACATTTTCACACATGTACATAATGTATTTCAATCATATTCTTCAAGATTTTATAGCTAATAAATGTCTTGATGGAATTTAAAGTTGTAGTTTTATAATTATACTAATTGTTTTCATTACTAGCTTTAAAACACATTAAATTTAGATATACTAATTGTGTGTTGTCAAATCCAGGTACAAGTGTTTCTCTTTTATATTGTCTATTTTGTTACAAAATAAGCGCCTATATTGCGTAATTCATGTAATGTCTGTCGAGACATGCCCTATCTTTGACCAGCAAAGACTATTGTTTCTAGAACTTATAGGCATAGTTGATTTGCATGTGACACTTAACAGATGATAGACTCTTTTCCAAGCAGTTCACATACATTAGCGTCCATTTCTATTTTATTGGTGACAACACAAAGCACTGGAGATTCAATAACTTGTGAAGATCATTTGGCTCCCAATGGCAGCACCTGAATTTGGTATTAACCTCTGTGTTTCTAGTAAAATGATTGAAACAACCAGGACCAGAGGTGGTTAGTGATCTAAATAACCCTTACAGTATTGTGGCCAGGGGCTTCCTCAAGCTCCCACAAGCCAGACCAAGGATACCTAATAGTTTATATGACCCTTAAATTGAGCTCCCACAACCAGGGCCAGAGGTATCTAATAGCCCAAATGATCTCTAGGTTATCTGTATGACTGAGACCAGGCCATAATCCTTCAATAGGCCCTAAACTAATACAAGCAGCCTATCTCTAGAAACCATCTTCTTAGAAGAAATGACATCTACCCTGAGTTGACTTTTGATGTAATTATGCTTTCTTGTGCACAAGGGATTGTATTACACCAGGAAAAATTTCCCCAAATTATAGTGGGTTTAAATATGCCGTCAATAAACCAACCAGAATCAGACTCCCTGAAGTTTGACTCAGTTTGGCAAAATCTATCTGAACCAAGTTTTCATTCTCACCTTTTCATGGTTCGTTTCTTTGCCCGATGCCTTCAGGGACCCCCTCTCTTTGCCTCATAAAGCATTCACCAGTTTCTAACAAAGAAAATAGTTGATCCAAATAGATATTTAATGTTTCATATCCATGTGTTTAAAATACTTTTTAAGTATTAAAATACTAGAATAAAGTGTTTGAAGTATATATTGTTTCTTATGAGTAATTTCTTTAGTTAAGGGTGATTATTAAGTATAACTTTGAGTTCAGTTTAATGTTATCTTACACATATTTGTTAGTGTTTTCTAGATGTCATGCACAGTGCTAAGGGGAAAGAAACATCTTATTTGGTAGAGTTTTCTTAAAAGTGCATCTTTTCATATTAATAAGAACAGGCGAACAGACATGTATATGCAAAGATATCCCAAAGAATTCTAAACATAGCTACACAGTTATTTAATGAGGAGGTTCTAGAAAAAACTTTTAATATTTGTGTTCAGGAAAATCTCAAGCATACCCTTAACCATAGACTAATAGACATTTGCTTATCTTTTTTTCTTTCATGATCACCATCTAGCCACTTAAAACTAATGCCCTAGGGGTTATTCTGCTGTGGAATATTCCTTTATACTGCGTGGAGATGTGTCACTATGATTGGTTTAATAATGAACTGAATGACCATTAGCTCGGCAGGAAGAGGTTAGGTGGGGATTCTGAGGACAGAGCAGACTCAGGGACGAGAAAGGCAGAGTTGCCAGATGCAGAGGAAGCAGGATGCGTGGTACACAGTAAAGGTAACCAAGCTATGTAAAAGAACATAGATTTAAAAATATGGATTGGGGTTGGGGATTTAGCTCAGTGGTAGAGCGCTTGCCTAGCAAGTGCAAGGCCCTGGGTTCAGTCCTCAGCTCTGGAAAAAAATGGATTAATTTAAGTTATAAGAATTAGTTATGTATAAGCCTAAGCCAAGGCTGAACTTTCATAATTAATAATAAGTACCTCTGTCATGATTTGGGGGCACAACATAAGGCCTGAGAAAGCTTTTAAAAAAGTTTGGAACACGGAGTCAAATACAGCTTCCTGGTGACCGAGGTCTCTCTGGTAGGTGTGTTGGCATACAGAGATGTGGCTACTGACTGTTGCCTGTGGGCGGGAACCAGCTGCCAGTGCCATGCACTAAGCTGAGCGACATGATGGCTGACATAAGTTCAAGATTTGTTTCATCTGGTCAACAAATGCTGCAAATGCCTATTAAATCCAGGTCCAGATGCAGAAAATCTCTAAGAAGTTACAGTATGTTTAAAAATGTGCTTAAGTGCTTAATAAAGAAAAGAAAATGGGTATAGATAGTCATAAAAATAGTTCAAAAATAATAAAGTCTTTGAAAAAAGAATAAAGTAATACAAAAAATAAGCCACGTAAGGATGGAAAATATTATAACACAGGGAATTTGGACCTTCTATCGTGCTTTGTTAATTTTGTTAATGTTTTTAATGCTAATGAACAGAGAATGACAACTGCTGAGGGACATTGGATTGTGGAAAGGACTGCTGAATTAAACCAGCCTAGATACTTTTAGAGATGTCTTAACTTTAAAATGGAAGTCAGAAAATGTATTGCTTTGGGGAACAGGTTACGCTTTTGTTTCCACCAAAAAACAAAAGGCAGTGATTTGTTCAAGGTTAAAGAGGATCTGGTTTAATCAGGGGAGTCCCCTGAAAATCCCAACTGCATACATAAAGACATGAGCCTAGAAAAACTACTAGACAGGTGACATATATTTTACCTGCTCAAACATAAAACAAAAAATTATCTTTGGCTAGCTTATGTACAATGTACAGTGCATACTTGTGTTAATGCAGATATGTATGTGACCTTTGAAAGTTTGAGTGTTTTCAGAGGAAGGGGACCAGGGACCAGTAAAAATGGATGACCCAGGTGATCCAGCCTCTCAGAGTGCCTATGTTGCAGTTTCCTCCGAGTTCTATATCCAGAATAGCTTCAAGGTAGTTAACTAAGATGGTCCAGCCCCATAGATTACTCCAGCCAAACTACAGATAAGCTTTGAGCTTTCCCATTCCACAGAGCCTGGACAACAAGTTTTATGGCTAGTTTTTCCAGGACTTGACCATTATCTCAATTTTCTTTTTTTTTATTATGGACTTTTTTTTTTTTTTTTTTTTTTTTTTGGTTTTTCGAGACAGGGTTTCTCTGTGTAGCTTTGCGCCTTTCCTGGAACTCACTTGGTAGTCCAGGATGGCCTGACATTTTTTATTAAGAAAAAATTTTTATTCATTTTACATACCAATCAAAGATCCCCATCTTCCCTCCTCCTGCCCCTCCAGCCTCCCCCGCAACCCATCCCCTATCCCTCCTACAAGAAGGTAAGGCCTCCTGTGGGGAGTCAGCAGAGCCTGGTACATTTAGTAGAGGCAGGTCTCCTAGGGTCCCCCAAAGATGCCATCCCCCTTAGACTACAGGAAGCAGTCTAGTGAACATGATGTCCACATTCCCAAGGGGTGGGGTGGGTGATTTTTGGTCATTCTATGGGTTATGTTGGTTACAAGTTGTTATTGATCATGGTCATGGAAAAATCTAAATAAAGAGATTATATTCAGGGATCTCTTTCTGAAGAGAAAAATGGAGATTATAGAAATTATGGGATAAAAGGGTACATTGTTGAGTCCATTTTGAACAACCACTAATCTCAAATATTTTACATTGGCATGGATTTTTTTTTTTTTGAGACAGGGTTTCTCTGTGTAGCTTTGCGCCTTTCCTGGAACTCACTTGGTAGTCCAGGCTGTCCTCAAACTCACAGAGATCCGCCTGGCTCTGCCTCCCGAGTGCTGGGATTAAAGGTGTACACCACCAGGGCTGGAGCGATGGCTCAGAGGTTAAGAGCACTGACTGTCCTTCCAGAGGACCTGGGTTCAAGTCCCAGCACCCTCATGGCAGCTCAAAAAGGTGTACACCACCACCGCCTGGCTCATTGGCATGGATTTTTGTATACTGGTAAAAATTTAAGGTTATTTTAGTTATACTGTATATATGTTTCTACTCTTGCTTAAGATATTGTACCTATGCAGTTCATTTAAAAATGTCCTGTAAAGTTTTAGTTTTTGAAATATATTTGAGATAGTAAAGAAAAACAGGTTAATAATTAGTCTTCCATAACAATCAAACTTAGAGTTATGTTAGGCATATTTTCAAGGTCATACATAGATATATTTTAGATAGGTAGGTGATCTTCAAATACTTCAAAGTCCTACAGAATATGGCATTTAAAATGTTTTAGTAACATAAGGCATTTCATGACAGTGATATATGTCTGCTCCTGGAAGCACCAATCTACTTCAAAAAAAGGATAATAGGCATCAAAGAACCTCCATATGTAGTTTGCTTTCTTTGTGGCAAAAGCTACCCATTTGGGCAAGAAAACTGTCTCTGCTTCAACTGCTTAGAATATGCTGTCCAAATTGGACCAACAGGGCACCAAAGAAAGTGTCTGAAACTAGAACTTCCTAAATAAAGGTAAGTTAGTTCTTCTGAGGTGCCTTTAAAACTGTCAACTGTCAGAGTTCTTGCAAGCAAACTAATATAGTATTTTGTTCTATTTACTATCTAGGATGCAGCTTCTTTAAAATAAAAATTATTTTAATGCTTGTTACTAACTTAAAAGATTTCCAAATGCATTATATGTTTTTTAAAAGAAATTCTCCTGGTACACAAGCTAGTTGATCCCAAGGATAAAGTCATCTGGGTTACATAGAATTTGTCGAGAGAGAGAGAGAGAGAGAGAGAGAGAGAGAGAGAGAGAGAGAGAGAGAGAGAGAGAGAGAGAGACAGAGAGAGACAGAGGGAGACAAAGACAGAGAGATAGACAGAGAGACAGACAGAAACAAAGACAGAGAGACAGAGAGAGAGGAAGGGATGGGAGAGGGAGAAAGGAGCTAGAAAAAAGAAAGAAAAGAAAATATAATCTTCTAGAAGTAGGCTTAATAATTTTTCTAATACTTTCTCCCATGCTTGTCTTACAAATAAAATGTAGATCCCTGTGAGAAACAAAGCCATGGACATGATCCAGGAGGCCAAGATAGGAATATTCAGATAAGGTTAACTCTCTACAGTGTTTTCATGCATAGGAACAAGCCAGAACTTACCATAGTATTTCCTGAACATATGCTAAGTCAGTTATTCCTTGCAATGCTGATCATGCTGTTGGACCCTTATAATACCCTAATGGGTCATCTTCATTAGTGATTATAGCATCTACCATGTTAGCTTACATAACAGTATATTTAATTAGCTTTTCACTCTGAATCCTTTTGCAGGTATTTTCTTTGATCTATTACCAACCTACCCACTGTCTTGGCAGACCCGAGGTGTGTGAATACTGTATATCTGGCGATACAGATCTATTTCATGCTTGTCTAAATTGTGAGTTCTTGACCAGTCTACTACATTCAAGTCTAATTGGTACCTACCTACATTTGAACCAGAATGCTCTGGGACAGTCCATATATGTACATACTATTTGCTTTTTCCTATCACACCCCATGCTTGTACACCTGCAGTTTTTCTACAGGTCTTATTTTCTTCTGATATCATTTTCTATTTATTCATCAGTCCTATGAGCTTAGAGCCCATCTCCTCCAGGAAATAGTCAAGCCACTAAACAGAATTAACATCCCTCTTCTTCATAGTTTCCTGTGACATGCTTTGAGAATCTTTATTCTCCTTCACATTTTTTTTCTTCCCTCCATAAAATTCAATTTCACTTAAAAAGCCCAAATTCTTTACCAGAAGCTAATGCTTCTGGAGTGGTCCCCAGTGAGCCATGCCCTCATCCAACCCATTATCCTTTGAGTGCAATGGAAGCTGTGACTTCCTAAGCAATAGACTCTAGCAAAGATGAAAAATGGTTACTCGATAATTACATAATATTCCAGCATAGCTGCCTGCTGGCTTTGAAGAGGCAGGTGGCATGTTATGAAGGTGTATAGAAAAATTTCATTCAGGAAAGGCCTTTGGATGACCTCCAAATGCTGAAAGTAGACCATGGCTGTTAGAGACTAGCAAGAAAATGGAGATCTCCTTCCAACAAGAACAAGGATAATCATGTAAGTGGAGCTTCAGGAAGAATGTATTTACTCATGTTAAGTTTGTGAGCCTAAGGTCCCGAGCTACATACCCACCTAATTTATGTCTGAATTCCTGACCCACAGAAGCAATGAGTCAGCTAAGACACGCATGTTGTTTTAAGCCACTGGGTTTGTAGTGGTTACTTATACAGAAGTAGAAAGGAAACACATATCATACACTCTCAACTGCTCATTCAGGCTCTTGCTCCTCTTCATCTCATGACTTTGAATATGCACATCTTTCTGGCTGGAGAGTTGTGTCCTATCTCCATATGTGCTGCCCAGGGTTTTGTTTTTGTCAGCTTGAAACAAGCTAGAGCTATTTTGGAAAAGTTTTCACAACTAATAAAATGCCCCTCCCGCCCCCACAACACACACCATGATTGACTTGTAGTGCATTTTCTTGATTAATGATTGGTGTGGGAGGGCCCAGCTGATGTGGATAGTGTTAATCCCTGGCTGGTGGTTCTGTGTGCTAAGAAAACCATTTGTGCCAAGTCAATATACCACACTCCCCCATGGCTTCTATATCTGCTTGACTTCAGGTTCCTGCCTTGAGTTCCTGCCCTGACATCCATCAATGATAACTATAAGATATAAGTTGAAATAAACCTTTTCCTCCCAAAATTTCTTTCGGTTATGGTATTTTATCACAGCAATAGAAACCCCCGCTAAGATACCGTCCTTTCTTTAGTAAGATCCTTCGCAACTATTGAGTTCATCATAAGTGACACATCGGTTTTTCTGTCCACATTTCTCATAATAATGTCCCCTCATCTCATTATGGCTTTGAAGGAAATATGTTTCCTTCATGACATTCATATATTATGAGGCATTTAGTAGTCTACTTATTTATAAATCATCAACTAGGACATACAATTGTTGGGAGCTAGAATGTACATCTCTTTATAATTATTATTGTATATTAAGTATCAGCCTGACATACATCAGGTTCCAATTTCTCAGAGCTGACAGGCTGGATAAGAAAAATAAGATCACAAGGAATATTAGGGAAATGATAATGCATTTTTGTTTAAGCTGAAGTTACAAAGGATTCAATATATTTTCTAGGACTCTTACCCAGGTGTATATAAAGTTGATATGTATTATATGGTGAGATACAGTTAAGATGTGTGAGTTTGGGGGCAGAATCAATGGAGCATGTTTACATAGATATGAACGGGTAGATATGAATGGAGATGAGTTGACGGATAGAAGATGTGAGAGAAGAACAAGAATAAATGGTAGAAAATACAGTCCAGTAGAGTCAGCGATGGGTTTTGAAGAGAAAATAGAAGAAGCAGGTAAAGAGAGTTCCAGAGTTCTGACTTGGGTCCCTGAGTATCTTAACGATATTTTATCTCCTCCGATTCAGGGTTTCTGTACTATGCAGAAATATTCGTGTCTCTAACTCTTCAGCTACACTATGAATAATTAGAGTAATTATTTTTAGCACTATTATTTTGCCCAGGCTGAAGCTGCAAATGCAAAGAAAATCCAAGGATTGCAAAGATTTTTCAAAATTATTTTCTTTTACTTAAGGGGAACCTTAAGACACTTTCCTAAATCATGAACTGTCTCAGACAAAAGTAGAGACATTTCTTTTTTTATTTTCTTTATAAGTCTCTCCCATAACCCATAGGCAAATAATGATGCTGTTCAAACACCTATTGCATTTATTCATAAGTGACCTAGATAATTGATTGTTCTTATATTTATCCTGTTTGTATAAAGTGTTGACTGCTAGAGTATTGTTCCTAGTGTACGTAACCTGTAGCATGTGTTCACGTACTACTTCTTCTGTTGCACATATGTCTATGATTCCAAAGCTACAGTGGACAGCTAATTCTACTCAAAGAGCTTCCCTTTTCTTGATCCAAACAGCCCAATAATTCAGTGCAAGGGATCTAATAATTGAGATAACTATTTTTTTCCTTTCTTTCTCTTTCTTTCTTTCTTTCTTTCTTTCTTTCTTTCTTTCTTTCTTTCTTTCTTTCTTTCTTTCTTTCTTTTTTTTTCTGAGACAGGGTTTCTCTGTGTAGTTTTGGTGCCTGTTCTGGATCTTGTTCCATAGACCAGGCTGGCCTTGAACTCACAGAGATCCACCTGGCTGGGATTAAAGGCGTGCACCACCACCACCTGGCGAGATAGGTATTTTTAAAAATCATACTCAACATAATTTCTTATAAAATCAGGTTTGCTAAATCTGAATCAGTTTAAGAATGTCATTTTCTTGGGCACTAAAACATCTAAAATGAGAAATGTAATGGTATGTTACTTTCAGCTTTCTGGTAACTATTTAAATATACCATGACAAAAAGGACTTAGATTAATAGTCTGATTAATTCTCTCCTTTATTCAGACAAATGCTTCAGTATTTCCTGTTGAATATTTTGCCCTGAAATAATGCTGTGTAAAATGACTTCTGATGATTTTCGGTGAAGATCTACATTTTGTATCTTCCATTTCAAGGAGCTTATAATGAATGAAAGCATATCAGGGGATGTACTTTTTCAAGGTCTCCCCTTACCCAATGGACTGAGTGCTCACTGCTCACAGCGGGTCACTGACTCATGAAAGTGCCGTTCTAGCGATCACTTGACATTGTACTGATGCTTCTACCTTGTTTTTGTGCTCACTGATGAAGCCAACACAGTCTTGGAACTGCATAACAATATCTACCAGAAGAAACCATTAAAATATGTGATTATGTCATTCATGAGATTTTGAGACTGAATGGACCCATGGGATCCTGTCTTGTAAATATCCACAGTGCCACTTGTTTATTGAATAAAAGAGGTAAAAGTCAGTTTTTGATAAGGCCATTCAAAACAAGACAAAAGGCCCCATCCAATTTCTTTTAAATATATGATACACTTATCTTTGAATTTGCCATGGTTAATAAGTATTTCCATTGGCATTTTTGTGATTCTCTCATATTTCCATTTGTAGTTAATGGCATAAAACTTTCACTCTTTTAAATGCCAAATTGTCATTTCTTATCCATGCTTCTTGACACTTGCTACTTTCTAAATATATTATTTAGAGTTACTTGTAGTTTATAGATAAATTGTACTGATGCCATACTATTAAAAGTTTTATACAAAGTTATACTCCCTTAAGTCAATTTTTGTTCTTAGCATGGGATACAGCATGATAACATGCTGATAGAAGATTCTTATGAAATATTAAGCATCTACTAGAGTCAATATTGCTTTTCATAATAATTTACATTGGCTGAATACCCACTGTGAGTATTGTATTTCAGTACACATTATAACAGTGTGTGGAATGTAGAGGAGACAAGCTCATCACTTTCCCACTGGCTGACAGTGTTGTAAAAAGTACAGATGACAGTAAGCGCATAAAACAGAAGTAATGTTTAGTACAATGAAAAGCAAACAATAAAGTACATACTCATTCATACTTGAATACTAAATTTACTTATAAATTTAATCAGAATTATTCTTTTTTTCTAAATAAAAATAAATCCAGATTGGCTCTCCAGTCATTAGAAACAGACAAGTTTCTATATGAATAAATAATTTATATAAATAATCTACTTTGCCAAGATTAATTCTGGTAAGGCAGAAAAGTTTAAACAGATACGTTTTGACATAAAATATAATGTTGTCAAATGAACTACTTCAGTAAAACAGCATCAGTGACAAATGAGTTCACAGATTAATTCTATCAAGTATTCAAAGAAAAGTTAAAGCATAAAAAGTAATGGAAATATTCAAATTAATTTATGAAGCAAGAACAACATTAATACATAACCTGATAGATACAGCAAATAGAAGAAATGAATATTTCATCTAAGTATTTATAATTTTAAAATGAAATATTGGAGAATAGATTCTAATACCACCAGTAATATACCATCTCTATGATAGATTTAATGTTTTTTTAGCTTTATTTATATTATTTTGTGTGTATGAGTGTTTTGTCTGCATATTTGGATGTACACCACATATGTGCATTGTGCCTGAGGAAGTCTGAATAGGGCATCTGATACCTTGGAACTGGAGTTATGGTTGGTTGTGAAACATCATGTGGATTCTGGAAACTTAACCTGGGTCCTCTGCAAGAACAAGTGTTTTTAACCACTGAACCATTTCTCCAACCTTGAGTCTTAAAAGTTTTCATATGCTGAAGTTCTAACTCCCGAAGTGATGGTATTTTGAAGCCTTGGGAGTTGATTAAGTTTTGGTGAGGTCCTGAGAGTAAGACCCTGTTCTGATATCTCAGTGTTCACAGAAGAGACACTGGAGAGCTTGTGCTTTGACTCTCTCCTTCAACTCAGAACAAGAGGGAATGTGGCTATTTGTAAAAGAGGAAGAAAGTTTCACTCTAAAGTCAACTGGTACCTCGGTCTTGGCAGTCTAGTCTCAAGAGCGTGGGCCATGCAATGTGTAGTGTTTTGTTATTGTAGCCAAGTACAGTAATCCAGGTTTCGATACAGGGAAGTGAGGTTCTGTTAAAACAAATGATCTAAAAATGTGCAAATGACTTCAGGAATGGGTAGCAGATTGAGGCTGTAGGAGTTTTGAAGTAAATGCTAGAAGAAACGTGGATTGCTGGGATGATATTGCTCATGGAGACAGGAATATTAGAGGAGTTTTTGGTGAAAGATTAGAAAGAAAGATGAAAGGCTTGCATCTTAGGAAACATAGATGGCCCTGAGTAGGCTGTCTGTAGGATGTAGAAATGAAAGACTATTGGATGAGGTCTCAGATAGTAAAGAGAAACAGGTTCCTGAAAACTAGAAGAAAGCCTCCATTTACTCCTGGAAGCTTAAAGTAAAATGTGAGAGAGGAATTGAAGAAGGCATCCATAAGCACAAAGGAAACAGCTTTGGCAAGTGTAAACATCTTCATAGTGAAGAGGGAGGAAGCTTGTTCTCGATAGAACACTATGCTGGACGGTCATATCTGTTATGAAGATCATGAGTTCAGCTCATGGACTGCTCTCTCAGCAGAAGCTAGGCAGTTAGATTATCCCAGAAAATCCCTGGCATTTTGAACTATAGAGGATCGAAAAATCAGTAGTGAATGAAGGGAGGTGTCATACTTCTTGGATTCTACAGACCGAGACCATGGAGCTAGTTGGCTACAAATGTGTGCTAGTCTTTAAGGAATGGGGAAAAATCACACATTTAGAGTGCAGGATTGCTTCCTTATAGGCCTCACAGGTCAAGGTCACCACAGAGACCCACCTTGGCAGGGATGTATAATCTTGCCAGAGGGTACTGGACAAAGCAGTGAAACTGCTATTCCAGTGAGTCTGCTGTGCAGAATATTGAACAACAAAGGATTTTTCTCAAACCTTAATAATGTAAATTGCCCTAGCAACATGGAGACTTCCTTGGTACCCATTATTTTTCTTTCTTTTTTTTTCTGTTCTTTCAGAATGGTAATGTCTGGTCTCTTCCCATATAACCATATTAATTGCAAATTACATAACATGTCTGATTTCATGGACTCAAGAGTGGGAAAGGAATTTTACCCTGAGTGTAACTCTTAACTGATTGAAGTAGTATTGGGAGGAGACTTTGGCCTTTAAATTTGAGAATGATTGCTGAAATGAGTTAAAATTTTTGAGACTGATGGAAACGAATAAATATGTTTCACGTGCAATGAGGCTATTAACTGTGAAGTTCTAGGAGCAGAATGATATGGACTGTGTGTTTGTATGCCCCCAAATTCATATACTGAAGCTTGAATCCCCAAGGGAACCGTGTTTTGTGTTGGGGTCTTTGTTGAAATAATTAGGCTTAAGCAGTGTCATAAGGCAGGCCATTGATTGACTGAGATCAGGACCCTTGTAAGAAACAACATACATACTTAAGAAAAATGAGTTAGAAGATAGGATGAAAAATACATTCTTCAATCCCAAATAAAATTACTCATAATTCTGAAGACATGAGCTCTCCTTATATTAACTTATAAATTCAATATGATATCATTGCAGTTTTTTCTTTTTATGGTGTTGGAGTTTGAATACATGGTCATGTATTCAACCACTGAATTGTACCTCCAGTATTCAGTGACTTTCTTTCTTGTTTATTGTTAACTTAACAAGATGTAGGAATAAGTAATAAAACATAAAAAATAAGTGATAGAGTAGAAACAGCTTCAATATTAAAACAGTTTAGGAGACCTCTAACTTTCATAGAACTAATGTCTAAACATACATATTGACATGAAACAGAATTAAAACCCAGTGATAGGTTAAACTAAAGGGCAAATTTTATATTTACTAAATATGATGCCAAAATTTTCAGTCAAAAGGGTAAACCTTTGAATAAATGGTGTTATATCAACTGATTTGTCATTTGACAAACAAAAAAATTAGTTTCACATGTCAATGGTACATCTCATATTCCAGTAAATGCCGCACATGTGTGCAAATATAATCAATGTGAACTGAACACAGTGAATTATTAGTGAAATTAAACAAAACAAAAAACCCCAGATAAACAAACATAAAATAAAACATAAAATTGGGAGAGGAGAGTATTTGAGGTGATATGGGGGCAACTGGATTTGGAAATGAGGGTAGGTATGATTATATTTCATTTTGTGCATGTATGAAAGTTTCAAAAAAGAAAAAATTAAAAATTACAAAAATGTAATCATGAAAAATAGAATTACAAAAATTCTAGAAGAAAATGTAGAGAATCATTCTATGACCTAGACGTGAGCTGTTTTTAAGTATGTCTCATAATATCCATATGATTAAAACATAAAAGTAAAACTTACTTAGGATTAGTAGGAAGGCTTTTGAATTGTGAGATGAAGAACAGGTGGCATAAAACATTTGATGAATTGGAACCATGAACTATCTAGTCACTTATTCTCTCTCATAAAATGGATTATAAGCTTCATGAAGGCAGTGAGTGTCCTTTTCATAATAATTTATGGTATTTTTCCATGAGATCTGAATATTGTAAGTGCTCACAAAATATCTGAAAAGGTAATCATTCTGAGTGCTGCTTGAAGTAGAAGTTATGTGAGTAGCAGCCAGGAAATAATCAGTGGAGGAACATCCTTGAAGATAAAAGGATGATATGCAAAATACAAAATAGATGCATTGTCCTTAAAGAAGAGCTGGAGGTATTTTATGGAACTGTGATAGAATGGGAGCAAAATATGTGAAGACATCAAAGATTTAAACACAATGACGGAACGGCGAAGGGAACTTCCATCTGTTAGCTTTGTTTTTCTTCGTGGAGTAGGAGGGCAGGTAGCGGGAGTGTGAATGGTGGTGTGGGAGGTAAAGCTTGGAACACAGTGAGATGGTTTGAAATAGTCATTGTGGAGAGCAAGGGGAGCGATGACTAAGAATTGCTCCAGGCAACAGTAACACGATTCATGGACATCAAGAGCCTGAAGCAGCCTTCGTGGAGGGTGTATCCCGAACACTGTTGTTGAGAGAAGAGAAAAGAAGTAGGAACATTGACCCAGGGTTGAGATGGCTATGGGGAAGTACGACAGGACAATGAAGCAAAAATTGGGGACACATTTGATTATACCAAACTACATGAACTTAAAAAATCTTTGACCAATTTTGAAATAGACAGTTTTGAAATTTCTAACTCATTGTATGAGTCATGGAGTAGAAAGCTGAGAAAAGGTTGGAGTACAGGTCGGTGAGGCAGAGATTATCAAGTACCTGAAATTTTAGAATTATACAGAAGTGCTGAATTAAGTAGGTTTAAACAGATGTTGAAGCTACATGGAGTTGGATGAGTGAAAGAAAATCTGCTAAAAATGAACCAAAAAGAAAGGAATAAGATGGCTTAATCTGTCAGCATAAGTATCACAAGTCTTTTAATAAAAGACTAAGAAATAATAGTCTAGGGGTCAGAGATATGTTTCAGTCAGTAAAGTGCTTAACACCTGATTTTGGATCTCCGTCACCCATGTAAAAAGCCAAGCTTATGGTTTGTGCCTGTAATACAGGAACAGGACAATGGAGAAGGAGATGTCTGGACTTGCTGGCCAGCCAATCAGCTAGCTCTAGGTTCAGTGAGAGACCTGTCTAAAAAAATAAGGTGGAGAATTATTTTAGATGAGATCTGATAACCTCTGGACTTGACATCTCTATGTCCACTCAACACCCTCCCACTACACACACACACACACACACACACACACACACACACACACACACACAAACATACAAATGTGTATACACATATACAACACGTGCTCAAGTATAAATAAATAAATAGTCTGAATATTTTCCTGAGGTAGAGCATGCTTGCTTCCCCCACATGCCTGAAAAAAAAATGGGATGTGACAGAAAAGGCATAATCCTATAGGTAGGTTGGCCTGTATGATGGGTTAAATGATGTCCTTCAAATATTCATGTTCACTCCAACTTCACCTGTGACTTCTTTGGAATAAGACCTTATGTGAATTGAAGCACATATGATTATACTGACTTGATCTGAGCCTGAAATCTTACATGAGTCTTTGTAAAAAAAAAAAAAAAAAACAGAGAAAATACAAGAAACATATGTAGTAATGTGAAGATGTGGGAGCAGACAAATTGTTATGGGAGATAATTCAACATTGTGTGAAATATTTACCCAGTTTTGTGGTTTTGTGTATCCTAAGTGCTTACTTAATAACTTACTTTAATGAGAAATTTGCAAGGAACTATGACTTTCAATTCCCACTTAAATGAATTCATTAATTTTATCATTAATGATGGCAGTCTTTTGTTCTCTCAATATTTTTTTAAGAATTCCACCATATGCCAGGCAGCGGTCTAAACAATGGCAGGAGTACAGTGTCTGTAGTTGGGCATGGTGCTTCATGCCTGTAATTTCAGAACTTGGGATGTAGAGGTAGGAGGATTGGCAGGTCAAGGCTAGCCTTGATTACATAATGAATTCAAGGCCAAGCTGTGGTTTGTACACTGTCCTCTGTAAAACAAGATAAAGCTAAAGAACAAAATTCTGAAAAAAACAAGACCTGTGTCCTCACAGAACTTACATTCATTCTCATGTATAAAAAATAAAAATCAATGAACAAGTGATTTGAACTAGTGAAAAAAATGTAATAAAAGAATCATTGGGGAGTAAACCACTGGATAGATCTGGGTGATGCTTTATGTTGAAGGGTCCAGAGTACTTCTTGGTAAGGGCAATGTTGAGCATAGATCAGATCATCAAAAGTAGAATGTGTGACTGAGAACTGCAAAGGCATTTTGAGAGATGTTTCATAGCTCAACCTGGGACAAACTGAAGCCAGATGCATAAGCAGAGTCCAGTGATCATGTCCATGCATGTTTCTGTATGTCCTGACTTTTGGTGGCAGCAAGAATGAGGTATGCATACATGGTCCAGACAATGTGAATGTGTAGGACAGATTCTGATAAGGCTTGCAGGAAATTCATGAGGTGTTTACTTCAGGAGGAGTGGATACACTAATATGTAAAACCACATTGTAGGCACAATCAGACTCATGATTTTGCCCCAGCGAGTACGCTTGCACCCAATTAAGCAGCCTGACTGCGTTACCATTATGTCATCAGTCTGTGCACATTTAAAACAGCAGCAGAAGTGTTCCCAGATTACTCTGCACTTTCGCTGGAAATTACTGCTTATTTTAAGCTGAAGCTCCGTGCTGAAAAAGGCCCACTTCATCTCTAGCACTCAAAATTAAGAAAGACAGTGTTTACCAAGGTATAAGAAAGTGAAAGGCAGCTTTATCCAGGGAATTGAGTTAGCATAAGGATCCAATCTAGATAATTTACATGAAAAGCCCAATTTCTCAACTTAGTATCTTCTCTTATTTTTGCAAATGCAACAAGAGTCTGCAGTCACTTGTCTGCAAATCTTCTACAATGGTTTCAGCATGTTGTGAAATAACTGCTGTATTTTTTAAAAAAGATATTGGTAGAAATGGAAGTGAACTGTTATGTATAATTTCTCTTATCATGGCATGCTTAAAAATCAACTAAATAATGAGTTGACTTTTGCATTTCATCTTTATATCTGATGACCCATGTTTGTAAATTTAACGTTTAATGACATAATATAATGGCATAATGATGGAAAAGCTAATATCCAATACAGGCTATTTATTCTTTCAATAAATAGAAATTATTATCTGTACCACATGTAAGCATATTACAATTCTAAGGAATACTCAGTTTACACAATACTTTCATGTTTCCTAAAGGATGTTTTGTTCAAAGTTTTAAGTTATGTGGATTGATATATCATAAGCACGCACTTCTGAGGCAGACAGTGTGATATCTGGACACATGTACTCACAGTATGAACACTATTAAAAGCTACAAATTTTGTATTAACTTCCAGAGTATTTTTTACTCCATTTCATTTATAACACACAAACCATCTATGTTTTGTCATTTTCAGACATATCATTTTGAGGGTTTATTAAAAAGTATAGAGAAGAAGAAAGTGAGCATTTTTTCCTAATTTCCCAGTAAGCAAGGTGCAGCAAATTTCAATGTATGCCCTCTGCCACATAGCTTCCCTATGTCCTCCTCTCTGCCAATTTTTTTTGAAAAAGAATCCCAGAGACTATATAATTGTTATATAACTTGACATTTTCCTTTTTAAAATATGATTATTCAACTATTTTCCTGGTAATGTGCCTTCTCCTCTCATATAATCTATGATGTTGAGGTAGGAGATAGGAACAAAAGATGAAATATATCTATTATATTCTTTCCTGGGTTTAGTAGATTACAGGAAAAAACTTTAACAATTTAGCCTCCAGTGTTAGACATTGAATTTTAATTAAAATCCCACTGATAAAGAAATCAGTGTATTGTGTGCAAGCCTTCTGTTCAGGGACTGAAGTTTCACTGTTGATAAATCACTTTATAGGTAATCCACTGCTGTTAATTAAAGTTAACTATGGTTAAGGAAACAGAGATAAGAATTGCTATGCCTCTACATTATGTCCTTGCATTGAATGTAAATTTGTTTTGAAAAGTCTAACTCCTCCTACTAACGTATATTTTCTGAAGTATTTCTTGATGCCATTCCTTCCAAAATGTAACAACACAATTTTACATTACAGCTGTATAGAGTGATATCACTTTTCTATGAATTGTCTTTCATAACCATCAAAACATCAATAGGTCGTTTACAAAGATGAACTGATTTTCCCACAGTCATATGACCGATGGTTAGAAGATTCATACCATACACACAGGACAGTTTTTCTTCCAGGTTCAATAGCTTATAAATGCCATAGAAACAAATGGAATTGAGGGGTGGGAGAGAGAGTTAAGTGGTTAAGAGCACTTTCTGCTCTCCCAGAGGACCTGAGTTCGATTCCTAGCACCCGTGTCTGGTGGCTCAAAGTTGCCTGTAACCAGAGGTCCAGGGATACAATTTTCCCTCTGGCCTCTGTGAGCACTCATGCACATATGAGATACACATACCAGAGACTCATAAATAAAATAAAATAAAAATTAAGAAAAAACAAAGAGAATTCAATAGTTTGTGGGATTTATTTGCTTCCCAGGACATCACTTCTGAGCTGGCTGCTGTGTGATAGATAGTGAATAGATGTCTTCATGCTATTCATTAAAATTCACAAATGTAGAAGGAAATGCATGCATGATCGATCTGGCAGCCAGCCTATCTGGCACAGTGCACTTCTAAATAAAAAAACATGGCGCACCGTGCCCCAGAAATCAGAACACTGAATTCTGAAGTAGCCCGAGTAGCCAATAGCTGGCCTGTGGACAAGTCTGCACTCTCCATGTCTCCTTCAATGAGCTTCTTCCACATAGAGACCCTGGTGATGTGAGCACTCACTGTCAAGTCTGAGGTAATGTGCCAACCAATCACAGTCCATAGGCTTCCACTCTACAAGTGGTTGCTCATGTGCAATAAAGCAGACGCTGCTCCCTGAAACCGACTCCGGAGTGGTTTATCTCCATGCCCTTTACTGACCAACAGGCATTGCTGTCCTGTAGGGTAACACCCCGGTAATAACTACTCACAAAACCCATTTTTCTGTAAGAAATATGAGACCTATTGTCAAAATTTTCAAATGGATTCTTGCTAGAATGTTCCTCTGTCAGAGATGCCTTTTAAAAAGTTAGTTGAACTAATACAAATTCCAGACACTAGACATGGACTTAGTATGATCAGGCAGGCACATTCAATAACTTTTTGTAATTTTCATTGATCACTGAAATATCAGTTCTTAATTGAATTTCTATTTCACGTTGCAGACTCAAAGCTTGTACCTCACATTGTATCTTCTCACGTTCACTGTTATATTCCCGTCATTGCTGGTTTCAACACGTATTTCCAAGGGACGGGGGTCATTGCTGTGTTGATTCTTAGATATTTCAAATTTGGGGGGGTCATGTTTCAGAAAACTAATACTATGCTATCCTGATATGAGGTGTGCAATTTAATGTTCCAGATTCTGACACCAGCACCTCTAATTACTGTATAATCATTATAAACAACCCATAGTCCTGTATAGGTGATTTAAAAAAAAATATTTTAGTTTCAATGTCTTTTCTTGTTTTTGTGAGCTTTTCAATATATTGTAATTTTACTTGATATTTTACTTTTCTTTTTCAAATAAATAACCAAAATATCTCCAGGGCTATTTCTCCAAATCCTCCTTCAGACTTTTATTCAAGCAAAGGCAGGTTTTTATTTTACATATTGCAAAAAGCTGCAGTGACATGGCCAGCTCACCCCTGAAGATAAATCATCTCTGACCCTCGATTTTGATAAGTGTGATATGCATTTCTATTTAATGATAACCTTTAGATTAATGTTAGAAGCTGTTGACATTTCTTGTTATGCACATTTACTGCCAGAGAAGAAATTATGTCAAGGAACATTCAGAGTACCTGGGGATACTACAAAGAGTTGTAGGTTAACCACTTGAAGTCATGAAATGCAATATTGAATTTAAGAGGCTAAAGGGATTGTGAACACTGCTGTTTTGATTTATACTTGCCTGAACCCAGACCTTTTGAACTAGGTAACTGGTTCCAAGTCAGAGGGTTAAGCTATCTAATTTAATGTCATGATATAGTTGGGTATCTTAAAAAATACTGAAATCTAGCACCTTGGTGCTTAGAAAAATACTAAGCACAAATCTGTTCATAATTTTCAAAGTAGCATAAATTGAATACCACCACAGTCTTATATATGCTCTCTGTTCTGTCCTTAAGTTTTATTTACATTTATTGGTAAAATAATAACAATTATATAAATGACATTTTATTGAGCATCTATCATGTGCCATATGCTTTACTTACATTCATTTTACTTTTTTACAAGTAGGCTGCAAGGTGAACACATTTGTTCATTAAAAGCCAAACATGACCTATATAAAATCAAGGGGTCAGAAAAGGGAATACTGTCAGCATAACTAAATCCCTAAAAACCTAGAACAAATATAAAATGTCAATATAAAACTGTCAATCATGCTTTCTCATAAGTTACGAGACAGAATATAAGTGCTTAAAATGTGACAATTTAAAGATAGAAATACTTTTTTGGGAGTGGTGAATGTGACAAAGACACATTATGTGAAACTCTCAAAGAACTAATATCAAACATAAACTTAAAAATAATAGTATGATTAATATAAATGATGGCAAAGATGAAGAGAAATCATAGAGATGGATTAGAGTTTGTTTCATTTTTTTTCTAAGTCAGATTCTTTGGAGTAAGTTGGATATTTCATATTTCATACTTTAGAAATTGTGAATCCAAATAATGTTAAGACACAGAAATTGATGTGCTTTGTTAAAAGTAAGCTCCACTTTGAAAATTGTGGGTTTTATTTCATAGGGAGAGATTCCATGTTCTGGTGTCCTTATTATTTATATATTTTAAATTCCTTCCTAGATTGCAGGGCAGATAACTAAAGCTTACAGCTCCATGATTTATATATGCTAGGATTCCAGGTATGTTTTAGGACATGCTAGAATACAGACATTCACTGACATGGGAGCATGGGAATGAGTAAAGCGGGTGGTGGGGTGGTAATTAGAAGTGGCACCAAGTATCTGTTTCTGATACAGATAATAGTGAAATCAATGCAACCCTGGGAGAAAAGAAAAACCAGAAACAAACAAATTAACAAACAACCCTAGCCATGTTGAGGTTGACAGGTTTCCTGAGTTGAGAAGGTAAATTTTGTGGTCACAACTTCTGTTTCAACAGTTGCTGTAACTTTTGGGACGTTTCTTAAGCCATGGAATTATCATGTAGTAAGTTCTTTATTATTTGCGTTATACATAGTGCCTTTCTTTCTTTCTTTCTTTCTTTCTTTCTTTCTTTCTTTCTTTCTTTCTTTCTTTCTTCCTTCCTTCCTTTCTTCCTGTCTCTGTTTCTGTCTCTGTCTTTCTCTTTCTCACCTGAAGTACTTTAATTACTTCATTCTTTAATATGTCGTTCAAAATTGTGTAAGATTGTCTATCACCTACTTCATCTCTCTACAGTCTACCATCTATCATGCATCATGTATCTAGAGAGAGGCATATATAGTAAAATGCCATAATTACTATGGATAACATGTATTATACCAGATAGTGAATTGTTAAGGGACAATGTGCTAGAAGGGGGACCTGGGAATCCACACAAAAGGTATTTGAATTAAGTAATTTAGGGCAGAAACAAGCTTGGGTTTGCTCTTGGGCCCAGACTTCCTCCTGGGCACTTTTCCTTCCATCATAATGTGAAGTGCAAACTCCAGAAGCATGATTATCTGATCGCTGTAATGAGTTACTGAGGCTCCAGCATTTACAAACTGTAACTAATTCACATATTTCACTGTGAGGAAGTCATTCCAAGGGATGTGAAAATCTTTCTGTTAACAATTTTAGCAGTCATGTGTAATCACAATATCTTATGTAACAGATGTGCCCACTAAATCTAATTTGAGGGAAGAGCAAAGATTCATTGAATTCAGAACAGCTTATGACTAAATGAGAAATTTTTATGGAGCTATCCAAAGTTTTTTTTAAAGAGATTTCTTCACTTAAACTTGGTCAGTTTATTTTATTTTACATGATGATTTTTTTGTCTGTATGTATGTATGTATGCACGTATGTATCTTTGTGTTTGCTGCCTATGGAGGACAGAAGAAGGCATTGAACCTCTGCAACTGGACTTATCAATGGTTGTAAGCCACCATGTTGGTGCTGGGACCTCAATCCACATCCCCTGAAAGAGCAACAATTACTCAATTTCTGAGTCATCCGTCTACTGCTTTATGTGATAGTCTACCCTTTTACGTGATATCTATATTTGTCTTTGTCTCGATAGGTAGATATCTATAGATTTAGAGAGAGATAGGGATAGATACATATCATGAATAAACAATTATTATGTGATAGAAAAGCTAATTACAATATTTGCTTTTGTTTTGTTGGTAGTAGTGCCTCGAGATGAGTGGTACAGCTATACCCTTCATAACATCTGCTTTTTTTAAAAAAAAAAAAATAAGAAGTATGTTCAGGAAACCCAACTTTAAAATTAAAATAAAAATTAAAGAGATAACTTATGTCTCTACTTTTGAATATGGAGAAAATGTTTCTGGTAAATTCTCAGTTTTTTAATAGACTTTCTGGTATGCTAGTGTTGGTCCAAAACAGCTTTGCTAAAAAGGAAGGGTTTTTGGTAAGTTATTCATATTTCCTATTTCCTCATAAACATTATCTCATTAATCATTCCACCTCTGTGGCATGGTTTTGACGAGAGAAGCCACTACCTTCCTGATGTTATGGGGGGAGACACAGCAGAGGCACTTCTTCTCCACAAGAAAAACAGCCTTAACCACAATGTGACCTCTAGAGACCTGGCACGCTTATGGATCTATACAGAAAAAAAAAAAAAAAAAAAAAAAAAAAAAAAAAAGCAGAACGCTTTGTTTCCCTCTAGGAATAATGCAGCACAACTTGAGACAGATGTGGCCTTTACCCAGAATCCTGCAATACATTGACTAAGAAGCTCTATACTGGCAGTTCTAAGGGAATTTGCGCTAACATATTTAGGAGATGCTACCAGGAACTGTGAGAAGCAGCCTGAGGATCCAGTGAGACAAGGATACTTCTGGAGATTAACAAGGGCAGCTGTCTATTGTGTTGTCCTCTTTGTCCTTCTCCTGGGTTTGGAATATGCCAGCACCCCAGTGTTGTGCAATGCTCAGCTCAAGCAAACGCTAACCTAGTGTTTATTAAATAATTGTACCCACCGAATTCTCACTAAATACCATCTATGTTTCTAGGTCCTGTGTAGTTGCTGGGAAAACTAATGTAGGTAAACACTATGCAATCTGTCCTCACGAACGTACAGTCCATCATAAGAAATAAATACAAACAAAATGACCATGCAGATCTACAATTTACTAGGGCTATGATTTGGTGCCAATCTGAGATAGGCATGATTCTAAGATTAGATCCCATGAAAGACACTATAATTCTAAAGGGAAAATTTAACTTTAATTTTCTATGCTTAACCTTTGAGTGTACAAATTCATTATGAAGCAAAGCAGATGTGATGTCAGAGAAACCAGGATGGCACAGAGAGTATTTACTTAAGCTGACTGGATTTTAAAGGCAAGAACAGAAGGAAAGAGAACTCTACCTAGAGAGGAGTCTACAGTGCTGTGATGATGCTATGGCCTCAGTCTGAGGAGAGGTTAAAAACCCAGAACAAAGTAAGGCTTGTAAAGAGTTTTAAAGGAAAAATAAGAAAAGCATGTTTGGAACAAAAGAAATAAAAAGAGTAGTTCATTGTCTCTTGAGTAGATAGTCCAACGCTAACAGGCGATAATGAAAAGAGAAAAGAATCCCCCCCCCCCAGAAGTCTTCAAACTGAAAACAATAAACATATAAAATAGAATAAATAAGAGGTTAAGGAAGTCATGAGAGCATTTAGGAATTTTGGATGAGTTTGTATAGTCAAGTCAGTTACGTTTTCAAAGGTGGCCCACCGCCATTGATTGGGTCATTGTGTCAAATGTGTTAATGAAATAAATGCAAGGATGTGAGCAAGTGCTGTATGTACTGTGAAAGAGGAACAGAAAATTTAAAAGTCACCTAACCCCAACACTATACAAAATTCTGAAATACGTTGTCAAGGATCATCCAGAAGCACTGGGAGTCTTAGGAACATACTGATCCCTAGAATCATTAATATCAACTCAACAAAAGATGCTCTGTTTAAATAATGACATTATTTCTCTACATAGTTACAACAATAATGGGTCAGAGAAGGAGATTACAACATCATTGTTGGCTACATAAAATACATTTCTACATAAAATGAAGAAAGCACAGGAAAGAGGAGCTAAACTCTTTATTTGTAGCTCTAGTGAAAGACAAAAGCTAATTGTTAGAAGTTAGGAGAGATAGATACTGTGTAAGCAGAAAGAAACAGTGCCTGAGTTTTGACTCCTGCCCAATAGTGTACTTTATTTTAACTGGCCCCAGAAACTTTCCAAGGTGGAAATTTCATCTCCTTTTCATAGATGATTTGAATCCCTCAGATATTATCCTAGTTTGCTCAACTTTACACATTTCTGATGAGGTGGAGCCTAGAGTAACAATCATGTCACTGGCACCAGGCAGACCCAGAATCTTTCATTTCATCACAGTATCAGAAGTATAATATTCCTCCTAAGGGACATGCTATGTTTGAATGTAAAATGCCTCCAAATAGGCTCATCAACCTAACATTTGCAC
The DNA here is from genome assembly GCF_949786415.1 of Peromyscus eremicus. Lineage (NCBI taxonomy): Eukaryota > Metazoa > Chordata > Mammalia > Rodentia > Cricetidae > Peromyscus > Peromyscus eremicus. The sequence goes on along the minus strand of NC_081425.1, from coordinate 21,621,207 downwards.
TAAGGCTGGCAGTGTTGCTTGGGAAGGTTTTGAAGCCTTTAGGAGGAAGTGGGCCCTTGCAGGTGGGCTGTGGGGCTTTATAGCTCTGTTTTACTTCCTGTTCATGTTCTGATTCCCGGGTCAGCAACTTTAAACTTATGCCATGCTTTCTTCCTAGCTATGCTGCTCAATCCTCTGGAATTGTGGACAAAATAACCTCCATCTCCCTTAAGTTGCTTTTGTCAGAGTGTTTTATTGAAGCAATGGGAAAAGAAATTAAGACAGGATGACTTCAATGGCGTGATCTGTTTGTCAAGGAAGGGGACTTACTGGAAACATTCTGCCTGGAAAACTACCTATCTGATACGAACAGCTGATCCAGGATCAGATAAGGAATGGATTAAATGACATCAAAGAACCCTTCCGCTTTAAGCTCCTTTGTTTTCACTCTTCTGCCTTTTGGAAAAACCTGTTGGCTTCCTTGCTGTTAAATGCCATCTAGAATGGTTACAGTTTTATGACTAGCTTGTTAACCAAAAGAAGTGGCAACATTTCTGTGGAGGTTTCCGGAAGGAAAATCTCAGTATCATATCACACCACATGGGCATCTGCCTACGTGGGCTTTGTTAAGAAATGTGCTTTGATTCCATCTCACTCTGCTTCTCTGTCTGACTAACGGCAGCTTGCTGTATTTATGTGCCTCCATCATGACATTTGTCACAGCCTTCACAGGAAGAAGGATAAACTAATAATTCACAGTTTAAAAAAGATATCTTAGTGCACTGTATTTTTAACCTTTCTCTCTACACTGGGAAATTATTTAATATATAAGTTTTATAATATCTATTTTATGCTTAATTTGTAATGAATGAAGACATAAGTTTCTGAGTGCTGAAGTGCAAGGAAATAAAATACCAGAATATTCTAAAAGATATCCAAGAGTCAATGAAAGTTGCACTACCATTTCTGAAAATATTTTTAGCTATAAATTACTTTTCCTCATTTCTTTTTATATTAAAATCAGAATCCAAAAATGAATCCCATGTGTATATCTTTTATTTCAACCAAATCCATTGTCCTTCTCTGATTAAATTAGTTGTATCAGCTGAAATCTCCCCCTTGTCTTTTTGTGGTTAATACAATTCTACTCTCTTGTTTCACACCCAGAAGATCCAATATGTCACTAGAGAAAATACTTCTAGAAAGCAGTATGTGGCTAATTTTGAACATGTCAAAAAATAAATTTAAATTTTTCCAGTTGGAATCCAATTGGATTCTAAAAAAGACTTATATTATACTCCAAGCTGAAAATGTTTAAATTTTTAAAGAATTCTAAAGAAGAAGAAGAAGAAGACCCTCTCTTCCATCCTCATCTATTTTTTTTTCTTCCATAGCCTAAAATGAGGAGAGAATTAAATTTTATTGATGCTGGAAAATAAAGACATGTAGCCCTGGGAACCCCACATGTAGGGCCATTGTTAATCGTCACTGCAACCTTCCTTTAGATAAAGGCACTGAAGTTAAGCTCGGTTACATCTCAAAGTCACTTATCTAAACAGATACCAGAATCTGAAGTCAGGACTAGATCACAAGTGTCTTTCTGCCCTGCTAACAGAGAATCTCCTTATTCAGAGCTGAGCTATGTTTAGCTTATGGTTTGGGCAATACAAATTTTTAAACATTTTTCCCATTCTGAAAGCTCCCAAACATGACAAGAAGGTAGAAATGTGGATTTCTACGTCAAATGGAAGAACTAGGCTGACAAAGCTCAGCCAATAGAACTACCTCCAGTGGTCTCTATGTGGGCCCTAACAATAGAAAGGACAAGCACCCAGTGTTGTATCAGGAAGCCATCACACAGATGGAGTGTGGGGAAAAAACAGTCATCTCTGGTTAGGAGTCGATGAAAAGATGAGCAAGGTCAGTGATGGGAAAGCTGCTACATCCATGAAACTGTACCAGTTCCACATGGGTGGAATTATTACATGGGTAGAGAATTTAACAGGCATGATCCAGGAATGTACCCCATGTCTAAGGACCACCACCAACAACAATAATCAAAATGCTCAAATCAAGGTGCAAGAAAGTCTTGTGTGTGGAGGGGAATGGAAAAGAACAAGAAAAGAGGTGGCATTAGGTCTAAAATCAGAGATAAAACCTACTCGAACTTAACCAGTAAAATCTTTTATACCACCAGGAATATACTGTGAATCCCATATACTATAAATTTGAGAGCTACTCAGCTATACTAAAAGATGAGAACAAAACATTTATCAATTTGAGTCAAACAAAAAAGAATCTTGTTTGTCTTTAAGATTTACTCAATTTGTTCTAATTTTAACCTTCTGTGGCTTTAAAATATGGTAATGGATTTGTTGGCTGTTGAAGGAATTCAGTGTGACTGTGGCGATACATCTTCCCTTGTATTGAAAACTTTAATTCTGAATCCAATATGTTACATGCAGCCTTGCGTAAATATGTCAAGACTGCCTCAGAGACAAATGCATCAGAGCATTGTAGGAACTGTTAGCAGTGTTGTCTTTAAGGATTCAGCTGAGGAGAAATAAAACATGGAAAAATATGGACTCTAGATCGAGTTTCTGGTGATGCAGTTTAGCACATGATTTCTCAGCAGCCAGTAAGTGATCTTTTGTGGTTCTCACATAATCCTGAGCAGTATAATGAGGTGAATTATTCTGAACATATTTGTTCATTATAGATAGATGCAAAAAATATGAGACTAGGAAGTAATAATAAATGGTAATAATGTACCCAAGCATATGCAGTCTGCACAGATACAATGACTTGACTTGAAAGATAATGTGATAAAATAGAAACAAAAGGAAAAGCACATTTCATGAGTAAAACATTTAATTTTCACAAAATATTATAGTAACAGATATATTCAATGTTTTTGGATGAATTTTACTAAAGAAAATGTCTATATTGTCCCAACAATTGAAGGAATGATATCAAGCATGATAGACCAAGAGCATGATGTGAAGAGGTTTCCACAAGAGGAATCCCCAAATTGTCATTTTCCCAATTGAAAATTAGAAATCAATCCCCTGCTGGGAATCAGATTTTTCCTGAAACCCTGCTGCCTTTCCTAAGACACAAAGATGTGACTTTGAGGAACACTGATGTGATGGAATCCAGCTAAGTTCTCAGTGCTCTGAAGGATCAAACCACAGGGCTAACTTTCTTCCACTCTGGTTCTCTGTGGTTCTGAATGTGGGAACATGGAAGACAGTGTAGGGCCAAGTGACTGGATTCAATGATATGTCATCACTGTGATGGCAGCCACAAGAGGCAGATGGGGTAACCTTATTATTCCTCCTATCTTGCTCTCTCTTATTCTCTTTGGACCATTCTTAATAAGTTCCCATCCCATATAATATTGCTTCCTTTCCTGATTCCATCACTATTTCTACTTTGATCTCATTTTGTATTGACTCAAATTTCTCTCTCTCTCTCTCTCTCTCTCTCTCTCTCTCTCTCTCTCTCTCTCTCTCTCTTTCTCTCTGTGTGTGTGTGTGTGTGTGTGTGTGAAGTGTGGGCATGTGTATGTCCTGGAGCACATAGGGTGATTGGAGGACAGACACTGGTGTTAGTCCTCACCTTTCACTTTACTTGAATCCAGGTCTCTTGTTAGCTTCAGTGTTCCCCAAGCTAGTTGGCCTGTGAGCTTCCAAGGGTTCTATTGTCTTTGCTTCCCATATTGCTGTTGGGTTGCTAGGATTACACAAGGTGCACACACTACCATGCCCAACTTTGTGTGGGTTCTGGGTATCTAAATTCAGATCTCCACCCTTGCATGTCCGACACTTTGAATCACTGAGTCATCTCTCTGCTTTGAGGTGACTTTTTACATTATTCCGCTTCACGTTGATGTGGATTTTACTTTCTTTGTACTGATCCACTGATCCAAATACCATACAGGGCAGGATCTAGCAATAACTGTTGTGTATTTTGTGGCTTGCTATGTGCACATCACTTTGGATTAGCCCTCTTCATCCTTCTAACACTCAAACTACATGTGTACCACTATTGTGCCCCTTTACACATGGAGAGTGATGCTTGTTACACACCTTGTCCAAGTGTAACAGATGTTGGAACTCAGGGCATCTGCCTGGAATCAATGTGCTAATGAGATTTTTTTTTTCTATTTTGACCTTGTGTTAGGAGAGATTGTGAATATGCTGGCAAAATAAAATGGAGAAATCTAGTTTCCTTTGCTTTGTAGGAACATGGTGGCTAAAAGAGACTGTATTACGATGGAATGTGTCTGAATTTTATCTGAGGTACTCACCTATATGATTAAATTCAGAATTTCATTTCTGATTTTTTTAAAAAATATTTAAATAAATCATTTAAAGTCTTCAGTCGTTTGCAGTCAAATATGATCCTTGTTCATTTCTTTCCTCCTTTTCATTCTGATTGTTCTTTAGGTTTTTGGCAGTGTTAAAATTCTGCTTTAGCTTTGCTGATGCTTGCCTGGTAATATTTTTCTTTCAATTTGCAAACAGCAGCTGTGCAATGGTGTGTGTGCACGCTGACATCTCCCATTCCTGCTTTATAGTTCTTGTTAGCATGCCAAAAGCTGAGCATCATTCACACAGCGATCTCATCCCTACACCCCGCCCCCTCCATACATACCCAATGCTAATTGAGTGAGTTATTTTAGGATAACTGCAATCATGGCTTTCGCACTTACCAAATTCTTAAGGTAAATCTTTTAAGATCTAAATGACACAATTCTTATTATAGCATAGACTTATCAGGGATAAGTAGAATATGCTTTGTGCACTATTTAGTTCATTAGTTTGTGTTTCCAATCACGCTTTTAAACATTTTTTTCTTTCATTGATATTTAAAAAAGTATTGAAATTTAATACTTAGCCATCACATTGATGACACTGCACCATAGGGCATACGACTGTATAACCTTGTGGACCTTGAGATAAAGAGATCAAATCCTTACTCTGCTTGATCACAAACTGCAAGTCAAGCTACTTATTTTCCCCAGATCACTGTTTTTCATCTAAATTAGTCACATAGAGGGGATTTACATGGATAATGAAGCCAAATGTTCAATGCTTCCAGTATTCCCTGACAATCTCTTCAGCTTTTATCCCTTCATGTCTACAAATGATCCCTGACCCATTAGTACTATTTGTACTCTGTTAACCATAAAATTTCTTTTTGGCCCTCAATCTAAGAGTCACATAAGCATGCAACTTAGTTACTATTCTATTACTGTGATAAGTTATCATCACCGATTTATTGGAGAAAGAATTTATTCCTGTTTACAGTTCCACAGGAATAGGATTCCATCACCATCATTGTAGGAAAGCATGGAAGTAAGTAGGTATGGTGGCAGGAATATATGAGAGCTCACATTTCAAATCACCTGCACCAAGCAGAGAGAGTTAACTGTGAATGGCATGAAACCTCAAAGTCTGCTTTCAGAGACATGCTTCCTTCAACAAGGCCATGCCTCTTAAGCCTCCCCAAGTATTGCTACAAACTGGAGACAAAGTATTCAAATGCTAAAGAATATGGGGAGCATCCTGTTCAAACCAGATATCACAGGTCTTACTGGAAATCTCTATTATATTGTTGAATGGGCATCTCAAGCTAGGTATGAAAATAGAGCTGTGATTTTCATCTCTCATAATCTACTGGGAATCCCTTCCTCCCAAATATGTTCTCTAACTCATCTCTCTCCTCTAAACAAGTGTATCATTTACCTAGTTCTTGTGGCTATTCTTTATAAATCATCTCTATTAACTCTTTCTTCTCATTCAATTCTCCAAAAAATTTTATGGGCAATACCTTATCATGTGGGAGGCTCATTGTTCACACACCATTCTCAATAGCATAAGCTGAGTGGCATCATTTCTCCGCTGAAGCTCCTGAGTGTTCATTGTCTTGTTGTCAATAGAATAAAATCAGTATTTCTAAATTCTTTATCTTGACCTATCAAGTTCCATCTCACTTAATCAATGTTATCTTTCCCCAAGCATCTTTTCCCATACCTCCACTGATCACTGAGTTTCTTGCCAATGTCAAACTCATTCCATCCCAGCCTTTTTGCATATGTTTCCCCTTGGCTTCCACTGTCTACCTTCCTGTACTTCTTCTAATCAATTCAGTACCTGATGGGTGATGTTGCTCTGTATGCTGCGAATGTGTTGCTCTGATTGGTTGATAAATAAAATGCCAATTGGCCAGTAGCCAGGCAGGAAGTATAGGCAGGACAATCAGAGAGGAGAATTCTGGGAAGAGGAAGGCTGAGTCAGGAGTCACCAGGCAGACACAGAGGAAGCAAGATGTGAAGGCAGAACTGAGAAAAGGTACCAAGCCATACGGCTAAACATAAATACGAATTATGGGTCAATTTCAGTGTAAGAGCTAGTCAGTAATAAGTTTGAGCTAATGGCCATACAGTTTATAAATAATATAAGCCTCTGTGTGTTTACTTGGGTCTGAGCAGCTATGGGACTGGTGGGTGAGAGAGATTTGTCTTGACTGTGGGCCAGGTGGGACGCAGGAAAACTTCAGCTACAAGTTCCTGTTACAAATATTGCTTCCCCAGGACAGCTTTTCTTCACCATCCAAATAGAGTCCTTTTATCACATCTTGCAACATCATCCTATTTTCTGAATAGCAATCATCACACTTAATATGTATTCCCTTAACATGATTCTATGTACAATGTCTCTTGCCAATAGATTTTTGGTATTAGAATAGCACTCTCAGATAGTACACATTCAGTGTTAAGATTAAGCTGTTCAGCTAATACATTGAGAAAAAAAATAAAATAAGTTAAGGAAATTTTCCTAGTTTTTGAGGGGGGACATAGAAGAAGATGTAGAGGAGAAGAGGAAGAAGGAGAAGGAGACAGAGAAGGAGGAAGAGGAAGAGGAGGAGGAGGATGAAAAGAAGGATGAGGAGAAGGTTGTAGCCCAGTGTCCGGCACATGTCAGTAAATAACTATACAATAAACAAATTGTGGTGGTTTGAATGGGTATGGTACCCGTGGACTCATGTGTTTGAATACTTGGCCTATAGAGAGTGGCACTATTAGGAGGTGTGGCCTTGTTGGAGTAGGTGTGGTCTTGTTAGAGGAGGCATGTCACTGTGGAGACAGGCTTTGAGGTGTCGTTTATGCTTAAGTCATGCACAGTGAGACAGTTAACTTCCTGTTGCATACAGATCAAGATGTAGAATTCTCAGCTCCTTCTCCAGCACCATGTCAGCCTGCATGCCACCCTCCATGATGATAGTTGACTAAACCTTTGAACTGTAAGCTAGCCTTAATTTATTGCTTTCCTTTATAAGAGTTGCTGTGGTCATGGTGTCTCTTCACAGCAACAGAAACCCTAAGAGAGAAATTGGTAGCAGGGACTTGGGTATTGTTGTGATAGACCTCACCATGCTTTTGTTTAGAGGAACTTGGGCTTTGGGAGTTTGGGTTAGGGAAGAAGTGGAATGCTTTAAGTGCTGCTTAATGGGGGCCATACTAATAGGAGAATGGAACACAGTGGTTCCAAAGTTGACTTGAACTGTGGGTGCCTGCCTTAAATGGTTTCAAAGGAAAAAAAAATTTTTAGTCTGTTGCCTAGAGATCATTCTTGTGATATTTTGGTAAAGAATGTGGCTGCCTTTTTTCCTTATCTGAAAAATGTGCCTGAGGCTAAAGTGAAGAGTTTTGGAATAATTGCATTGGAAAGGAAGTCTCAAAACAGTCTAGTATAGACTCTGTTGTGTTGTTACTAGTGTTCAAGCTTACTATGATTTATAATGAAAAGGAGAAAGATGAGAAAGTAAAAATATAAAATGTACAGATTGAGGACAAAAGGGGCATCAGAAACAGAAATGAAGCTAAGTCCTGTGTTCAAGGAGATTAACAGATTAAATGTAGTAGTGACCTTTTTTTTGCAAGCTATTGTGGGTTTTGATGCAAATACAACAGATAGCAATTGATAATTCTGATGTCAACCCGCCAGGTGAACAATTCTCTGATGGGAAAACCCCATCAAGCAAGGCTTATGGACCACTAACTCTGAAAATTATTGCTTCCATCTATGATTTCACATGTGCAAAAAGATCTGTGGAATCTCCACATTATGATATATTTTCATGTAATGTGTTCATGTAATCCCATGGTTACATCTCAATCTTATGGGCACATATATTTGTGAATGGTCAGGAAGATGACTTCTCATTAAGCTGTATAATTCTGATAAATAGAAATATACTAGGATATGCTTCATAATTAGATCTATTGTTCCACAAGGACTGTAAGTTACTTAGAAGCTTGTTTTGTTTCTTAACTCAGACTAACATAAGAAAACAACTATTTCTCCCCAGTCTACAACAAGCTACAATTAGCTAATTCATAACCTTTAGCTTATTCATAACCTTAGAGCAAATTCAAACTAAACTAAATGCCTCTGCAAAGGCATCATAAGGTTAACCTCCACCAAAAACACACAAGGACATTTTCTCAGAGGTTTATTGTAGAACTAAGGTTATTAGCACAAAGCAACCTAAGATAGTTTGCCAATTCTTCTCTTACCCAAAGTCAAGCTGATAACATTGAGGTATGGTTCTGTCTCTGACAGTTTACTGAGGAAATGTTCTGTGATCCTGAAAATGTAACTTATATTTGTCCAGAGTTTGGTTGTAAAGTGGGGCTAGGGGAGCTACAGAGAGAGCTGTGGTGTAAAGAGCTGTGCTGAGTGTGTGTATGTGTATGTGTAGAAGGAGCTTTGTGTAGAGATATATGGATAGAAGAGAGATAGAGCAGTAGCAGTGTAAAGATGTGTGCAAGAATGTAGCAGTATTAGGAATGTAACTATGTGGAGACAGATTTTTAGAGAAGGAATTAGAATCTAGTAGGAATTAGAATTTAGGTAGAATTGAAGAACTAGAGCTATAGCAGAAGAATATAGAACAGAATAATAAAGAGCATGACTCAAACAGTTCGGAAGTGAAGTTATTACAGAACTCTTTCTATCCTCGTTCATGAGAAGCATTTTTTTGAGTCACCCTGGGTAGTGGCTTGGGAGCTGGACTCACAGGCCACTAAATCTGGCACCTAAACTAAAGAATACAAGGAAACAATCTGAAGGCCACCCCACAAGGTCCCTTCTGGAAGTGTTTGAGAGAGTCACTTCTGAATCAGAGACTTTTCAAGGAGCCCTCACCAGAAGGACACTGTAGGTCTCAGGGACAGTTGAGAGAGCCATGTAATTGGGTGAGGAGTTTTTCCCCCCAACCCTCTTTAAGCACTCTCTTGGAGGAGGAAACAACAGAGTATCATAATACCAAATGGCCCTCCAAGAAACAAAAAGACAAACAAAGGGGACCTCTGAGTTTCGCTGACATTGTAGATTAAACTCTAGGACAGGCAATGACAGGTGGCAGAGATTTTACTCCCTCCCTTCACAAGAGAACTCTGCTGCTATTCCATTCGGGACCTAAGAAAGAGGTAGCCAGGTACTATAATCTTACTTGGCCTTCTCTGTTCTGTCTAATTGTAAATCACTCCACGTGACCCCCTGAAAACATAAATAGAAACTGATGGGGTTTGCCGCAGACAGAGAATTATTCATTTGGTGGGTTGACATCTGAATTATTAATTACTATCTGTTGTATTTGCAATATGGCCCGCAATAGCTCATGACAGTGACGTCAAGGCAAGACCTCACTCAGCTAAGCTTGCAACTTGTGAAAGGAAATTAAAGAACAACTTAGGTCCAGGCACGGTGGTACACACCTTTAATCCCAATACTCTGGAGGCGGAGGCAAGCAGATCTCTAAATTTGAGGGTGGCCTAGTCTACAGAGCAATTTCCAGGACAGCTAAGTTTAGGATGTGAAGACAATTTACTTCCTCTTGCCTGTGGGTCAAGATGTAGAACTCTCAGCTCCTCCTCTAACACCACGTCTACCTTCATGCTATCATGCATTATGATAATGAACTAAACCTCTGAATTGTAAATTAGCCCTAATTAAATGTTTTCCTTTATAGGAGTTGCAGCGGTCATGGTGTCTCTTCACAGCAATAGAAGCCCAAACTGAGACACAAACTGTGCTTTATAATGGTCATTGTTATCATCACAATCACCATCAGCCCTTTTTAAGATCTCTGAGAATAGTAGGGGTCTTCCTTGTGATCCTTAACTTTTGGTGGAAGGAAAACAGTAGGTACCTAAGCAGGAGTGTAGAAAATGGTAACTTCATTTCTGTGGCTTCTGACAGTAATATGTAAAGTGGAAAATGTAATATTGAATGTCTGGACTACACACCAGCATCAGTAGCTCCCCAACACTGGTTAGAAATGCAGAGTATTGGACTCCACAGATAATGCTGAGGCACATCTCAATTTAAGAACACCTAACTTAGACTGTAGCAGAGAGGTTAAGAGTACCATACCAGAATAATTCAGAGCTGACTAGCCCAGACTCCATCTCAGCCTCCACCTAGCACTATGTCATATAAAGAAGTAAGCTCAGAAAGGGAAGGTACCTTACCTGGGGACATGGTGACCATTAGCTTCCTATTGCTTGTGTCATTCATGATTACAAAGGAGAAAGAAAACTTGTAGGTTAGAAAAGGCTTACGATGTAGAAATGGATAAATATGGTATTTTCAGCTTACAACTATGAAGAAAACAGTTGGTAATGTTGACCACTACTTTGGATATAGTCCATGAGAATACTCTGGGGTTACATTGGTTGAAGATGGAAGAATAAAAGTTCTCTTCCTAAGATTTGCTGAATGTTCACTCAAGTTGCCTCTATGTTCTCATCAAGTATCTACAGAGAGCATCCACATCCACCACCTTCCCATCCTTCCTTTATCTTTCTTTTCTCTCTATCCTCTTTGTTTCATTAACTTTCTCCTGAATCACTCTCTTCTGTCAGCAGTAAATTGAATGGCTGGTGAAGAAAGCATATCTTTATTTAGTAAATGGTTCATTCAGTGAGGCTAGGAGTCAGCCTCCCAATCACCGTCCATTGAGTGTACACAAGGCTCGATAACAGCATGGCCAGTGGATATCGAGGCCATTCACAAACCTGGTAAGACAGCTCTTTCTGCTGTCACGGTGAAGCTCCTTCAGGCATCTACAGATTCCCAGCTACTTACATGGATGGAGAATCAATCACCATGAGTTACAAATGACAGCACTCATTATGATGACCACAAACACAAGAATTATGTACTGTATGTTTAACAGAGGATGCCTGATTTCCCTCCCTTTGTCTCCCATTCCTACTCCTATGGAAGAGCTGGTGCATTTTAATTAATTAACAGTAATATAGTTTTACTTACAAAGTTGTTTCACTAAAAGAAATGTTGTATGTTATTACATTTAAGATCATCTATGCATGTTATTGTTTGACTTCGTTTTGATGAGATTTATAAGATTATAGTGAGCATAAATTTATTTCAATGTGACCAAGCTTCCATGACAAACATATGATATAATAGTGCCTATTTTTGCATAATGAATTACCTTAAAACTTATCAGAGTATAGGAAGAAATGTGCTTTCTTGCAGTTTCCAAAAATAAGGAATCTCACATACAAGCAGGATGGTAACCAAGACTATGGTCATCTGATAGTGTGACAGGGGCTACAGGTTCTTCTCACTCCCCAGAATGCTCTCTTGTTATCCTCAAATACCGTTCTCTGTGGCTGTCTGGGGGTCTCCATCCTTTGATGAATGTTCACGGTTTGAACCTGTTGTTAGGGCTGCTTGAGTGCCTGAATAGCACAATAGCTAATATTCTCCAGTGTATGGAGAGATGGGATAGGGATAGGGAGAGAAAGAGAGATAGATCAAATGATAGATACATAGATACATAGATACATAGATAGATAATTGTTCACACACTCAATCTGCAGTCTGCAGAATCACACTCCCCCTTCTGCCACATTGTGTTCATTATCTAAAAGTCACTAAGTGCAACTCACATTCAAGAGAGGATAATTAGTTCCATCCATCTAAAGGAGTGTTTAAGACTTTTGTGGACACATTGTAAACCTCCACACCAGGCTTGCAAGTTTCAACAGAGCAAACAGTTCTTAAAAGAAACATTCTAACAAGCATAGCATAAAAATGTTTGCATTTGTAGACTCAAGATCACAATTCAACAGATTGCAGAATGATTAAAACACACATCTCTGAATAACACAGAACATTGTTTGTCCTAGTACCTACAACAGGGCTTACCTTCAAACTATAATCTCTGTGGTTTCCATTGTTCATTCTCTTCCTCACATTTTTATCTTGCCTTACTCAGATTACATTCCATGAACAGTCACTACAAGCCTGTCTCAATTGCATCCATCTTCTTTCCTGCCTCTCATTATGGGCTATTAAATATGATCTATATAAGTAAGTATGGTCTTCAAGTCCTCTACACAAAAATCTGAGCTTGGATATCCATGGAGTAGTAGATAAATATAGTTATCAGTGCAAATGAATTTACTGTGTGCGGCCTAAGTAATCTTCACCAAGGCCTGAAATGTCAGGATGAGAGGTAATATTGTCATTTCCTGTGATACTTTAAAAGGAAAAGAAATTTCTTATGAAAAGTAATTTATTTCAGTATGTGGGTTAAAACATGGTTAATTCCAATCTCTCTCTCTCTCTCTCTCTCTCTCTCTCTCTCTCTGTGTGTGTGTGTGTGTGTGTGTGTGTGTGTGTGTGTGTGTGTGTGTGTGTATTGATGTTAAACATCGTTTGTAGGATACTGGTCTAAAGTGTGAGACTAAAACCAGCTTTCTTGGGAATCTATAAACCCTGCATCCCTCAAGTTTCATGGTTTCATCTTCTATGTATTTCAAGTTTCCAAAAATTGTTTTTTGGAATCCCTGTGGAGAGGCACTTACAGAGTACATAAACAGATAAGATTTTAATTTGCAGTCAACCCAAAAATATCTGGACAAACTCTGTGAATTATCCAGTGGGTCCCCAGACAACCATACTAGTTCAAGTGAGGACAATGCTCACACTAATATCAGAAAGTAAAATATGTTGCTCTGTGAATTTGTGTGTTTTTTCTTTTTTTTTTAACAGACCATTGATAACTGCCTGTCTAATCAAACAGTGTTGATATCAATGAACACATGCACAATTGAAGCAGTCATTCACATTTACAATTAAGACTATAAAATAAAGTAGTGCATCTCTCAGAACACTTTCTATTTTATTCAAATGGAAAATTGAGTGTTTAAAAAATTACCCAAGGAAACAATTGGACTTACTTTAATTGGCAAATAGAAACTGAAAAAAAAATTTTTAAAAAACAAAATGAAACAAAGCAAAACAGAACAAAACCAAGCAAGCAAGCAACAACAAAACCTTGTGTCCCATGTGCTCAAGACAATTAGACTCTGTGTTTTTCTCAGCTTCAAAGAACATTTTCTACACGTATGTTTTTTCTTTACAATTGAACTGTTTTCCTCAAGTGCAAATATCTTGGAGTCTGCAGGTTTTCAATTGCACAGTCACAAGGAACTCAGTTCAAGATTCCTTTTTACTGAATTTTGATGAAAAACAAAACATCTTATTTGTAGGCTTAAACTAAACTGCCTCTACAATTCAGTTTTCCTAAAAATTGTCTGTATTCTGGAGAACAGTAATATTCTTTTTTTTTTTTTTTTGGTTTTTCGAGACACGGTTTCTGTGTAGCTTTGCGCCTTTCCTGGGACTCACTTGGTAGCCCAGGCTGGCCTCGAACTCACAGAGATCCGCCTGGCTCTGCCTCCCGAGGCTGGGATTAAAGGCGTGCGCCACCACCGCCTGGCTGAGAACAGTAATATTCTTGATTAGCATGTACAGCTGTGTGACTGGGCTGCCTTCATAAACTCATAAGAAAAGGAAAAGGAATGGGAGACTTTTTCCAGGCACATTACACACTTGACGTGAGTAGAAGGAGAATACAAGAAGCAGAAAAGCTTAAATGTTGGATCAATATAATGATACAAAGTCACTTCACAAGCATTTTCTTTACAGCTCCACAATTTTCCACCATTTATAGAACAGAGTTGTAATTACTGCCTGCCCATTAACTTATATGTCTTTCCTTGACCCACAACTGGTTTAATGAAACTTGCTTTTCACACCCTTCACTCAACAGAGGTAATCCTTTGTGCTGCAAATAGTTGATAGTGTTCACAGTAGCATTCTCGCTTTACAATGTAATTATTGGCATTTACCAATGCATCTATCAGTTTCTATCTTGCTAACCAAACTAAGATCCTATTTAAGGAAAAAAATTATTTTGCATCCTCAGTGCCTATTGAGGGTTATACTGAGAAGAAGCTGCTAAGATGCAATGTATATAATAATAAATTGTACAGATACAAAAATTGTGTGTGAGACAAGTGCATATATGTCTGTATATACACACACACAGAATATATACACATATGTAACCATAGCATAATGATACGCACAAATAAATACAAATACAATTATAAGTACAAATACAGATGCAATACAGATACAGATACAAATACAGATTCAGATTTAGATACAGATGCAAATACACATTTAGATACAGATACAGATGCAGATACAGATGTAGATGCAGATACAGATACAATACAGATACAGATTTAGATATAGATACAGATGCAGATACAATACAGATACAGATGCTGATGCAGATACAGATGCAAATACAGATACAGATGCAGATCAGATGTAGATACAAATAGGATACTCAGAATCTTTTAGCTGAAGTATCAGGACAACAACTGGCAAAAACTGTTACAGGTTACCTTAGCCAACAGTCCTCAAAGGTAATCCAAAAATTGTAACTTCCTGATTGTGGCCACTTAGAGAAACATTAAAACTACTTGAATTCCAAAGCAGAGGAACAGAAGTGTATGGAGAATTTCAGAAGCATGTGTTGGAGAGAATTTTAGAGGAGAGGTTTGTATTCACAGTCCACTTTCACTGTGAAGGGTAAGGAACTTATCTCTAATAATCATATATATGTAATCATTTAAGAATATTAAAAATCAGCTTCCATAAAATCATGTGTTAAAAATTCAGGATATCGGGCTGGAGAAATGGCTCAGAGGTTAAGAGCACTGGCTGTTCTCGCAGAGGTCCTGAGTTCAATTCCCAGCAACCACATGGTGGCTCACAACCATCTGTAATGAGATCTGGCGCCCTCTTCTGGCATGTAGGCAGAACACTGTATACGTAAATAATAAATCTTTAAAAAAAAAAAAAAAATTCAGGATATCTTTTGAAGTTGTGAAGTTACCAACTTTGCCAATGTCAAACATTTTATGGTCATGTGTGTGGTTCATTAAAGGGTAACAATATGAGGGGGCAAGATGAGAGGCAGTGATAAAGAATTTTGTGCTTAAATTCTGAGAAAGCACTTATTTCAATTATTTATCAGATTATTTTTTTACAAAGTCTTTCCTGCAGTGAGCATTCTGTAGCCTCTCTTATGGAGTAGTCATGAAGACAAAATGAAGGCCTAGACTTGACTTTACAAACTCCATCTTAGGAAAGGGCCACCATCTTAGACCATCTGGTGACCGGGACCAGGGCCTGTACTCAGTTCCAGGGAGAACCTCAGGAATGTGCCGTGACAGTGAAACTCAAACAGATACTCTAGAAGCAGCCAATTAAGAAAGAGGGCAGTAAAGGCTGGAGACCCACATGAGAACAGGAAGAAGCAAAGTGCTAGAGAGGCCCACAGAAATCCACAAAAATACCCCCACAACAGACTGCTGGCAATGGTCGAGAGACAGCCCGAACTGACCTACTCTGGTGATGGGATGGCCAAACACCCTAATTGTCGTGCTAGAAACCCCATCCAACGACTGAGGGATCTGGATGCAGAGATCCATGGCTAGGCCTCGGGTGGAGCTCTGGGAGTCCAATTAGCGAGAAAGAGGAGGGTTTATATGAATGAGAATTTTTGAGACCAAAGTTGGATAAAGCACAGGGACAAATAGCCAAACGAATGGAAACACACGAACTATGAACCAGTGGCTGAGGGGTCCCCAAATGGATCAGGCCCTCTGAATGGGTGAGACAGTTGATTGGCTTGATCTGTTTGGGAGGCATCCAGGCAGTGGGACCGGGTCCTGTGCTCATTGCATGAGTTGGCTGTTTGAAACCTGGGGCCTATGCAGGATCGCTTGGCTCGGCCTGGGAGGAGGGGACTGGACCTACCTGGACTGAGTCTACCAGTTTGATCTCAGTCCTTGGGGGAGGCTTTGCCCTGGAGGAGGTGGGAATGGAGGGTGGGCTGGGGGGAAGGTGAGGGGGGCGGGAGGGGGGAGAACAAGGGAATCCGTGGCTGATATGTAGAACTGAATTGTATTGCAAAAAAAAAAAAAAAAGAAAAAAGAAGAAGGAAAAAAGAAAAAGAGAAAGAGGGCAGTAAAATTTAATGAGATCCAGATGTTGCAGACATCCTGTCAGCAGTGTATGGCCCTTGCAGATATCCAGATACTCTGTCAGCAGGTTGTGGTTTCATGCCAAAAGTTTAATCAATGGTTTAAAAAATCACCTTGCTCCATAACCCTTTACACAATCCCAAAACGCCAAGGCATGCAACTCCCAGCTTGCGTTTTTTTCCCTTTAAAAATTCTCCAGCCCCTGAGCCTGCCACCTCCACATTTCCCTCCATCTGCTGTTGGAGAATAGAGTGACAGTCTGGGCTCAAATCTGACAATAAAAAGACCCTTGTGTGCTTGCACCAGAAACCGGCTCCTTAGTGATCTCTGAGGGTTTCGCAACATGGATACAATAGAGTAAGTGGACTTAGGTTTTGATTGGAGGATATCTTGAGCTGCTAGGGCAGTGGTTCTCAACCTGTGGGTCACAACTTCCCACAGGGGTCACATATCAATTATCCTGAGTATCAGATATTTATATCATGATTCATAACAGCAAATTTATAGTTATTTAGCATAGCAAAATTATAGTTATTTATTAGCAACAAAATTATTTTATGGTTGGGTTAACATGAGGGATCGAATTGAATGGTTACAAGATTAGGAAGACTGAGAGCCACTGCTCTACAGCACTTAAATTTCAAACAAATTGTTATTCCTAAATAAGTTGTATTATTTCATTTATTAGTTCTATGGATGATGACACACTACAAAGATTCTTACAGATAAGCTGTGAGATTAGTATACATATAGAGGGCTAGTATGTATGCACTGACACACAGACACACATTTTGCCTGAGCATGTAAGTACAAACATTTTGTTAAAAAGTATTTCTCAGAATGTTTGTTTTATAAATAAAGCATCTACCTCACATACAATTTTAATGCTGAGAACTCTGCACGTGCCCTGGAGAAATAATTCTAATATGCAATTCACTTTTAGATATGTTTCTTATATTCTATATTTTAATTTAAACTTTCTATTTTCTGTCCTGTTGTAACAGAGCAAATCAGGCTTCCCTCTGTGCTTTCATATCACTTAAATCAACCTTGCAGATTACATCATAAAATGTCAGTATTCAGACTTTCTCCTGCTCACGTCTATTTATCAAGGCCACCTATATGCTGTTTCCAACTGAAATGCAAAACCAAATACCAACAAAAACTTAAACATCATTTAGCTATAAGGGAAATCCCTGAAATAATCAAACACATAGAACCTCCTTAGAGAGGAGCTTGCCCTGGCTGTTAAATCTTCAGTTTTAAGGCTCCATGCTTCCAGAGTCACACCTATTAACTGTTTCTTTTTTTAACTATTCTTTCATTGTATTGAAATTTTTCAGTTTAAAAATTATTATTAATCTATGTTGTATGATATTTTGTTTGTTTTCTGACAAATAAGCTGGCTTGGAGATCAAAGGGCGGAGCTAGCCACTAGTTAACCATAGAGGCCAGGCAGTGGTGGCACACACCTTTAATCTCAGCACCTGGAAGAAGGAAGCAGGAAGATCAGGAGTTCAAGACCACCTGGGCTACATGAGATTGAACTAGTCTGAAAGAGAAACAGGGCTGGGCAGTTGTGGCTCATGCCTTTAATCCCAGCACTAGGGAGGGGGAGACAGGAATATAAGGCAGGTAGAGACAGGGTCTTGCCCCATTCAGTCTGGGGATTTGTAGAGACAGGATGCTCACCCATTGGGTCTGAGATTTCATGGAGGTAAAAAGTCTCCTAGTGGCTGGCTACTGTTCTTTGATCTTTCAACTTTTACCCTTGATATCTGACTCCAGGTTTTATTGTTCAGCATCACTAATTAGCATCACACATCAGACCTATTGTTTCATCCCTTCATGTCACTATACTGTTGTTTTATTCTCAGTTGGTCAGAATGATATATGTTGATGAAGAAAAATTAAACCTGCTTCCTCTTTATTTTATGTATTAATAGAGTAGAACAAAGTCTTGTGTATGACATTGCATTTTTAGGAATGCTTTTAATTCAAACTAAATAAAAACATTTTATAAATGAACTAAAATTCATCTCAATCCCAGTTCATAAAATAATTACTAGCATTTTTCAAAATTATGCACTTGGCATCACTTCACATATTTATTATGCAATATTTACATTTCATATATTAAGTAAGAAATATAAAAGAGAACTTTTGTAAACTGCATGCAATTCATATAGCTTTGTTGAAATGGCGTCATTACACATGGAAACCATTTTCGCTATACAGCATGTGAGGCTTAACTCTTCTGTGTCTGTGACACAGGGTTAGTTCTATGTAAACTGAAAAGCCTCAGTGAGTTGTTTAGTCTCCTCTCTCCTCTCTAAACCTCTCTATCTAACCTACTGTCAGGAGTGTTAGAACTCCTGTGGAAACACTGCTTTTTTTTTCTTTTGAGAAAAGAAAATGTGTCAGCACATTACATGAAAAACAACCAGCTGTCTCCTTTGTTCTTCCTTTTGGTGTGCACATTGCCCATGGTCTGTTTCTCTTCTTTGGCTCTTCTTTTAAGAGGCAAAGAAGGGCTGTTAAAATAAAATAAAATAAAATAAAATAAAATAAAATAAAATAAAATAAAATAAAATAAAATAAAATAAAATAAAATAAAATAAAATAAAATACCATGTATTTGAAGGAGAGAGGGAAGGGGTACATGAGAGGGTTTGGAGGGAGGAAAAAGAACGGAGAGATGTAATCAAATTACAATCTCAAAAATAAACAACAACAACAAAAGAATGACAGCCAGGAAATCATACCTGCTGCTGTACACTTCATCAAGAACCCTAGGGAGGAAACTACTATTATTGTTTTGCTAAACGAACCCAGTATAAAACTGCCTTAAATGTTGATAATAAACAGGTGCAACTGTCAACCTTCATAGGAGAAGCTTAGTTTTGCACTGTACTGCAATTAATACAGACTCACAGCTGTCAAAATGCAGGTTTACTGTGAAACTGGCTCCTGGAAACACCACCACTGATGAACTCACTAAAGCTGTGGTTATCTGCACAAGACCTGAAAAAGATGAAACTGGTCACGACAGAAGGAGGAGGAGGAGCTCATGAGTTGCTTCCCTTCCCTGAGTGACTGTTGACACTCAGTGGCGGTTGAAGGAAGGAATGTCACATTCCTCACTAGTGTAGCCACTCAGTGGTTTTTGTTCTAGTATATAACCTCCCCCCCTTACACTCATGCAGGCAACTCTGTTTAAATTAGTGGATCACACCCAGAGAAAGCACACTGAAGAAGGAGAGGATCCAGGAAGAAGGAGGGGGATGAGACAGAGTCATGGAGGAGGGGATGTAAAGAGCTATACTTCATAATATACATGTATAAACTACAAAGAATAAAAACACCAGCTGCCTATATGCCCCAAAGTTAGTGAAAGAAGAATCTACTACTACTCCTCAATACACTAGAATTACCACATCTGGTAGGGCAGTGGTTCTCAACCTGTGGGTCGTGACCTCTTTGGGGTTGCATATCAGGTATTTACATTATGATTCATAACAGTAGCAAAATTACAGTCACAAAGTAACAACAAAAATAATTTAATGGTGGGGGTTGACACAATATGAAAAACTGTATTTAAGGATTGCAGCATTGGAAGGTTGAGAATCCCCATGATAGGGCCTTGCATATTCATGTTTCAGCTTCATTTAATTACAGCATCATAGTGTCAAGCTTGGACTGGAGAGATGGCTCAGAGGTTGAGAGCACTGACTGTTTTTCATGAGGTCCTGAGTTCAATTCCCAGCAACCACAACCATCTGTAATGAGATCTGGTGCCCTCTTCTGGCATGCAGGCAGAATACTGTATTAAGTATAAAAAAATCTTTAAAAAAAAAAAGAGAGAGAATCTGTTCAAAGTGTCAAGCTATCTTTGCCCATTCTATAAAAGGATGTCAGAAAGAGCATCCTCCAACTACTGTCAGGACATCAGATATGTGGACTGTTCCTACATAGATATTACTGTCAGATTCCTCTCTCCAAATCCCTTTCTCTCTTCATCACCAACTCTAGATGACAAAATAATGCTTCCTCTGGCTTTGCCTTTCTAAAACAATGTCAGACTGACACGACATACCAAACTTTCTAATAAATGGATAAAATTACCTCTGTGGTAGGGGAACGTCTTTTTGTATGCTGGTGAAAATATGTTGCTATGACTGGTTGATAAATAAAGCTGTTTGGCCAATGGTGAGGCAGAATAGGGTTAGGCAGGACATTCTAACTAGAGAGGAGGAAGGAGAAAGGCAGAACAGAGGAGACACTGCCAGCTGCCGTCATGAGAAGCAAGATGTAAAGATACTGGTAAGCCGTGAGCCACGTGGCAAAGTATGGATTTATAGAAATGGGTTAATTTAAGATGTAAGATCTAGCTAGTGAGAAGTCTGAGCTAGTAGGCCATACAGTTCATAATTAATATAAGCCTCTGTGTGTTCACTTGGTCTGAGCAGCTGCAGGACCACAAGCCTGTGGGAGCCGAGCGGGCACAGGAAAACTTTCAACTATACCTCTGCCTTATTATCTTAAATCTGAGTGGTAGGCTACTGTGCAGTAACTTCTGATGAGAATCCAGACACACTTCTTTTGGCAAATCAATATGTCAAACTAAGAAAAAAATTCCTCAATAGTGAGTGACATTAAATATTCACAGGAAGAGGAAAAGGCAGTGTAGTAACAGGCAAATATACTATGAGTAAACGGAAAGGCAAAGGTGTTTAAAGATAACATCAAGGGAAACATGAATCTTCAAAGAAGGGAAATTGATCTTTTTCAGTTTAGAAGCTAAAAAATCAAAGGAAAGTACAAAAAGCTAGATGAGTCAAGACTATGGCAATCTTGAAAAGAAGTCAAGACAGAAATTTTGACACAGCACAACTTTGATTCTCCTGAACCTTAGAGTCTGCAGAACTGTAGGTATGCCATGAACAGCATTTCCACAACAGATATTTATCTATAATACTTACACAAAAATAAAGCATTGAGGAGCAGTGCTAACAAATGCAAAACAAAACATTTTGAACAATTATACATTGGAAGTGGATGGCCCCCCAAATTTTCCACCCCTCACAGAGAAGGTGGAAGGTGAAGTCACTCCCAATGGAGCCACCAACTATCTGGGATCTTCCACCTGCCATTGTACCTGCCATTTAAACACAAGTGCTGTAAGAACTCAAAATAATACAGTGGATTGACACCATGATGAGGAGGAAAGCAATGAGAGTTTCATCAGTGAAAGCACTTGATGTCACAGTTGAAAGTTTACTCTCTATATACCATTGTCTTTGGATTAGTTCTTTCTCTTTCAAAATTCACTTGTTAATGTGGTTTGAGTGTTCCCTCCCAAACCCATGTTGGAACTAAATTAGCACTGCAGAAGTACATCTAAAGAGAAGGCTCCACCATGAGGTGTCCAAAATCATGGAAGCATTAATGATATTATCTTGGGAGTGGGCTCTTGATAGAAGGATGAGTTGGGTTTCCATCCTTCCCTTCTCTGATTGATGAGTCCTTGCCTGCCTTTCTGCCATGTTGTTATGCAGCACAGAGCCCTTCACTAGATGCTACACCATGCTCTCAGACTTCCTAGCTTTCACAGATGTGAGCCAAATGAAATTCTATTGTATATAAATTACACAGCTTGTGGCATTCTCTTATAGCAGGAGCAGATGGACTATGACACCAGGAAATACTTTTTGTTAATGGGAACCCAGGACAATGTGGTTTTTTTTTTCTAAATAGATTTACTATTAGTTATTCAGATTCACACTGGTTAACAGTCCTAAAGCAAGGCAGAAGTTAGTGGAGCCACAACGAAATCCAACTTGGAAGATTATTGAATGTATTAAGTGGCATCATCACCACTGGGAATATACAGTTTCAAAATTCTCTGCCTTCTGCCAAGAAATGCTCCGTGCAATGAATAATGAACATGAATAATGCAAAGCATAATGCAGGACACAATTTGCACATCAGTCACAGCTTTTCTCCATAGACTGATCAGCTTTGGAAATCACAAACCAGGATGTTTACAATCCCATCAACAGGAAAATTCAATGGGAATAGAAGGCAGATAGAGGTAAAGGCCATGAACAGTGGTGCTGTGTGTAGTCATTTGAAAAGAAGTGGTGATGGAGATTCATCAGGAACGGTAAGTGACAGACATGACAAGTATTGCCTTGGAGCATGACAGATAGTCAGTAGAATTCTTGGTTCACCTCAGGACAACCCATTTTGGAAGCCCTACAAAACTAACGTTCTGAGTTAGGCTTCTCAAAGAGTTTGGAGCTAAAAGTCAAAGATACTTTTTGATGATGAGCAAGACTTTTCCTGACCTGTGGTCCCCTTCATAATAATTTGGTCAACAACTCAGCAAGGTCAAGCTCCTGAAGTTCTTTCTGCAGTCAGATGGGGAAAGAACTTTGATGGCAGAAGTTATTTTAATCTTGGCCAAAAAGCCAAGAAACAATCACAAGGAGAGAATGGGGGTCAAAACCTGCTCTGAATAAGAAGAAAGACCTAAAATACACTTCTTACTATTACTTCATTGCCACATAGACATATAAAATGATAGCCATCGCTAACTGCTTTTCTCGACACATCCTTTCAAGCGTGCTCTACGAGCAGCGGAAAACATTGCACATCTGCTCTTAAGAGAAATGACTTTAACTGCAAAGCTGCTAATGGGGTGTTTTCTCCCGTAGAATTTCTACGCATCTGCATACTCTGATTACCACATCCTCATCAGATCTTGTCGACTTCGACTGTTCATCCTAAATGATCATCATTAATCCTGTCTATGCTATCTCTATATGTGGCAAACTAGTCCGGAGTAATAATGATGTCTGATGGTGCAGCCTTAAAAAAAAAATTCAGATCTTAAACTTCTCCCCTACAAAGAAACATAGGAAGAAACCAAACTGAAAACCAACCAAACAAACAAACAGAGAAGTAAATCCTCTGAACCGGCTGGATAAGTCCTAGAACCTGGTTGGGGAAAAGAATCAATGAATTATCTTGACAAAGGGAAATACTCAACATCATATGGAGAAACAAAAAACCCAGGATACTAAAACAACCCTGTACAATAAAAGAACTTCAGGAGGTATCACCATCCCTGATTTCAAGCTCTACTATAGAGATATAGTAATAAAAACAAAATGATATTGCCATAAAAATGGACAGGTTGAAAAATAGAACATACACCTGTTGACACATGATTTTTGATTGAAGAAAGCATCTTCAACAAATGGTGTTGGTCTAACTAGGTGATGGTATGCAGAAGAATGGATCCATATCTATCACCCTGGATAAAACTCAAGTTCAAGTGAGTTAAAGACCTTAACATAAAACCAGATACACTGAACCTAATAGAAGGGAAAGTGGGGAATAGCTTTGAACTCATTGGCACAGGAGGCAACTTCCTGAGCAGAACACCAATAGCTCAGGCACTAAGAACAACAATGAATAAATGGGACCTCATGAAGTCGAAAAGCTTCTGAAGGCAAGGGACATTGTCAATAAGACAAAGTGGCAGCCGACAGAATAGGATAAGATTTTCACCAATGCCCACATAAAACAGACAGCTAATATCCAAAGTAGACACCAACAAACCAAATTATCCAATTAAAAAATGAGGTACAGGTCTAAACAGAGAATTCTCAACATAGAAATCTCAAATGGCTGAGAAACACTTAAAGAAATGTTCAATATACTTTGCCTCCAGGAAAATGAAAATCAAAACTACCTTGAGATTCTATCTTACACCTGTCAGAATGGTTAAGATCAAAAACACAAGTGACCGCTCATGATGGAGAGGATGTGGAGCAAGGGGAACACTCCTCCATTGCTAATGGTATTGCAAGCGTGTACAGTCACTATGAAAACCAATATGGTAGCTCCTCAGAAAACTGGGAATTCAATCCACCTTAAGACCCAACTAAAATACTCTTGGTCATATACCCAAAAGATGCTTCATCCTACTACATGGACACTTGTTGAACCATATTCATTGACAATTTATTCATAATGGTCAGAAACTGGAAACAACCTAGATGTCCCTCAGCTGAAGAATGGATAAAGGAAATGTGGTACATTTACATTTACACAATGGAGCATTACTCAATTGTTAAAAAATGACATTATGAAATTTGCAGGCAAGTGGATAGAACTAGAAAAGATTATCCTGAATGAGATAACTCAGACCCAGAAAGACAAATATAGTTTGTACTCACTTATAAGTGGACATTAGCTGTTAAGTAAAGGTGAGTCATGCTACAATCCACAGAATCAGAAGGCTGAGCAATAAGGAGAGCTCAAGGGGTAGATGCATGTATCTCAATGGGAAGAGGAAACTGTAAAGCATATAACTAATAAAAAAATTCTATTTCCCAATTGTTTTCAGAAGGGGTTATGTAAACCGCATAGTCTAAGGGAGTTTTCTCACTTCCTTTGGAAATGCAATACAAGTTGAAATTAAGCGCTATTTTAATTTGCTACATCCTTATCTATGCTAAGCCTATAAGCATCATGAATGATTGGATTCAAATTATGCTTGAGAAAGACACAAAGAAAAGAGGAAATGCAAATATAAATAGATAAAAGACTTTGATCTGCTTCCTGTGACATGTAACTTTGTCTTTATGTCAGCTGCTAAATATGAGTATTTTAGAAGAAAAATATAACCACTCAGATCATATGCAATTTTCACCTAGACTAATGCAATTTTCTCCACTGATTATGAAAAATACATTAAAAACAAAACTTTATTGGGAAGAACTTGAAAATAAAAACATCACACAAAACTGTATTTAAGGGAGAAAAGAAACAGTTACATTGCCATTCACACCATATTTGTATTAATCAGGATTTAGGAAAAGAATCAAAAGCTATTCTAAGAATTTTCATGAATTATTTGGACACAGAAGTAAAGTGCCTATTATTGGAAGATCTGATGGAATGATATTTATTGGAGCCATCATCACCGAGGTTAGCTGTCTTAGCACACACATAGCTGATCCTTCCTTGGCCATATGAGGCTTTCTGTGCACTTCCCCTCTGCCTTACACCTATGAGTCTGTTGGCAATGCTTCCTGGGGAATAAGTATTTCTCTTCTCCTGTCACGTTTCAAATCTCATGAGAATCTGTTCCAACATGAAACTCTAAAGAAAACCTTGGGGAAACAGGCATTGAAACTAGTGGAAGAGATTCTTGTCTCTGAAATCTAGTAAAGGATTCCAAATGTAGTGGTAAGAAATAATTGTTATAAGAATAAAGTGGATGAATAACATACGAGTTAGACATCATTGCATTGGTTTCTGAAAAGCATTTCAAACTATTTGGAAAGTAAAATTCTGAGTAGAATGAGAAGAAGCAGCTGCTTTTTGGATGCTTTGTGGTGATATGCTCGTGTAGCTTGAATCACTTATTCTGGAGAAGATCTGCAATTGCTGTATTATTAATGTATTATAGCTTTAGCCAGGTCACTGTTTTGTCCCCTAGATTCTCCCACCCCTGTCTGACACATGGTCTTTCAGCAGAGCATGGTCCTATTCAGCAGTTTTCTGCTAGCAAAGTCAAGTCACAACCCACTTTTAACTTCAGAAGATTGTTTCTGTTCACCATCGTGTTGAAAACTTTTGAGTTCCTAAACTTTTACATCACATGCTATAGGGATCCTTGAGTATGTTATTATTGATGGATACCTCACACCTCAGAGGATAGATCTTACCAATTTAACCATAAGACAATGCTCCTTATTTCTTAGGTTATTGTTGCCCATGACCAATAAGTTGAAAAAGCATGCTGTTAAATGGTTCTGTAATATTTCTAATGTTTTCATAGTTTCATGTTTCTGAAGCCAGACACTGTACTCTTAAGACAAACAAAAGACATTATCCACAGTCTGAAGAAAAGTTATATTCCAGTTTCTAGATTAAAACTAACAGAATTTCTAGGACTCTGATTAAAAAATATCTTGCTATGAACAATAACATTGATAACTGTAAAACATTACTACACACAATTAATTTTTAGTGCAAGGAAATAGCATTGTTTTAGTATAATAATACCATGGAAACTTTACTACATATTTTATTTCTATATAAATTTCAGCTGATATAGTGCTTAGGAGGAAACATTAATATACTATAATAATTAAAGTAGTTCTGGTAGACATTGTTTCTTTGACA
The DNA here is from genome assembly GCF_949786415.1 of Peromyscus eremicus. Classification (NCBI taxonomy): domain Eukaryota; kingdom Metazoa; phylum Chordata; class Mammalia; order Rodentia; family Cricetidae; genus Peromyscus; species Peromyscus eremicus. The sequence goes on along the minus strand of NC_081425.1, from coordinate 21,594,566 downwards.
AGCTATAACCACTAATTAGATCATCAAATGGCAACACTGTTGGCAAGAATACGGAGTCAGGATGAGCAGGTGTGTCAGATTTTTTTTCTCTGTAGTGATATAGAGCTGATGAGTACAGTGCTCAAGAACAGCATGTTATGGCAAAGTTTGAAGTTTTCAGAAGTCCTGAAGTGAGTCTAGACCACTGGTGTTCCTTTTCCAGGCTAAATATTGCATCAAAATTCATGAACACATGGAAACTCAACAGGAATTGTGCTCATGTTACCTACATAACAGCTGGAGAATCCACAAGGTTCAGGGTTCTGTGGAAATGTTTCTTTTATACTGTATCCTTTACCTAATTATTTTTCTCACTTTCTTCATCCAATACCTGAGGAGTACTGAAGTCCAGGTAACTTTTTGAAATATAAACCTATATTAGATGAGAATGTTGTCTTTTTGAACGTTCTTTAAGTAGGAACAATAATTTTTGAATGGATGAAGTGAAGCCATCTGGAAGACACTCATTTCAAAAGCTGCAGCTGCTGTACTTGGGAAGTAGCTCAGTTGGTTGCCTTGTGCTTGTCTACAATTCCCAAGGCCCTGGTTTTGAACACCAACACTGCATAAATTGGATGTGGTGGTGCATAACTGTAAGCTTAGCCCTTGGGAGGTGGAAACAGGAGGCTCAAAAGTTCAAGGTCATTGTTGGCTACACAGAAAGCTCCAGGCCAGCCTGGGCTATGTAAGATTCTGTCTCAAAAGAAATTTTAACTGTTCATGTATATTGGAACATACATAGATTTTTGCTTACTGTTACTTCTCACCATTTAGTTTGGTTCTTTCATTGAGAACGTATTTTTCCATTAGATTTCTATTAAAGGGTCATTAAGTCTACAAAAGCACAGGTTGTTGGGATTTGGGATTCCTGAGGGAACAGTAAAAAGCATCAATGACTTTAAATAGTGAGTGTCTTGGACATTGGACATTGTTGTAGGATACGAAACCTTGGTAGATTCCAGTATGAATGCAGGATGAGTTAATATTTAAAATAAAATAAAGCCCAGAGACATGACGCAATGGTTACGAGTATTCAAAGCTCTTGAAGAGGATTAGAATTTGCTTCCTAGCTCCCATGTCAGATAGCTCACAACTGCCTATTGTTGCTAGAGTTTTCTTGCTTGGCCCACAGTCAGGACAAATCTCTCTCACCTGCCAGTCCCACAGCCGCTCAGACCCGACCAAGTAAACACAGAGTTATATTGGTTACAAACTGCATGACCGTGGCAGGCTTCTTGCTAACTGTTCTTAGAGCTTAAATTAATCCATTTCCATTAATCTATACCTTGCCACATGGCTCGTGGCTTACCGGCATCTTCACATGCTGTTTGTCATCGTGGCGGCTGGCAGTGTCTCTCTGACTCAGCCTTCCACTTCCCAGCTTTATTCTCCTCCTTGTCCCGCCTACACTTCCTGCCTAGCCAATGGACAATCAGTGTTTTATTTATTGACTAATTAGCAACACATTTGCCATACAGAACATCCCACAGCAGCCTATAACTTGAGCTGCAGGGGACAGCTCATGCCCTCTTAAGGCATCAGTGGGCACCTGCACACATGTAGCACATAAATAGACATATTATAAGTAAAAGTAAAATAAATCTTAAATAAGAACACAGGGAAAAATTAGGTTGGGCATAAAGTTTTTACCTAGGGCAATCCCAAAGCACAGAAAATATTGCAAAACAAGACAAATAGGGCAACAAAGGGAAAGGAGGAGTTGAAGTTGACAAAGAAAAAGGTGGAAAAACTAGACTATGTATGAAAACATTGTGTCCCATTTTCCATAGCTACATATCATTTTTGAAAATGCCAGTCTGGATTCAATGCTTGTGCCTCTAGCATGATTTCACAGCTTAATGAAAATCTTCGTATCTGCCAGGGAATGTTATCTAATAATAATTTTAATAAAATAAATGACATTATTTATAGCTTGAAGACATTTTGATGCAAATATTTTGATGTGATTGTTTGATAATGAGCCTCTATCTAAGCCATCAAGTTATGAATATTCACAACCAGAACAAGAAATATATACATATATATCAAGTAAGCATTGTCATTGATTAACTAGTTAAAATGCAGCAAAGCTTTTATGCCCTCTAATTAATTATATTGATCAATATCTCATTAGTATTTCTAAGAACAGCTAACAGGCACTGTTTTAGGGAATGGAGGTGGAGACAGCACAAAATGGGAGTTAAAACATCTGAACATCAAAACCTTATCCAGATAAAAAGAGATAATCTTTATCTCTAATCAAACAGTGTTGATGAACTTGGAGGATAAGGCCTTTTAGTAGGTTTCTTTTAGGACAAAAAAACAGGTTTTGTTCTTAATAGACCTTTGTTGATAATCTCAGGTTGACAGTCACTATCTGTGGAAACTAAACCTAATTTTTCAGAGGAAGACCCATTGTGGTGGTTAGTTTTATGAAATTGACAAAATTGAAAAATAACCTTGGAAGAGTCTCAATAAGTAATTGTCTGATTGACATTGGCCTGTTGACATGTTTGTGAGACTTATCTTGATTACATTAATTGAAGTGGGAAGGTCTGCCCACTGTGGATACCACCATTCCCTAGGCAGGATATCCAGAACTCTGTGAGAGGAGAAAGTATTCATTATTTTTTTTTCTGCTTTTGACTGTGAATACTACTAGATGCTTCAAATTCTTGCTGGCTTTAAATCCCCATAACATTGAACTAACTTGGAATTCTGAGTTAAAATTAGTCCTTTGTCCTCTAAGTTGTTTTTATCAGGGTATTTTATCACTGCAATATGAAATGAAATGAAGATACACAAGTCATTCAGATAGATCCCATTTTATTTTCAGTGTTGTAGTGAGTTATGTAGATATTGTTGTGACAAGATTAGTGGTGTAAAAATGTAATTATACATCTTTTATCAGCACAGAGTTCCTAAAGTTGATACTAAGAAACACGAATATAGAGAGTTCTCCTAGTCTTTCATGAATATTTAAGAGTTTAGCTACACCTCTAGCTTCCCTACTAAGGACACCTTGTTATTGTGCAGTTAGTTATAGATGGCATTTTAAATTAATAGGAAAGAAGCTAATGGTTCTTGAGAACTACTATATGTAAATACAAATAAATATCCAATACAGATTGGGTTCCTGGTATAACTAAATTCATTTATAAATGCTTTTATGAAATATAAGGTAAGAAGAAATCCCCATAGGTAGAACTGAAGTTATAATACCTTTGTAGATACAAAATAAACATGAGTTATTATTTTGGTACCTGTTATTATTATTACCTTGTCAATTTGGTTAGATTGAGAGTTAGTAAAGCATACCTCCATCTGTGTCTGTGGAAACAATTCCAGAGGTGACGGGATGAAGACTCTGACCTCATCAGTAGATTAATGGACCTATGGGCTCATAGTTTGATAGCACTGGTGACAGTTGATAGAAGCTTTTGAATGTAGGTCTTTAAATTAGGTCACTAGACTACAGTATCAGTTTTCCTGTTTGTTCTGTGTCCTGTTGATCTCCCTTTGCTTCCTGGATTCCATAAAGTAAGCCACTTCAGCATACCATGATCCCCTGCTATCATAATATTCTGCTGTGTCACAGACTCATGGCAATGGTGCAAGCCAATCATGACCTGAAATCTTTGAAACTGTGAGTCACAATATATACTTTCTCCTCTTAAATTGTTTCCCTCAGATATGTGCCACAGATAGCAGCACTGTTGATTAACTGGACAATAAAAGTTTTGAAAATGTCATACTCAAACTAGAATAGATCTTTTTTTTTACTTGAAAAATGATTTTTTTATGTGTATAGAAAAAAACAAAGAAAACTACAAAAAAAGAGTAGAAAATATCCCAGTTAACAACTATATTTTCAATAAATGTTTCAGCATTACTACTGGGCTTGACTCATATCTTTCTATAAACTCTAGTCTCTAGGGCAGCGGACAGCTCCCCACAACCCTGAGCTCATTTGGGTGGTCTCCGATAGACTTCTATCATCTTTCTATAGGTCCTTTTCATATATCTGAGACTCTTGCACCAATCCTACTCAGTTATGGCTCCAGGGTTTCAACCTGGCCCTGTTGAGGTTCCTTGTCCAAACCCTCTCATAATCTTATGGTAGGGACCATGGTTCATTTACTAGATTAGATCAGTTTACTCCTGTTTCAGTTAGTTCATTCTGTTCATTCTGTTTCCACTGACAATAGAGCATAAGCTATTTACCAAGTATTTTTCAAAATCAACATAATTTTGTAACTAACCATTCTACCATTGATTAAAAAATAATCAGTGTTATCTTATTGTTGACTTTTTGAGGATCTGAAAAATCTACAGAGGCATTTCTATAGCTATCAAAACTTACCTGCCATTAGTTTAATATTACTAACAAATTTTACTAATAAAATTATTATTTTAAATCAATACATTTTACCTGGCAATATAAAAGTCTGTATTAGTTAAGCTGACTCACAATATTGCTTCATATGTTCTTCTCCAAACAAGGCCTTATTTTGCCCACTACCCATCAGTCTCTCAGTTGTGTTTTACTAGCTCAGCTTCCAATATAATCGATAGCTTTATAGATGGGGAAGAAGATTTCATGATGCCTTTACTGCCAAGCAAAGACCTACTTGGTGGGTTTAAAATTGTGTTCAAACAGTAAGAAGGTAATACTGTCTCTCTCCTCTAATTGGCTTCAGGTGCAAATTTAATTTTAAACTTGAACTTTTCTGTATTGAACACAGCAATTGGTTATAAAATAAAGTTTGTAATTGTGGTGGCTTCTTTTATTTGTATGTCCTTTTAAAGAATAGTTCTTTTGAAGACTATATACACCCAGTGGAAGTCTTCTGAAGCCAAACTTTTGTTATCTCAAGGACATGGTGGACTAGATTGTTTAGTAGCATAAATGGAGTCTCCAGTCATGGCCAAAATCCATCTCCCACCCCCTCTTAAGAGCAATGTTTAGTTAAGAGACTTGTCTGTAATTAGGAGATAAATAAGCAGATTGCTACTCAGAATGCTGTGTGAACATTTAACCCAGCCTACCTGCCTTCTGTTGAACACACAATATGTGGGGCTTGGTACTTTATTTTTCTTCCCAGTGTTGTTTTTTTCCATCAGATCTGGATGTCTCCAGCTCCCCTCTTTAAGACTTGGACTGCATGGCCTTGGGCCATATGAGCACTGATTTTCTTGTCCTTGTGATAACCTTTTCTTTGTTCTTTACTTTCCAAACACAAAGGATGTAGCAGTGATATATAGGTCTTCTTATCCTTGCTCTACATAATGTTACTCTGAGACTTAGTGATTTTTCTATTTTATATGGCAACATGTAAGAAGTGTTATGAAAATCAATTCTTGAAATCTCTATAATGCTTTAGTGATAAAATTATATTTATGGAAATTCAAAAGGCAAATAAGTTCTCATAGCACCATTATGTAGTGGGTAGCCATTCCAGCTTTGACCTGGAAGTTCCAACCCCCATTGAGGCTTCGGTAACTGTCATGCCTACAAGGCAGGGCCAAGAGAGGACCCTGAAGACCTCTTGGTTCCTGGACCCAGGACACAGAAGGTAGACTGAGCAGAGTTCTCCAGAGAACACCAGCGAACTGCACTACAACTTTCCCAGACCCTGCAACCTATCCCTTCACTTGTAAGTTACCCCACAAAATAAACCTCCCTTTTAACTACGTGGAGTGGCCTTAATAATTTCACCAATACCATTAGGTTGAACACACACTTTCTTATTAAAGGCTCTTTTTAGCACACTAATTAGATTTGAAAATCCTATACATGTGCAATGTAGGCGAGTTCACATTGCAAAAGGAACTTATTTTAAAAAAAGTGTCTTCCTGACTTTCTTGCTTTGATATTAAAAAAATTCACATAAAAGCAATGTGAATTTATTTGGATGTATTGCTTGCCAAATGGACCCATCATCTCTACAAGGGAATTTCTCAAAGAAGGTCTTTATTGTCTCTGTGGATTTCAATATATAATACAGTATTCCTTTGATAAAATGTATTACCTATGTCTACTCTGAAAGTAATGAAGTAATGTCAGGGATGTAATCACAAATAAGACATAGCCCCCGTTTGTTACAAAAGACTTTAATGAAAAAATGAAAAAAAAGTCATAAACTGGAATAATTCACATATAAGATTATATAGTCCATTTGAAAATAAAAATTAAAGCAGTATCATGTAGTATAAAAATATAAATACATAGCAGAAGAAACAAGACATTATTTAATGTATAGGAACAATCTAGTAGCTGGTTTCTCTGATGTCATTTTCAACTCTCTACAGTTCATTTTTGCACTTTCCTGAGACACAAAATAGATTAGATCCTGTCCTGCTTAGATTCACTCACAGTCTTTGCATTTCTTATACCTTAAAATTCAATCTTACTCTCCTGATATGTTGCATGCCATCATGAACCTGGCTACATTTTGTTGCTATGCCTTTCCACTCACCTAGCACTCCCCACTTAATAAACGTGTAACTGCCTGGAGCTGAAACCCAAAAAGATGCTTCAATATTGTCTTTTTTTTTTTTCGTTCCACACTCTCTTCCTGAGTTGTCCTTGTCACCCATTCTTTTTCTTAGCAAAATGACTGTATCATCATCCAGACTCTCACAAGCATATGCTATTAAGTTACAGAGATAGTACGATGTCCAACTCAGAAGTCAGTAGCGTTGATTTATTCATGGTTATGGTATGGTGTGTAGCATCATGAAGTTATGTAAACTTTCTGTACCTCAGTTTTCCCTCATGTAAAATATTAATAAAAACAACACTAGTTTTGTGAGATAATAGCAAGCATTCTTCATGTGTTATTAGATGTGACTATTTTCTCTTGATGTCCTATCCATAAATTTTTTCATAGTATTTCCAAACTTTCCCAAATTACTTACTCAACCTGCAAGATAATCAACACTTTGTATCTTATCATAAAAATATAATCAGTTAATATTGATTGAAGAAATAGATTATATTAATTAACAATAATTTTAATCCAGTTAATCAGATCTAACTGGTTTAATGAAGCAGGTCTTTCCACAGTACAATTATTTTCTACACTTCTCAGTTACTCCAGACAATCCCAACTAACCTGTTTGTTCAGAAACATAACTCAATGAACTACCTTTAGTAGTAAGTGTACTTAGTATACTATGGCTCTTCACATAGCCCATGGAACTATTGGATTTAATGCAAATGCATTGGGCTTCAGACACACTCTTGGTTAATGAATAAATCTGATGAGTAAAGTGGAGCTATTGGGGGTTTTATTTATGTCTCTCTCCCCAAGTCTTCTGCCTTGTGCTATTCAGTTTTTCAGTCATTGTGTTCAATACTTGAGGCAATCGATTTATTTTTAAAAAATTATTTTGGATTACAATTTTAGAAGTCCCAACCCTTTGACTTTCCACCACCTCCAAGAAGCACCACACTGAGGCAAGTCCCTTTACACACGTCTTTCAGAGGAACTTTCACAGCCCACAGCAATCCCTAGAGAATGAAGACCTTTTCTTGTCATTCTCCACCTTCTCCTCTGGAGGGTGTGCTCCTATGCTGACTGCTCAGATTCAGGCTCCTGCAAGCTGCATTCAAATATAGATTAGGGTTATTGTACAATGGCAGAGCCCGAGGCTGAAGCTTCTCTCAATGAGTGGCAGCACTCAGGTTACAGTGTGAGACTCACATAGTTGCTATCAGAACGTTTTGTTTTGTTTTTCTGATAATTTCAAACATTTGTCTATTTAATGTGTGTGGAGGGGTGGTGGTGGTAGGGGAATATGCCATAGCATCTGTGTGGATGTCAGAGGACGACCTGAAGGAATCAGTTGGTGCTCTCCTTCTGATATGTGGGTTCCTGGGATCACACTCAGGTCCTGAGGCTTGGTGCCAAGTGCCTTTACCTGCCGAGTCATCTTTCTGTCCCCCAAACTCTCATTCTTGGTTTGTTTCTTTCTTTACACAGGTGGTATGGTAAACTGGGGACAAACAATGCATTTCAACATTGCTTCAAGTTACATGGGGAGTTTTAAGTATACCAAAGTCCATGCCATCACCCACACTCGTTTATGATCTCTAGAGTAGAGTATAGTCATCAGTAAAGAAGGAAATCCTCCTGGTAAGCTGAATGTGCAGACAAGATTGAGAATAGTCTCTTGGGGTAAATTAGGAAATCTACTTCAGATCATAATTACCATGAAACATGGTAAAGCTGGTTGAGAAAGATGACTGAGAAGATGAAAGCACGTGTTGTCAAGCCTGAGGACTTGAGTTCGATCCCAGGACCAACATGGTATAAGGAGAGAACCAACTCCTCAAAGTTGTCCATCAATTTCCAAACAATGGCATGAGCATACACGTGCACTCTCACACACGATTTAAATTCTAAAATTTAAAGAAAAACTTGGTAAAGTTACTTTGTGATTCATGCACAGAAGTTGCTAAGCTATGTAGGTTCTAGTCATTTATTCTTTCATCCGTAGGAAGAGCATTTTCAGTCTCACTTTACTTGGCATCAGGAAATCCCCAAAAACATCTGCTCTGTCTGAATTAGAATCAGTATTGGGGTCATTCTTCCACCTTCTCCTTATACGAAATAGGTTGGAATGGTTTGAAGCACTTATGTATCTATGCATGAATGCTAGATGTGGGCAAACACTATAGAGTTGCCTAAAAACTGAAAACACAAGTACCACATGACTCAGTAAACCTAGTTCTGAGCATCTCTGTGAAGGAACTCGAGTTGGGATTGGAAAGACGTGTGAACACTAATGTTTACTGTGGTTTTGTTCAAAATAGCCAAGATGGGGATACAGCATCAATGCTTACTGATAAATGAATAGGTGAAGAAAATGTGGTATATACAAACAAAAGAGTATAATTCAGCTGCAACAAAGCAAAAGAATGCCCTGTGAGAAAATACAAGTAAAACTAGAGGGTATTCGTGCTGGTGACCTAAAGCACAAGCAGAACTACAAGATTGTGCTGTGTGAGGTACCTAGGAGGGCAAGATGAACAAAAACAGAGGGTAGACATGTATTAAGATGAATAAGTTCTAGATATTTGTTGTACAACCAGGTAACTGTAGTTTACAGTACTGCACAGGTACTTAAAATCTTTTAAGACTGTAGGCTCCAAGTGTTTATAATACAATCAAATTAAATGAGTATTAAATATGTCTAATACAGGTATATAGTGTATAGATTTCATACTAGAGAAGCATGAATATTGAATGTGAAGTGTCTGAAATATATCTAACACAATTTTAGTGTGGATCTTTCTGAAAGAAATGTTGGACAATTAGTAAATGAAAATAAATGGAATTTTACTATCTCTTAGAGGAAGAGAGCATGAGAAACGAACAAGGAACAGCTGAGGCAGGCATGCTAGACTGTCTGCTTTCTCTTTAGGATGCAGCTATAACTGCCAGAGAGAAGAAATGGAGAATGCCTGGAGAAAGGGGCATTACACAGGGAAAAACCAAGAATCACTTGAGGGATTTCTGTGCTTAGAGCTAGAGCTGAAATGTGTTAATGATCAATTTAACACCTGCCATTTTAATTAGCACCTGAGGATAAATTGAAATTGGGAGAGATAGAGAGGCTGGAAACAGCAGAATGCCCTGAGAAACAGCCCAAGGTCAGAAGGAAAAAATAAACAAGTGTGGTTGTGGAAAGAAAAGATCGTGGTTTATTAATAGTCAACATCTACAGCTTTGATTTTGTTTGTTAGGGTATCTTTATGGGAGTCCAAGGAAATAGCTCAATGGGTAGAAGATGTGTTGCTCAAATACCTGATTCGAATCCTCAGAACACAAGGGAGTACAAGCATGCTAGTGTGTGCTTGCAATAAAACTGATCCTGTCGGAAGATGGCAGGCAAAGATATGTGGATCTCTAGAAAACTCTAGAAAAGGCTAGAGGTCTGAGCTAGCCTGCTGAACACCACAGTGAACAACACAAAAAGAGACTCTGACTTAAACAAGGTCATGGTCCTTGTCCTGATCCTGGTCCTGGTCCTGGTCCTGGTCCTGGTCACAGGACCAGGGTCACAGGACCTGGTCACAGGACCTGGCCCTGGTCACAGGACCTGGTCCTGGTCCTGGTCCTGGTCACAGGACCTAGTCACAGGACCTGGCCTTGGTCAGAGGACCTGGTCCTGGTCCTGGTCCTGGTCAGAGGACCTGGTCCTGGTCCTGGTCCTGGCCATGGGATCTGGTCACAGGACCTGCCCCTGGTCACAGGACCTGGTCCTGGTCCTGGTCCTGGCCACAGGACCTGGTCACAGGACCTGGCCTTGGTTCTGGTCCTGGCCACAGGACCTGGTCACAGGACCTGGTCACAGGACCTGGTCCTGATCACAGGACCTGGCCCTGGTCACAGGACCTGGACACAGGACCTGGCCCTGGTCACAGGACCTGATCCAGGTCCTGGTCACAGGACCTGGTCCTGGTCCTGGTCCTGGTCCCCCCAAAATATTGTGAACCCTAATAAATTTTGGTCCTGGTCTTGGTCTTGAAAAGAAAACCCAGATAAGTTTATTAAGGTACACATATTTTGGGGAACACAATACCACCACATTTCCTCTCTTTTTGTTTAAAATTTAAAAACAGCTTGTAATCTTGACTGTGTATTTTGTATATACTTACTGGATATAATTTTACTTGTATTAGTTATAAGCTATATCCAGTAAGTATATACAAAATACACAGTCAAGATTACATTAACGATGTCTAGTCCATTAATATTTGACAGATTCAGATAAACTCCATTATATATATTAACAATGTCCAGTCCAGTAACATCTGATAAACTCAGACAAAAAATTTTTTCATTACTTATCTTATTTAAACAAGTAGCTCCTTTTCAAAAGTAGATTCCATAATCTCCCTTTTTTTATCTTATCATAACCATATTCTCTCTCTTTTTCTTTTCATAATAGATTCAGTAGTCTACCTTTTGTCATTTTTATATCTTCCCCTTTTTCTTCAGTGTAGATTCAGTGATCTACCTATTTATCCTATTATTTCTTTATCTTTTTTTCTCAGAGTAGATTCAATGATCTATCTCATATCTTATTCTCTTTTTCTTTTTGCTTTCTATGGGTGAAGATATCTTTAGGGAATCTTGAAAAGAAAATTTTTTGGGTTAATTGTCAAGTCCTGTATCATTTTCCAGACCTTGTCCTGGTCCTGGTCCTGGTTTTGGTCCTGGTCCTGGTCTTAGTCCTGGTCTTTTGAGACATTGTCTCTGAGTGGTGGCAGCACACAACTTTTTTTTTTATGATTTAGCTATTTATTATACTTTTTATTAAAGATTTAGCTATTTATTATACTTTTTAAAAAAAGATTTAGCTATTCATTATATATACATATTCTCATTACAGATGGTTGAGAGCCACCATGTGGTTCCTGGGAATTGAACTCAGGACCTCTGGAAAAACAATCAGTGCTCTTAAGCACTGAGCCATCTCTTCAGCTCGGCACACAGCTTACTTTAATCCAGTACTTGGGAGGCAAAGGCAGGCAGATCTCTCAGTGTGAGGCCAGCCTGGTCCTGGTCCTGGTCCTGGTCCCCCCAACGTATTGTGAACCCTAATAAATTTTGGTCATGATCCTTGTCCTGATCTGGTCCTGGTCACAGGACCTGGTCACAGGACCTGGCCGTGGTCACAGGACCTGGTCCTGGTCCTGGTCCTGGCCATAGGACCTGGTCACAGGACCTGGCCCTGGTCACAGGACCTGGTCCTGGCCCTGGTCCTGGTCCTGGTCCTGGTCCTGGCCACTGGACCTGGTCACAGGACCTGGCCCTGGTCACAGGACCTGGTCATAGGACTTGGCCCTGGTCTTGGTCCTGGTCCTGGTCCTGGTCTCCCCAAAATATTGTGAACCTTAATAAATTTTGGTCCTGGTCCTGGTCTTGAAAAGAAAACCCAGATAAGTTTATTAAGGTACACAATATTTTGGGGAGCACAATACCACCACATTTCCTCTCTTTTTGTTTAAAATTTTAAAAAAAGCTTATAACTGATGAGACTCATCCTCTGACCTCCATGCTCACACACATGTGTCATGAACACACAAACACCACACACACCCAAATTTTTAAAAGTATGTATTCAGGGTTTATAATTTGGAGCTGAAATTAGATACTATGTGAACAGTTTAAAAACTTTTCTGGGAGTCTGGAGAAAAAATGGCAGCATGGGAGGGTGTCAGAGGGACTTGGTACGTGAGACCTAGCCTGTGTTCTCAGCAGTCACACTGCTATTACTCTGGCCACCACCCAATGAATTAGTAGAAGATTAAATCTAGCAGTGATTTTCAAGATTTTTTTAAAACATACTAGTCACCAACTAAAGGTGAGTTATGATTGGGAGTATAGCTATACTAAACAAAATGGTAATTGCTTCTAAGAGTCTTGGCCAAAATCATATTTGACTACTTATACAACTAGCATTTTACCCACTAAACCATCTCCCCAATCCAAGAACACATATTAACAAGCAAAAAGTACAGATAATGAAAGCAACCTCGAGTTGCATGTTAAATTGCAGTGGAGCAGGTGGACAATAATGTCCAATAAGAGAAACCAAAGCACTCCCTAAGAAAGCTAACAGTGATTTTCAAGATCTTTCAGAATATGCATGTCATCAACCTTAGATGAGACCGTATTGGAGGCACAGCAAGAAACAAAGTACAGATTAATGTCTCCAAATGCAGAAAATGAAAACACAAGGTAATTCAGAATTGCTACATGAGGGTGTAATTTGGTAGAAGGTAAGTCTTGGCACACAGTTTGGTGCCAGTGAATGAGGGCATCTGAACGCTATGCTGGGACAGGTCAGAGGAACCCACATCTCCCTGGATATTAGTACAATGATTAAGCACCACTAGGCATTAATTATTTTTACATGCCACCAAAATTATTAGTTCTGCTACTTTCTGTGACTGACTAAAATGGTCATTAGCTTGTCATTTGATAGGCATTTATATCATGTCTGGCAATTTGAATGGGAAAATATTGTCCAAACACTCTCCTTACTAGCAAACAGCTGGACCACCCTCATAGCATCCCGGATGTTTTGGAATCTATATCCTTATGAAGACATCACAGAAGCTGAAGATGAACACTGTGAAGGCAAGCTCTAGTCATGACTGTTCTAGACCAGCGTTAGAAAGCAGGGCTCTAGGAAAGACAAACCTCAGTGAAGTTCACATGACCCTGAAGCCAACTTCACACATGCCAGAGGAGTAACACTTCTCCTGGTAGCTCAGCAGAAGGCTTTATAGATGAAAAAAAAAATTCACTTGCATAGACTGTACCGTGATTAATGCAAGCATAGTTCTTCATTTACATGCTATATTGTGCCACGATTGGTGCCAACAACCTTGCCAAACAGGTTCTTGGCTACAGTTCTCTTTTCAACACTTCCCTTTGCATGGGAGATATCTTTTTTGATACTTCCTGGTGTTGTAAAGTTAGGTGCAACAAACAGCTTTTCCCATGTGATTTTTTCTCTACTTTTGAATTTTTCTAAGTAGAGTGGGCTGAGCTGCTAGTGGAGAAGCAGGGTATCATCTACTATCCCAGTAGTGCTCATAGCAACAACATCCATGGCAGTAGTGGCAATGACCATAATAGCAAGAGGGTAGCTGAGGAGTTTCAGATAGCAGCCAGGGCAGGAAAGGTAAGGAGCAGAGTCAAAGGACAGCTAAAGCTGAAGAAAGTTTAAAAGTTACAGAAGGAAGTCTCCAGACCCTGTTGGTTGGAAGAGGTCCAGGGAGTTGTCTTAAACACCAAGGTTTTGGAAGCCCTAGGTCTGAAAGCTATAACACTAGCTTTTGCAGAAACTGAAAGGACCAACATACAAGGCCTTCCCAGGACTTGTAACACCACCATGGGCTGCCTGCTTCTGTTTCCTGTTGCCTAGACCCAAGATTTCAGAAGTGGCTGAATGCTGGACTGTTTGTATGGTGGTTTGAATAGGAATGAACCCCATAAACTCATGTGTTTGAATGCTTGGACCATAGGGAGTGGCACTACTAGGAGGTGTGGCCTTGGAGGAAGTGTGTCACTCTGGAGGCAAGCTTTGACGTCTCATGCACGCTCAAAGCATGCCTAGTATGACAGTTCACTTCCTGTTGCCTGTAGATCAAGACGTAGAACTCTCAGCTCCTTCTCGAGTACCATGTCTGCATACAGGCCACCATGCCCTGCTATGATGATTACGGAGTAAACCTCTGAAATTGTAAGCCACCTCCAATTAAATGATTTTCTGTATAAGAGTTGCCATGGTCATTGTGTCTCTTCAAAGCATTAGAAACCCTAAAACAGTTTGTGATTATAATCCAAGGCAGTTAGCCTCTAACTTGAGCACTTAGAACTCTAACTTTCTGCCACAAGTCTCTAGTTCTCCTGGTTTAAAGCTGTATGTTAGTGTGTCAATCCAGCTTGTCGGCAGCCAACTAATGCTGGAAGCCAGAGTCACTAATGCCAGAAGTTAGGTACTTCTACCTATTCTTGATTTTTATCTGAATGGAGAAAAAAAAAGACTCCAGCAAATTGATTGGTAACTAGATTTAGAAGTTTGTTTCATCAAATCGGTTAAAATCACAGAAAGCCTTGGATCAAAGGAGTGTTAAAGTTAGAGCTAAGACCTGAAAAGTTTCTTTTAGATGTGTGTGAAAGAAGAGTTACAAAATAGGACTTGCACTTAGAGAACCTTCATATGATGGTCTGGGAGGGGAGTACTGAAAATCAACCTGAAGTGCTGGGAGTGGAAGAAGGAAAGGAAACAAGGAAGAAACAAGGAAGAAACCTCATGTGTATCTGGTGGCTAAAGTATGTGTGGAGCCACCAGGTCAGACACAAGGCAAAACAGTCACACAACTATCAGTAACACAGCCAAGTCAGAACAGCCAATGTCCCCTGAGAATTAGTACAACGTCTTAAATGCCGGGAGGTGTGACTGTGATAAGGGGTGAGAGTCAGCCACACTGATAGAGAATCCTGTGAAAGCATGAGAGAGAACAAATGGTAGTTCAGAAAGGGGGTGAGAACCAGACCAACATGGGGAAGCACAGAAGGTGCTGTGGATCCTATGTCCTCCATTCCCAATGTGTTAAAGCTTGTTCCCCAAAGTGATGCTGCCAGGAGATGGAGCCATCGCAAGGTGATTTGACCAGAAGTTTGAAGTTTTCATGAATGGGATGAGTAACCTTACAGGAAGAGATGAGGAGAACTTGCTTTGTTCCTGCTCTCTGGCATGGGAAGATTGCCCTAAAGGACAACCTTCTGCAAGGTGGGAATAGAACGTTCATGTATTCTTTTCTGTCTTTGGAAATAAGATGACTGGCACCTTAACATCAGCAGCAGTAAAAAACCATTAAGGAAAAACTATTGCCTTTTGGTCAAGAAAATCAAATCTCTGGCCTAGGTGGGCAAGTAACATTTCAATTAAGTAGTCAATGATCTGACTAAGGAACCATCCCTCAGAAAGGTGGCCTCCCACCTCAGGAAGGCAAGTTCATCTTAAGTTATGCTAAAGGGACGGGAGGAATAATTAATCCTTTAATGATAAAATACACTGTTTCTTCCCTGAATTCCCACTCCCTGGCACAGTCCCTCCAAGCTCTTCTGGGGTTCTTTTGGGTCTGCCTGCCTGAGTGCTGACTCAGAAATTCATAACTTGCCCATTTGTTCTCATCTTTCTTTTGGGTGCTGGCCTGAACCAGCCAGTGTGCTTTTCTGCTACTTCAGACTTCCTTACTCTTTCTCTGAAGATCCCTCCTCCCACTCTGCCACATGCCTGCTAGTCTACACGAGTGACCTCCATGCCACTTAATTCAAATGCCATATCTTTTTCCTCTCTCTTCTCCATATTCTTCTTCTAGGCAGCTGCCAAGATTTACAGCTTGCTTACTTTGGAGTTTTTCTTTTAAACTCTAATAAAATTGTCTTCAAACTTCTGTTTGAGCCTATTCTTAAGTTCTTTTATTAATGAGACAAATAACTACAAGAAGAGATCCCTATTTCTACAGAAACATGTGGAAACTCTAATAGGAGTCACCCAAATTCCAGTAACATAAATTACAGATGTCCAAGCCTCAAGAACTGTGACAAATAAATGACTTGTTTGTGACACTGGCTATGGTAATTTCTTCTAGCAGCCTGAAGTGACTAAAATAGAGGAGAAGAGAAGATGTTTTGTACTTTGGGTAATGTCTGGTCCAATGAGGGAAAGAGATATTAGCTGCACTCTGGAGGGGAAAGAGAACCCCGTATAAAGGAGTAAACGCCAACTATGCAGAATTTAGTAATTGAATCAGGGCATGATGGAAACCGGCCAAACCCACTCATTTGGAATGCTAATTTTGATGTGGGTCTTATCTGTCTATTTTCCTGCCCAGATGGTGAAGTTAAAGGCTTAAATTACCTCTATGGGGGAGACGAGCTATAGTAGTGGAAGTCTCAGGTTTCTCCTCACAATGTCCATAGCTCTAATTAGGTTTTTCAAGCTTATAGTTGATGTGAAGACATGTTTTAATGATTCTATTTTGTTGGCAATTGAAATGTAATTATTTGGGTATCATTTAAAAATCTTCCCAGAAAAGCAAAGTATGATAACCAACACTTTTATAATCATGATGCAGTCACTGAGGAAAATGAATTAGTGGTAAACTATTTGACTTGGAATATGCACACACACACACACACACAGACACACACACACACAGACACACACACACACACATACACACTAGAACTCATGAAGTAATTAAGGACTCACATACTCATCTATAGTAACTGAGTTTATGAATGCCTGTTTTACACATAAGGGCTCTTAAGATGTATTTATAAAGGTTTAAATACTGGGTAAAAATGCATTTTTGGTTTGTATATGTTACTTGTATATACATTACACAGACTGAGCAGGTTGTATTTATGTATTTAGGAATACACGCACACACATACACACACAACAACAACAACAACAACAACACAACAATTAAGGAAAAAGAGACCATGACTTTGAAATAAAATAGTGGTTAGGGGTATGAACGTAGGAGAATCTGGGGGGAGGAAAAGGAAAGAGGAAATGATGCAATTATATTACAATCTAAATAACAAAAAAGTGTTTTTAAAAGTGGATGCAAATTTATTCAGCATTTATATTGAATTTCCAGCAAGATTAAGAGGGAGAAAAGGTCTAGATTCTCTTTCAAGCACCCCCTCATCAGAGATTAGCTTTGTTCACTCTTATGTTCAATGGATAAGCTTCAGGAACTAAGTTCTCTGAACGTGCCAACTTTGTTTTGTGTATGAACTTTTCCTGTTCCTTGAGCTCCAGATTGAAGACATCTGTCCTTTATTCCCCTATCACGGAGCTGTGTTACAGAGGAGCTGTCGTCTTGCTCTGCCTGCTTCTGTCAGTATTTACTTTCTTCCAGCATCTGAGAAGCAGAACTTCAGTTGTGGTCAACTTCAGCTGCTTGATTGCAGACTTCCAAAGATACCCTCTCAAACTGAATGGTACATTGACGTGTATTCCTAGCTATGAATCTCTGATCCCGTAGAATTATCATCAATCTGTTTTTGCCAGCCAAATCATTAGAAGCACCATGCTGCATTAATGAGAATCCCCCAGGTCTCTGCTGCCTTCACCAAGCTTGGGCCAAGCTATGAAGTGCAAGTCTGAAGCAGAGTTAGGACAATAGAAACTCCAGGTAACCCATGGGTGAGTAAACCTGTGCTAAGCCCTGCAGGCCTGGGGCCCATCTACACTACACTGGTGGTCAGATACTGGGAGACACTGTCCTCTATCTCTGCATCTTCAAACTCCACTCATTCTCAAAGCTTATGTGACAATCTTTCCTGCTCCAAGGGTTGGTCATTTGTTCCAAACAGGACTTAATCTTTTATGTGTTCATTATATAGCTAGGTAAATTAGCAAGGCCTCCAGGTCCCTTTTCAGCTTGAAGTAATCTCTCTTTTAATTTCCCTGATTCTAGCAGGCAATGGAAACTAACTATAATGTTTAAATTATCTCATATCCACTTTCTCTAATGTGTTTTCCCACCTGCACATTGCTAATAGTAAGGTAAGTGATAAAGACTTGTTTATTGAACATTTTCTTAGCTAAGAGGAGGTACTGGATCACTCCATTGATGGTATCTTAGGGTTTTCCTAGTCATTGGATAAAATGCTCCCAATAATATTTCCTAAACAGAGACATTTTGTATATTTGTGTATTGTGTGTATGTGTGTGTGTGTGTGTGTGTGTGTGTGTGTGTGTGTGTGTGTGTACATAGGTACAGTCACCTATATGGTTTCATGTGAAAGCCAGAGGTTAATGTTTAGATATTTTTCCCAACTGCTTCTCCATTTAATTTTGATTCAGGGTTTCTCACTGAACTTGGATTTTGGTATTATGGCTAAACTGATTGGCCATTGAGCCCTCAGGATCTGCCTGTCTCCGTCCACTAGCAGTGAGGTTACAGCCAGATACCTGCATGCCTTGTTTTTATGTGGGTTTGAAGACACATGCCCCTCGTTCGCTTATCTGCCCTCTACCTACTGAGCCATCTTCCCAGGCTCACCTGTGATGTTTTTATTGGAATGGTTCCCTTTATCTGTGTTAAATTCTGGCCATGCTGAGATGTGGTTAAAATGGGCCCGCTCCACTCCTCTTTCTCCCAGAGCAGAAGATTCTTTTCTGCCGTGTCTTTGCAGACCTAGCAGCATAATCTGTGTTGTGCCTTCACAATCTGTTGGTATTCTAAAAATGAGAACAATGACCTTTGTGTTAATTAGTTGATTTGAGAGCCTGCCGGGACTAGACTAAGACTTAATGAGGCTGGAGATTATGTATTCCAATTATAACTGTGGAGGTAATAACTAATGTTACTGATGAGCTCAAATAGCACATATCCATACTAATGTACTCTTTAATCTCCCTTATCTTGCTTGAAATGGCAAGATTATTTAATGGTGTAGTAAACATACTAAAGAATGCTCCCAAAGTTTAGAAACATATAAAATACTTCACTATAGTCCTCCAAATTAATAGATGGACCCATTTTTTTTTAAAACTTCCAAGTATATAACCTGAAATGTGTATAAGAACTGAATTAAAATATAGCTAAGTATTGGAAACTCAAACATGGTTTTAAAGATGAAAAGAGCTTAGGTACCTCCACTTCTTGTAGATCCTTTATTTCAGGTAGCATTATGTGCCTTAAAGAATAAATACATAGTGTCAAGATAATCGCAGGGGAAAAGGAAGGTAAGATTTTAGGTAGAGTGTCATGGAAAATAGATGAAACATATAATTGAACATTTATGGTACTTACGATCCCTCTAGGTTGTTTCTGCTCTAATGCCATGTGCAATTCCATCAGGGGTATCTGAAATCTTTAGCCCTGCTTATCTCAAGCAAGAATGATTCAGTGTATTAGCATTCTTGACTTCAACTCATCAAAGAATTTCTGGGAAATATATGTAAGATTTTCTGGACTGTATGTGGACATTTATTTCAAATATTTAAAACCATTTAAGAAGTAATGCTCCCAGTAAATGTTATTTGTTTTGTATAAATGAAGGCAATAACAAAATAGCACAGTGCTAACCTTTTCAGAATATCATCTCTGGGAACATGGATGGGGAGACGTGTATATTCCCCATAGCCCATTGTACTCTTAAGCAGAAAAGAGGCCCCAAGGAAGGAACATAGGCTGTGGTTGTTGGCTTTCACTTGCTCTAGTGTCACAAGGACTTTAGTGCTAAAGCTTGATCACAGGCAAGTGTCCTGTGAATCCCTTGGTCTCTCTCTGTCTCTATTCTGTCATGTGTTTGGCAAAGCTATGAGAGAACAACCACTGATGTGGTGGGGAAGCATGTTCCACAGGTGGTAGCTGCAGCTTCCTGAAAATCTCTGTCCTAAGTCATCCCTATGAGATGGTTTTAGGAAGTGTGGGGAAGGCTGCATGATAAAGCAAAAAAAAAAAAAAAAAACATTGGCTTCTTGTATATCACTCTCAAGTTGAACATGTTGTTGGAAATACATGGATTTGGGGTCAAAGTAAGGTTTAAGAACTCACATGAGCTATTCCCCATTTCAAAAAACTCTGGGGCTGTCTCCTTTCTCTCAATTTGTGCTGTGTCTAAGCAACCCCTTGACCTATGGAGAAGTGGCACTTTGCTCTTTCCACGCCCAGAGGCAACCTCTGGTGTCATCACCATGGATACTGTTGATCATGTAAGCCTTTGTTTGGTTCTGTTTACTTATTTATATCTTATTCTAATTCATAAGGAATTTGTGGTGCCTCAAGAGAGCACTGTGGTAAGCACTAGCTTCTTAATATGTGTGTACTCAGATGCAGTGGGTGGAAAGATGATGCTGAAGAAAGGACCAATGGGTGTAAAGATGATGATGAAGAACAGACCTTCTGAGGCATGGTGATGGGGACAGTCCAGGATATCCAGGCAGCTCTGGTAGTAACTACATGATAGCTCCCAAACTCTTGACTTTCACACTTCACTTTGTACTCTGTGAAACATGGGATTTACAGCACTCTCTTTATAAAACACGTATCCAAACATCTGGGGGGAGGCTAAAGTTGAATGCATCCTCCCTTAGGTGATAGCTCATTCTCTCAACTTGCTGCTAAGGTTGTATGCTTGACTGGTTGAACTGGTGAGAGAAAGAGGTGATGATTTGGGAGTATGGAGACATGGGAGGGAAGCAGACATTGGTTTTATAGGAGGTAAGACCATCAGATAGAGAAGGAATATAGAGTAGGAAAAAATTCAGAGACAAACCATCATTGTCTAGATTTAGCTTGGAGCTGGCACTCCTCATGACATCTCACAGACTCTTCCTTTACTGTCTCCATCTTTATCTCTATCTCCTTTTCTTCTCCTACATCTTTCTAATCCTCCCCCTCCTGCATCCTAAACCAATGCACCTCCACCAGATCTCAGGACAGAACTATTGATACTATAATCCTGCTACACTATTGATTAAATAAAATCATTCATTCATTAGCACGGAGGCAGGACTGGAGAGTGCCAGCTCCTTCGATTGGTGACTAACATATGCAAAGCTTCAAGAAAGGAAGCCATCTAATTAGTACAAGGTCGCTCTAGGGCTATAATCCAGGTTTTCTGACTCCCAATTAAATATTCTTTTGCTCTACAACAAAGTTTTTTAGATAAGCAAAGAACTTGATGCCATACATAATGTCATATTCCTTGTGAAATGAGTCATTTAACTGTCACTGCTTTGTGCCAAGACTGAACTGAGGGCTGGAAATTAAACTGTGCAGGGGTTTAGATGTGAGAGCGCTTTGTGCTTCTTTCTTCACATTACTTAAAACAAAGTCAAAGGCATTTCACAAATAATCCAGAACACAGTATGGGTTTGGGTGACCTGGATTTGCTTTTCTACTTGGGTTTCCTTTTGCTTCATTCTATTTAAATTTTAAGACGACACATTCACAGTTGTGAAAGTGAGAGGAAAAAAAATCTTAAAGCATAATATTTACTGCAGTTTCCTGGAAACCACGTGGTCTAGCTTAACCATTCATCTTTCTGTCTTAAATGGGCTCCATGGCAAAATGATAAGTGTACGTAAAATTGCTAAGACTGTACAAAGGCTAATCTGTATAAATATGTTATGCCTGTTAGATAGGCCATGGCAATTCTAGTGTTTAAAGCATAATAGCTAACATTAATAATAGTCACAGTACAATATTTATTTTATTTCATTCCTATTTGTGCCACATCTCCCAATTATTTCTAGAAATCAATGGAATACTAAGTGGGTTAAATAGAGATAGGCAGGGTTTTATATGAGATCTTGCCAAATCCTCCTGGTCATTATCTCTGCTGGCTTCATTTCTTATTGTTTTTCCAGCTCATTATATCAATTCTGCTGGTGGCAATGTTTAACAGCTGTCTGTGAAATGCCCACCTAGCAGAGTAGAGCCCAGAATGCCAGGGTTTCAAGTACAGGATGCACACACACACACACACACACACACACACACACACACACACATGCACACATGTGTATATATATATCATACTCACCAGACCTTAGCAACCTCTACCATCATCATCTCCACTCATGTCACAGAGATTACTGTTTTCAAACTGGAGGTGTTTGTGCTAAGAGAGTTTATGAAAGAAGACAGTTGTATTGTAGATTTATCTATTGTAACTGGGCTCTGCAACTATTTATTTTGATTGATTGTGGTGTAGGCAGGAGAGGTCAGACTAGATTTAGGTAATGGATGTGATACCTTGTCTAGATAAGGTGGGCTAGGGAGGGTTAGGAGAGGGGATGATCAGGCAGATTCACTGGATTAAGCCTTGGAGAAAGATCTGCATGACCTGGTTGGATAGAGATGTTGGGTGTGGTGTGGGAGGAGCAGGCAGGGAGAGTCTGAGATCATTGTGAAAGAAGAGACAAAAAGATTGGAAGAGCCACAGGATCCTGAAGATTGTTGCGAGTCTACATTTCTTATTAATGATGATAATGACACGTATAAAGTCTCACAAGTCTCACTGCCTAAGCCTAAGCTGAACAAGGATAATACCAATAGATAAGGCAAGTCAATGGGGAAAGCCCAGGAGGCCTCAACCCTACACAAAGAACAACAGGAGGCTGAGGAATGCTAAGATCAGGAAAAAAACTTTTGCCTAAGGAAGAGCACACCATCTGGTTATTCAACACCAAATGGCCAGACCTAAAAGGATACTAACAAGCAATATACTATACAGACCAAGCAGGTTGTGTTTATGCATTTATGTAGATACATAGTATGTGGTATGTAACAGTTATTAATGAAGGAAAGAGGCCATGAACGTGAAAGAGTGTGAGGAGGAATGCATGGATGGGTTCTGAGAGAGAAAAGGAAGAGGGAAGTAATATGTTGTATTATAATCTCAACATTAAAATAAATATTCTAAAAATAAAGAGGAAGGAGAGAAGGAAGGAAGGAAAGAAGGAAGGAAGGAAAGAAGGAAAGAAGGAAGGAAGGAAGGAAGGAAGGAAGGAAGGAAGGAAGGAAGGAAGGAGGCAGGACACAGCCAGGAAGCAGGAAGTCAGAATTGAGACAAGGCTGTTCAATAATAGTTCCACTGTGCTCCTACCAGGCTGTTCAATTGTTCCACCGTGTTCCTAACAGCAAAGGAAATGTCTGGTGTGTAGCAAACAACTGGGCCTCAATACTAGTTGAAAAACCATCTTCCAGCTGCCAAATTAGATCTCAGGAGAACAGCTCCTGTTGCTTGGGAGTTGGAACAGTTGTGAGAACACATAAACTTGGCCACATTAGACAGGCATTTTTTGTCTGGGCAAAGCATTGAGATTATAATAATACCTGATAGAGAAACAGTGGATACAGAGAACAACCCCCATGGCATGTAAGTTTTGGGCCATAAGAGGTGACTCAGCCTCAGTTATATTGATTTGGTTTCAGAAGACATCTTCATTCTAAATAGAAAAAGTCTTTAAAGACCAATGACACAAGACACCTCTGTTCAGTTTTGGCTGATGCTTAACCAAACAGCCCTGAAGAAGTGATATAAATTGATTTTCTTCTCTCTAGCACAGGACCTACCTTAAGCTAGAAAAGTCATACCAAACTTAATATAGGGAAGCCCCAAATCTGACTTGCTAGCCAGGAGATTTAACAACTTAGCAGGATATTCCTGGATTTGAGGGGTAAGGTTAACTCTTTTGGTCTTATCAGGAATGTTCTTAAGGCTGAGTTACTCTGAGTGTCAAGCACTCGAGGTATTTTGTCATGTCTACCCTCACCCAAACTCCAGTGTGCATATGGGGGTCCTAGAATCTGGCATATAATGCTATTAGTATTCATTTCCAGAAGTGAGAGTGGTTATTTCCCCCAGCTTAGAAAGTGTGACACCCCAGATAACCATATATAGGTGATATATTATGGTCCACATCCAAAAATCAAAGGCACCACATTTGGAATGCTTTTCATAACCTGGCAAATACGTAACTTCTCATGTCTTGATTGTGAAGCCTGACAGTCATAAAAATAAATTTTCAGGTTGTGAGTTTCATTGATGAATTACAGTCTCAAACCTTCCTCTCTGATAGTCATTAGACTAGTAATGATATTTTCTACCTACCAGCTGCTGTTTCATTCTGCTTCAGTGAAATTTGAATTTGTCATCATCACCTCTGAGCTCCAGCATGCTCCATTCTCAGAGGTGCCTGGACTCCCACTCTGGTCTACCTGTTGCTGGTTTAGGCTTCGGGCCAGCAAGGCAGGTTGGCATCTGCTTACATTCTGACAGCTGTTTTCTCTTTAAGTGGAGCTATTATAGCCCTATACACAGAAAGAAAAGAGAACTTGAGCAGAGGGCAGAAAAAGGACTGAAATTGCTGGCTTCCTCTGAAAGAAAGAATGTCAGTGATTTGCAACAGAAAGGCCAGATGGGTGGAAATGTGAAACCAGTTATTACCTGGTATTGGTGAGAAATCAAGACCAGTGGCACAGGTAGTAGATCCTCAATGGCTGGATGTTCACAGTAGCCTAGTAGGAGGTAAAAGAACACAGACCCAGAGTTCTAGCCTGTTCTTAAGAACATTGTTTCTGTTAAAAGCTTCTGTTGTTCTCTGAGTTCTTTCATGAATGAAGAGCAACTACATTCAAATATCACAAGAAAAATATTATTCTGACAATGAAGTTTACAATAATAAGAGGGCCCAATAAAATCTGATTTTCTTCCTTTTAAGTAAGGAGATTGGAAACAGTCTTTAACAATCATTATAATAAGAATAAAATACAACTTGAAGAGATACTGGACTGAGCTACCCTTTTGATGTAGATGAATGGATATAAGGTTTAGAGTAGGATGATTTAGGATCAAATGTTTTTATGACCTTAGGCAAGAGTAATTTGACATTCTCAGGCTTTGTTTTCTCATCCCTAAAAGGATGCCACCATCTCCCAGCTGCAAAGACTAGAATGGATGGCATGCAGAATGCCCCTAAAAGTATCCCTATAAATCTGTACTCCATTCTCTGTCTTTTAAGTCCACAGGTGTCTCTTGATTCAGTGCACATAACACCTCCCCCTATTTCTCTATAAAAAATTAAAGGATGAGTAAGAACCTCAGAAAATTGGAAACCTTTGAACAGAAAGTTATAAACAGGAGTCTAGAAAATTATAGGAAGAACAAGGGCTAGAGTTGAAAACCCTGCCTGAACCCTGAGCTTTGCTTCATAACAGCAACAGAATGGTTAGGATTATTGAGTTAGGGTATAGGGCTATTGCCTGTCAACTTATTGGTGGCTTTCCTATACACATCAAGGAGATAACAATATCTCCTTTGTAGATACTTACTGAAGACGGTTTTTCCTATGCTCAGTAGGCTTAGGCCTGAGGTTTCCAGAAAACTGAGTAAGTTGCACTTATTACCATCAAAGGAGTTTGTAACCTGATGAGGAATATAGTCACATAACCACACTCATAAAGAAAATATGCTGATTTTGTGGTAAACTTAAATTCCTTCCCAGAAACATGCACTATAGCCTTGATGGGCACAGTTTTATACCAGAAAACTTTCAATTCAGGCCTCTAACTTCTGAGCTGTCTAAACAGAGGCAAGTTATGTAACTTAATTTTGGAAATGAAGAAAATAGTGCAATTGTTGTGAAAGTTAAAGACAACCATATATAAATATGAGTAACATAGAAAGAATTCCATCCAAGTTAACTCTGAAATTGACTGCAGCAGGATCCCGATGCTTAGGCTCCAGGGGACAAGCCTCAGAGACTTCAGTATGAATCCCAAGTCTCTCCTCACACCAAGAAATTTACTACGAACGTGTTTTCATCTCTACTCAGAGGCACGAGATTGATGTGGTTGTTGGTGGAGAGATCTGCAATTTCAAAACTCTAGATTTTACCAGTGGAATGCAATCTCTTGAGAGAACAAGTCAATGGAAGCTACTCCTTTTGCCATTCTTTTCATAAAACCTATCTTTCATATCTTATTTTACCATTTTTTAAGTCTTCCATTTTTTTCATAAGAGTTTCTATAAATTGATATGAAAAGTAGAGTATTAGCATATTACACAGAAACTATGAGATTCTAATGAATTTCAGAGGAACGTGGCCACATGCAGAGAATCAATTAGGGAAGGGAAATGTTCAGCAGCTCATTTTTACGGTCCTTGAAAGAAAATCTACTTCTTTCCCCAAATGATTGCTTTAGCTCCAACTCCTCCTCTAACTCAAGACACAGCTGTATTCCTTTATCTCATTTTCTTTCAAAATGGAGATAAACAATGATGAAAATCTGCACATATGTAACATCTTGTTTCCAGCACGTCCAATAAGCTTTACACGTATTATCCCATTTATCTTACCAAAGCTCTGACAGGTAAATGACACGTGAAACATCCCTGTGCTTGCAAGTTGGAAAACCAAGGAAGGCAGAACAGGAATTAATGAGCAACATACAACGAGAGTTCCAGTTGAGAGGCTTGAATGCAGGGCTTCTGATATGCCAGGTCCAGGCAGTTTCCCCACAAAAGCAAATGACAAAAGTGGTAGTGAAAATCTGGAAAGGAAAAGAGGAGACAAGGGAAGGAGATGGACATTTTCCTGTTAGTTACTGAGAATATGATGGTCACAGTAGGAAAAGCGTGGCCTGATACCGTCTACTTAAAAGATCTGAGGCTGGAGGCTACAACAATGGCTCAGCAGACAAGGGCACTGATTGCTGTTGCAGAGGACCAGGGTTTGATTCCCAACTCCCACATGGTAGGTTATAATCATATGAATCTCCAGTTCTAGAAGATTCAACACCCTCCTCTGGTGTCCTCTGGCACCAGGCCCAAACATGGTACCACAGACAGACAAGCAGGGAAAATGTGCATATACATAAAATAAAAAATAAACATTAAAATCAAAAGATCTAAGCCTTAAGCAAGAAAGAAACTTATTTATTTAAACATCATATATCTAAGTATTGTCATTATTTATTTAAAATACATGTTTATTTACTCATAACTCACAGTATGTCAAATATTGCTGTAATAATTATAATCTTTACACTTTCATCTCACTGCTTTTATTTTGTTTTTGTTTTATGAGCCAGATTTTTAATTGGATAGATAATTTTATAAATAATGTCCTCATAGCATGGCACAATGGGTCACCTTTCCTATGGCTTCACCTGCCCGTGGTGGTCTGTGAAGGGTCAGTTCACTTGCCAAGCTGGACAGTGGTGATAGAGTTCCCTCCTACATATTTGTTAGCTTAACAACAAATATTAATGCCTTCTCTCCCAGTTATTTAATCAAACATTAGTCTGGGAACTGCTATGGTAGGGTTTAGCAGATCTCATTAAGATTCCCAATTATTTTATTTCAATTTAATCAAAAGAGAAAGCAGCCAGGATGATCCAGGCAGGCAATACTTAGTTCCAAGGCCCTGCAAAGAGGGCTCAGGCATTCTTAGGTTGTGAAACTCCCACATTTAGACATTAAACAAGGTCATGAATACAGGGAAAGAGAAATTAGAGGACCTACATCTGGGTACAGCCAAGGTACCCAATCAAGCTACCTAGATAAGAGTAAAGCCATGGTTCTAAGAACAGAGCATGTCTATACAGATTCTGATTGATTTACATGTAGCTTTTCTTTCTGAAACATGTGAATGTCAGCATTGCCCTTTCTCTTAGTAAATTTATAATGCTGTGGGTATACATTTATTTGCATTCTTGCATCTAATTACGGAAAACTGAAATGTAGGTAGGAATGGTTTAAAGAAAGCCTGCAGGAAAGGGACCAAGGTCCACCCCATGAAAGGACAATGGGAGGGGAATTTACTGACCAGGATTTATAAGTGTAAAAACCAGAGTGAGAAGGGCCATTGCTGCTCACCTCAATCCACTGTCCACTGTGGAGGGTGCACCTTGCTTTCATTTATTTAGCTGCTAAATAAACTGTGGCTGCTTGCTCTTCCTGAGTCCCAGTGGGAACTCTTCTTTCCTGAGAGCAGAAAAGCAGAGATTTCTGCTGCGATTGGAGTTAGAAGGAATTTGGGAGGGGCCACCTCCCCACATAAGCACCCAAAGCAGCAAACTTCACATTGAGTTTTCAGGATGCTGATCCTCTTCCATTCCTAACCACCTTCTTGGTAGACTTCAGGCTCCTTGATTGGTGGCTTAGCTTAGCAACCTAGCACTTGACTGCCATACTCAGTTCCCTGAATTGTATTCCCAGTACCATAAAAAAAAGTGTGAAAAAAGTTAACATATATTGAGAAACATGAGCTTAGAACTTATATAGCTTAGTCAATTCTGTTGAGAGAGAGAAAGAGAGATACATTTTGATGAAACTGGCAAAGAGAGATGAAGTTTGGTAGTACGAAGTAATTATAATCTGAAAGACAAAATCTAAGTGAAAATGTGACTAATGTGAGTAATGATAACAGAAGCAATTTTTTTTGGCAGGAAATTTGCTTTCCTTTGCGTTGTTACAAAGGTAGGTGATTATGAACTTCACATGTATACGTAAATGAAACTTTCAGCCTGCTAATGGAAATCAATACTATATATGTGTGTGTATTATAGTAGATGTATATTATTGTAGTATATGTACTATTTTGTATATGTGTTCTTTATTTGTGTATGTATGTATAAAACCAGAGAGAAGTAAATTGAAAGAATCAGTGAACTGTGCCATTGGAATTTCAACACAATTAGCTTTAGAATCAAAGAACAGGAAGGATGCTGTGGGATTTCTTTCTGTACGCTGTGAATACGTGTTACTCTGACAGTTTGATAAATAAAGCTGCATTGGCCTATGGCAAGGCAGCTTAGAGGCAGGTGGGAAATCTAAGTAGATAGACAGAGAGAAGAAAGGAGAGGAGAGGGAGATGCTGGGCACTGCCAAAGGAACCCCAAGATGCCAGCAGACCATTAATGCCACAGCCATGTGGCAACATATAGATTAAGTTATAAGAGCTAGCTAACAAGAAGCCTCCCATTGGCCATACAACTGGTAATTAATATAAGCCTCTGAATGATTATTTTATAAGTAGCTGCAGAACCATGGGGCTGGGAGGAGGGGGGCACCAGAGAAACTTCCAGCTACAGAAAGAACTTGAAGGAAATATAAATTAGTAGTAATTATCAGTATAGGACATGAATATCAGCTATTAAAGGTAGTGAGGTACTGAATGGATCCCTAGACAACAAGCTTAAAATATGTTTATTTTTTGACAGGAAATTGATAGCGATCCTAAAATAATACAAGCTTGGGAGCAGCACAATAGAGTGAGGAGGCCCTTTGCTGCTAGATAATAGGCATAATCTACTCTCCTCTATGGATAAAGAATCCATGGCAAACATTCAATCACATTTCATTTAAAAAGAGTGTTACTGATAGTACATTGTTTGAAATTGAATTGTGTCTCATTAAAAGTAACTAAATAAATAAAATAATAATTCTGAAGTCCAAACTTCCAGTACAACAGACATGACCTCATTGAAAAAAAGAAAGGAGTCGTTATAGAAATGAGTTAAAAATTTGTTCCTGAGTATAAATCCTAATGCAAAGTGACTGATGTTCTCACAAAGAGGAAATTTGTATAGACTCATACATTCATATCATAAGTGGGAGATGATATAGAGACAGAAATAAAGGAAGAATATTATATGAAGGGGAGACCAATGGTTTCAGTGATGTGTCTGCAAGCCATTGATGATAGACCAGCATCAACAAGGAAAGAGACATGGAGGAGATTCTTCCATCCCTCAGAAGGAGACAGCCCTGTTGATATACTAGTCTTGAGTTTCTAGCCTCCAACAAATTTCTGTTATTTTAAGGAAACATGTTTTTGTTTTATAGCCCTAAGAGACCAATATATCCACAAACATGTAATGTAATCTAGTGTTCTTCGGTAGAAAAAGAATTGAATTAGAGTATTTTTTTTTGAAATGTCACTATATTTATTCCAAATAGAATAAATTACTTTTAGTCTCTCCAAGAAAAGGTATTTGAGTAATTCCTTCATATTTTCCAAAGTGATACTTATAGTGAGACTTGCCAATAAAATATCCCTATGTTCTGCCCCTACTTATATCTGAGATGAATTCATTTTATATTAATTCATTAATTTGTCTACGAGCCAATAAGACTGACTATTTATTGGAGCAGATCCCAGTGTTTGAAGGATTTCAGTACCCGATTCAAATGGCAGAGGCATTGGTGTCATTTCATTTTGTCTTTTCTGAAGCGAAAACAGAAGAAAATCCCACTCCCTTTAAGCCTGCTGCTTGTTGCCTTCATTGTTAGGTACCTCACTACCGTTACAGTCCTGTGGAAAGTCACTCACAGCCACTTCTGTCAAAACCCGAAGCAGTTTACTGTGGACTGATAATCAAAAGAACTCCTCTTGGAAAACAAATGCTTTCATTACTTTTTAGACATATACTTGGAGAAGAGTGAAATTCCTTCTACAACAGTTTACTTTTCCTTGGAGGGTAATAAGCATATTAATGAAACTTTGCCAAAGTGGTTTGGTCAGAGGTCATACCTGTTAGTGCTTTCTGAATGACTTTTACTTGCTAAAGCTCTCATGATAGTTTCTTTTCTCGGGATTTTAGTTTCATCTACATTTAGTTCAAAGAGCATCTGAGCTGAGCCAATCAGCCCCCACTGTTTTCTCAAGAATCCTGTGTCTGAGAGCTGAGTGAACCAAGGGCAGCTGATGTTGTTAGGAAGAATTCCATCTACTTCCTTGTCAACCATGGGAAGTAACTATGTCACAGAGAGGCTTTTCTCCTAATTTAAGATTTCAGAGGTATTTTCTTTGTAAGGAAACTTGGCTTCAGAAAAAAGTGCACCTATACAAGTACACACACACACACATACACACACACACACACACACATCCAAACCACACACTTACACATGCACACATGCATGTACACACACATATACCCCCACCTCATTTATGGTGTCTATAATATCACGAGCATGTAATCACTCCTTTCCATGTGTTACGTGGGAATCCCCTTGTTATTTCTGCAACTTTCACTGTGCCTGTAAACATTGGCAAAATTCTCTTGACTGACATCCTTTTGTAGAGGTGTTCACTTGAAAGTCAGAGAGGAGAAGCACTTTAGAGAAAAATGGATAAAATCCACAATTTCAGAAAAACAAATATTTAAAATATAAATTACAGCCTTGTCTTTATTTTTAAAATCACAGTATTTTTGTTCTTTTTGTTGGTGGTAGTGCTAGTATTGAACTCAAGGTTTCATGTAAGCTAAAATAATACCATACCACCCCTCCTCCCCTGTTTGCTCTTAGTATAACAAACAACAGAATTAAATCGAAGAAGATATAACTTACTCTGGCAAAATTTTCTGTGATTTTAGGTAAGAAGTTTATCTCTCTGAGTCTAAGATTATTTTTTTTTAATACATAATTCACAGCCACATGCAAGTGACTCTCTAGAATCAGTCCGCGGGAAAGCTTAAAGATGTGGTACAATTGAGCAAGTGGAAATAGGAACAGCCTGTCTTACCTAGCTGAGACTGGGGTTAGCTAATCCATCCCATGCCCTGAGGGGAAATGAGATATTTACAGACCCTCTCCACAAGACACAAAGCAAATGAACTCCGGCACCTGTACTTGTCATTAAAAACAAAATGATACTGAGGAAACATTCTGTCCAATCAACTGTGGCAGTAAGTCCTCACAATCAACTTAGATGTCACACAAACTGTCAGAATGAAATTACAGCATTTTTTTCAATTTGCCTTAAAAATTACTAATTTTGGAGGACACACAGTTGGAAAATATGAGAATAGCTTCCCACTAGCACTACTAAGACTTCTGATAGATGGGTTGTGACAAGAGTTGTCTAGTTACTTTGCAGAAAGTTGAAAGCCACTGTTGTTGAACATAGGTTTTGAGTTTGCATGCATCCAATAGTGACTAGAAGCTTTGCATCTCTGCTTTTAGACCATGTTTTCCCATCTCCTGTTTTAACGTTTGAGTCAATTCTATTCAGTTCTGCATGCAGACATGGTAACCATTCAAAAATAATTTTATTTATCACTATATAACAGAAAACTAAGTTAGCTTATTGGTCATTTCAACTGGCTTGTCTTTATTTTTTCCAGCACACTCTTTTTCAGCAGATCAAGGATCTAAGCTCTCCAGATACAGTCTTATCCTGTGGCTCCAGAAAAATCATGAGGGCATAATGTCTGTGGGAGTTGATGATACCACTCCTAAGAGTAACTCATCAGTTCATTGATTAGTTGGGCATCCAATAACCCACCAAGTACAAGGCCAGGAAATTTACACACAAGAATAAAAATATTGTTTTTGGAATCATCTCATGACCAGTAGAATTTACCAGATCAGAATTTACCCTAACAAATCAATGAGAGTCTTCTTCCTGCCTCTGTTGAGTGAACAGATGATCACTCCTTTGATCCATGCTGGTTTTCTTCTGGTCATGAGCTAAATCCCAACACAGAAAGTTTTCCTATCTTGTTGGTAATCTATGGCTTTGTCTCATTTCTGTATTTTCATATTGTAGGATCCTACCATTTGGTTTCAAACTGGTTAATACTACACACTCTTGGGACATGAAACATGTAAGAGTGATCATTGTCTTGAAGGATCTCATGAAAACTTGAATTTAAAGTGCTAATTTTCTCAACAGACTGGTTAAGGTTGTATTATTATCAAATCCAAAAAACAAAAAACAAAAACAAAACAATAACAGCAAAACCAAAACTAAAACACCTCTTCTCTAGGGAAGGGCAGCTTCACAGGGTTTACCTCCACCCTATGAGAAGAATGGAAGCTTAAAACTGGATACCTATAGGTAACCTCTCCTTCTGAGTTTATTCTGTGTACTGGAGTCCCCAGTGAGAACTATCATTCCATGTATTCGAGTGTACAATCGTACACTTCATAGACATAAAAGATAGATGAAAAATATTACTAAAAGCTTTGAATATAGGGTCAGTCATGGAATGTGAGAAGATCTAGGTAACAAATATATCTTAGGAATCATTTTTTTTTATCAATTCTGACTCTGTTACTCATCAACTACATGACCTTAAAGAAAATTCCTCTTTTGGTTTTTGTGTCATTGTATTGCAGCCTATAAAAAAAGTAGTAAATGTCATTGTCTACCCCATAAATCGTGATAAACAGATGAGATAATAACTTTACAGTACAGCGGAGTTAATTTTCCAAAGGCATTTTATCTCCACCAGATGATCAGCCACCCTAATCCAGGCAAGAATATCACCACTGATAACAACAGTCAATCATACCTTTTCTTTTATGTCAGAGGAATATGTTAAAGAATCGACTTGAATGAATAAGAAAGATTTAAGTACAAATCCTGGCCAAATGACATAATATATGTATGTCTTTAGCTGAGTTGTTAATTTTTCATATGTTTCTTATTGATGAAATGAGTACTAATAGTATTGATCTCATAGGGCAGACATGTAAAACAAATATATCTGTAATACTTAAGCCAGAGCTTAGAATATATAGTAATATATATGTATGTATATATAACATATATATATATCATGATATTTTATTTGTATTAAAATGTTATTTGTATGTTAATAAATAAAGTTGCCCGGGGGACAGAGCTATTAGCAAGCCATAGGAAAGCAGGGCAGTGGTGGCGTACTTTTGTAATCCCAGCACTTGGTAGGCAGAGCTGGGTAAGTCTCTGTGTGTTCAGGGATACAGCCATTATTGGATACACATGTCTTTAATCTCAATACCAAGCATGGAAAACCTGGAGGCCTATACAGACAGGCCGAGGCGGTCATGTAGTTGGGTTTACAAGCAATGAGAAGGCAGAACAGGAATACTATATAAAGACTTTAACACAGGGGTAGTTCTGGTTCGGAGAGGTAGGACCACTGCAGGAGGAAGGGTAAGGTTTTAGCTCTTAGCTCTGACCTCTTGGCTTTCTTCTTTGCATTGGTTCTGTGTTTCTTATTTAATAAGAAGGTTGGTTACATCTACATATATATGTGCATGTTTATTGTGTATTAGTATATGTTCCAATGTACTCTTTCTATCAATTGTATTGGTATTCAATTACATACCAATAAATATTATATATATACATATATATATATACAAATATATATGTGTATCAAGCTCTGGTTTAAGAACTACACTATATATATATATATAGTTATATATATATATTAGATTAGATTATATTAGATTATATTAGATATGTTAGATTTTTATTGCTGTGAAGAGACACCATGACCATAGCAGCTCTTATAAAGAAAAACATTTAATTGGGGTGGCTTGATCACAGTTTCAAAGTTCAGTCCATTATCATCATGGCAGGGAACATGGCAACATGCAGTCAGACATAGTGCTGGCTACATCTTGGCTTACAGGCAACAGGAAGTCAACTGAGACACAGTATCCTGAACATAGGAAACCTCAAAGCCCACCCCCACAGTGACACACTTCTTCAACATGGCCATACCCACTGCAAGAAAGTCACATCTAATAATCATGCCACTCCCTATAGATTATGGGGGCCAAATACATTCAAACTACCATATACATTTCATATATATACATTGATATGTATATGTATGTGTGTATACATAAGCACACAAACACACACACACACATATAGTAATAAATCAAACTTAAATCAGATTTTTCAGATCCTCTTGAAGTTCCTAATTTGTGTACTTCAATTTCATTAAAAGATAAACTCTCTTGGGTCATCTGGGTAGGCCAGAGTTATCTGCAAGATGTTTAAATGAGAGCTCCATCCTTGCTTGGTTAAGAGACTCTGGCCTATAAACAACAAGTTTCATCTTGCACTCATGGGGCTCATCCTACTTATAATCTTTCTGTCATCATTATCTGTTCTAGAGACTTTCAACTCCACTGCTTAGTTAGCTCCCACAAAAGTGTTAGGGAGTCTGTACAGGTGTCAATGCAGGAAGTGAAGAGATCCCAGCCACTAAGAAGTAAGAATAAAAACTCAGTTCAGATTGACTTCATTAACTTGGATCAAACTTCCGGGAGTCTAATACTATGTTGTTTATTGTAGGAATATTTAATCACAGTAGAATTTGGAAAAAGGTTTCCAGGAAACAATCATCTCAATTCCAGATGGACAATAAAGCTTAAGGTGTGACTTTATAGAAACTCCTCTACAAAGTACATGTGACCATGAAGATGAGTTCTATAATTTAAGGGCCTATGATTTAAGGTGTGGTCTCTGACCTAGACAACATAGAGGTCAGCAGCTACAAGTACATGTGACATTTCTCTTAAGGATGGCTTTTATTAACTAGAAGATAAAGATAAAAGTCTAGGAAGAGAAAGTCTGTGATAAACATTCTGGGGTATTTGAATGAGGTCTGCCTGGGTGAGCTATGCCTCTACAGATAGCAAAAGGTCACCAGCTCATTAACAATATGCACTCCCAGTTTTCTGAGTGGAATGTGGGTATTTTATTCCCTCCATCAAGGAGACACCCTAGTTTGTTTAACATTTCTGGTTTCCCTAGTGATCTGTGAGCACAAAGACCTTTGTGCCCCCAACATAAGTGTCTTTTATTAGCTTCTACTAATTTACAAATTTAATTACTTACTCTGAATATTTAAGTGCATGTATTAGGATTAGTTACTACTTTTTCTTTTAATAAAAGAATCTGAGGGCTTGCTTACAGTTTCAGAGGGTTAGGTCATTATCATCATGGTGCTGGAGCAGGGTGAGAGCTTTAAAACCTGATCCACAGGCAGCAGACAGAGACAGAGATGTTGGACCTGGTGTGAGCTTTTGAAATCTCAAAGCCCACCCACTGTGACATTTCCTCTCAAAAGGCCACATCTACTCTAAAAAAGGCCACATCTACTCTAACAAATCCACACCTCCTAATCTTTCTTTTCTCACTATATTTTTATTATATAAAACAATTTTAAAATTCCAATATATTTTGATTATATTCTTCTCCTCCAGTCCTTCCAGATCCTCTCCTCCTCCCTGCACGCTCAACTTTAAGTTCTTTCTCAAAAGACAAACAAAAATCCAATACAGCATCAAACCCCCCCAAAACCAAGAAAACAAAATAAAACAACACCTAAATAGAAAACAAAAAAACAAAAATGAAAGAAAAACAAAGCAAAAACTGTCTCCAAATAAAAGCACAGAAAAAACTGTGGGGTTCACATATATTGGTCAACTACTCCTGAACATGAGACTTGTCCTAGAGTGGCTGGTATACCCAGTGTAATTCTACTGGAGAACAATTATTTTCCTTCTAACATCAGATATACATGAGAGTTCAGTTATTTAACCTTTACTGTAGTGACTAGGTTTTCATTTATTCATTCATTTTTAAAAATATAATAAGGTAAAACAAAAACTATCACATCCAAGTTGAACAAGACAAACCAACAGAAGGAAAAGAGCCCAAGAGAAGGCACAAAAATCAGAGACCCACTCATTTACAAACTCAGGAATCCCACAACACTAAACTGGAAGCCATAGTACACATGCAAAGGACCTTGTTCAAACCTGTGCAGGCCCTGTGCATGCTGCCTCAGGTTCTGTAAGATCATATGTGCATCAATCATGATGATTTAGAGGGCTGTGGGTTCTCTTGTTGTTGTTGTTATTTGTTTGGGTGTCCTCCATTGCTTCTGGTTCTTATACTCTTTCTGCCTCCTGTTCTACAGGGTTCCATGAACCCTGGAGAGAGGAATTTGATAATTTGATGGAGACATCCTATTTAGGGCTGAGTGTTTATCTCTCACTCTCTGTATAATATCAGGATGTGTGTCTCTATATTTGTTGCCATCTGATGCAGGAGGAACCCCATCTTGATGAACAAAGCACTGATCTGTGACTATAGCAGAGTATTATTAGGAGTCATTTTATTACTACATTTTTTTTTCTTTTTTAGGTCACTATTATTTGTTTTTGTTTTTTGTTTTTTATTTTGCAATACAGTTCAGTTCTATATATCAGCCACGGATTCCCTTGTTCTCCCCACTCACGCCCCCCTCACCTTCCCCCCAGCCCACCCCCTATTCCCACCTCCTCCAGGGCAAAGCTTCCCCGGAGGACTGAGATCAACCTGGTAGACTCAGTCCAGGCAGGTCCAGTCCCCTCCTCCCAGGCTAAGCCAAGTGACCCTGCATAGGCCCCAGGTTTCAAACAGCCAACTCATGCAATGAGCACAGGACCCGGTCCCACTGCCTGGATGCCTCCCAAACAGATCAAGCCAATCAACTGTCTCACCCATTCAGAGGGCCTGATCCAGTTGGTGACCCCTCAGCCATTGGTTCATAGTTCATGTGTTTCCATTCGTTTGGCTATTTGTCCCTCACAACAGACTGCTGGCAATGGTTGAGAGACAGCCCAAACTGACCTACTCTGGTAATGGGATGGCCAAACACCCTAATTGTGGTGCTAGATACCCCATCCAACGACTGAGGGATCTGGATGCAGAGATCCATGGCTAGGCCCTGGGTGGAGCTCTGGGAGTCCAATTAGCGAGAAAGAGGAGGGTTTATATGAGCGAGAATTGTTGAGACCAAGGTTGGATAAAGCACAGGGACAAATAGTATTATTTGGTTTTCACCCAGGTTCCTGGGTTATCTAGCCTCAGGTTCTTGGTCATCCAAGAAGTGTTGGGTGTGGATTCCACCTTGTGGGATAGGCTTTACATCGAAACAGTTATTGGTTGGTTACTCCCACAAGCTTTGTGTCACTATTGTTCTAGTATATCTTGCAGGTGGTACACCACTGTAGACGAAGAGTTTGTGGCTGGCCTACTGTTTATGTTTCTCTTTTGTGAGCATGCAGAGCACATTCATATATCAAAGATGAGGGAAGGTATTGGTGAAGACCCTATGTAGGCATGAGTTAGACATTTCCATCTTCAATGAGTTGTATAGGTGTTATCTTCAGCAACATGGCCTTGATGCCATTTTGTACAGAACAAACTATAGTCCTGGCAACAGCCTGGGTTGTTTTGGGACTCCTTTGGCCAACAACTCAATTACATTTAACCTCATCCCACTACTGACAGCTTAGTTCGGTGACAAGAGATTGCAAGTTGGGACTCCGTCTCTGCCATTACTTGGCAATTTCATTTAGATTATCATCATATAGGTATATATTTTAGGAAGTTTCTACTGTATTAGGTTTCCATACCACCCCTCAAATTCCCCTTAATTTTATTTGTATCTTCTTTTATTCTCTCCCACAACCTACATACCCTCCCCCTTCCCAGTTGATCTTTGCATTCCAGGCTCCCCATATCTATCCGTAACTGTCTATTTCATTTTCTTTCCTAAAGAGATCTGTTTCCTCTGTTTCCTTACTCTGCACCTACCTTCCGTGGTTCTATGGATTGTACTTGTTTATCATTGACTTAATAGCTAGTATCCACATATAAGCAAATACATACAATATTTGTCTTTCTGGGTCTGGGACACCTCACTCAGGATGATTTTTTTCTAGTTCCATCAATTTGTCTGGAAATTTTATGATTTCATTTTTTTTTAATGGCTGAGTAATACTCCATTGTATAAATGCACCACATTTTTTTTTTTATCCATTAAGTTGTTTCCAGTGTCTGGCTATTATGAATAAAGCCACAATGAACATGCTGAACAAGTGTCTCTGTGATAGGATGGAGAGTTCTTTGGGTATATGCCCAAGAGAAGTTACCACTATTCTTTTTAATCATTAGTTATCTTTGGGGTTGGTGAAAGAGCTCAGTAGATAAAAGCACTGGCCATAAACCTGACAGCCTGAATGCAATCTCTGGGGTCCACATAGTGGAAGGAGCAAATCAATTCTGCCTAGCTGTCTTCTGACCTCCACATATGTGATCCTCCAACAGTAAATAAATAAATATATGTTTAAAAGGAAAGGATCTTTGGTTATCAACTTGCTAGATCAGGAATATATGCAAGTATTATTCTAACTCTACCCCATGTTAGTCGACTAGATCAAATCTGATCAAAAGTGGAATTAGTGGGGTTGGAGAGATGACTCAGTGATTAACAGTGTTCTTCCAGAGGATCTGAGTTCAGTTCATAGCACTAACATCAGGTGGCTCACAACTGCCTGTAACCTCAGCTCTAGGGTGTCTGGCACCTCTATAATCTGTAAGCACCTGCACTCACATGTGCACCCCCTCATATACACACAGGTAAACATAAATCCTTTTTACATAGTGGAATTCATGAGCTGTTGGTAACTAATAAGTATGAACAAGTCTAATGAACATAGGCAAAGGAAAACATTATTTCCAAAATGTTCTTATATAATGACATCTGTTTTATAAGGCAAGACAAAGGGAAGCCAAATATTTTGTGACTTGCATGCCTATACTCCACTCACCTTTGTAGCAGAGGTAAGCAAATGATGCAAGTAGTTCTTTCGAAAGCAGTAATTACATAGCAGGTGTTTTGTGCTGAGTACAGAGTGAGGCTGAGGAGACAAGAGGATTGAGAAAAATAGCTGCTACTTCTTCCTTTACAGAATTATAGTCTAATAGGACTAAAACCACACTGGTAAAGACACAACTATAAATTAGGTGGGTGTTAAAAAGAAAGCGTGAAATTTGCAGCTGGATAATAGGCAACCTGATCAGGATTCCTAGCTCCCCATGGCTGTCCTGAATACCAAAAGATTCACATTTTAAGAAACCCTTTGGTCTTTGACAAACCTGAAGGCCATCCATAGAAGGTGAAATAAGAGAGGTGAGGATGAGAGAGAGTCTTTTGGAAGCTCCACTCAGTAGCAGTTGGGCAGCCTCAGACTCAGAATATTCCTGATAAATGAGTAGCAGTGTAAGCCCCAAATAGGGAAAAGCTCAGAGAAAAAGGACGGGAGATGAGGGGGCTTGAATTGGAGCTGATAAAACAAGCAGATTATGCTGAGCTTTATAATGCTTGTTGGTAGCCTTAGCTGCCAAGCAAGGCAGTTACCTAGGGAAAAAGTTAAAACACTTATGGGGGAGAAACTGCTGTCTTTTTAGACCTGTCTTCTCTTCAAAGCTATTTAGCTTTGGTTAAAGTTCTATGGAGAAAACTGAGGGGAATCAGTCTAGGTCAACAAGTCACTTTGCCTTATTCTGTCAAGTAACCTAGAGTAAACATGACTTGTTAAATACTGAACAGAGTATGCCCAGTTTAGTATCTTTATAGTCTCTAACCTGAAACTGAGCATGCTTAGAAATGCATTCCTTAAACCAAGCATGCTAAAATGTGTGCCTTTTCTTTGCATGTTTCCCTTATGAATGTGCTTTGATTTCTTCTATACCCACTGTTTCCTCTCTAGGCTCAGGGAAAGCATTGCTGAGGAAATGGCTCCAGTGATTGTTTTATTTGCTACAAATACTAAGTCTTTTCCCATTCTTTCATCTCCTGGGTAGGTTTTGGGGCATCATATTAACTAAGATGCAAAGCCATCGTTTTTCGAGCACAAGCACAAGGTGGAGGAATATAAAAGGGTAGATTTTCACTTGTAACAGAAAGGTTCTGATGAATTTCAAGCAAAGGGGCAATAAGGCTTAATGGTCATATAGGATTCATAACTGATGAGGACCACAAAGGTTACTGTGGGAAGTGAAATGGATGCGACAACTGATATGTGGGTTTGAGAGTGATTTTGACATTCTAAGACTGTTGGTATCTTATCTCATTCAGTCTCATTAAGGCAGAATATCTAAACGGTGGTACTCAAAATAGGTTTACAGTACCAGTATTATAATCTGGGGATTAGAATTACAATTTCCTGAGCTCTTCTGCAGGCCTACGATGCTAGAATGCCGGGGCCACTCCTAGATGACTCTGAAAAATAAAGCTGAAGAGCCATTCTCAAGAGAACAAAATTGACTCCAAAACCATGACTATAAAAGGATAGTGTCTTAGTCAGTGTTCTGTTGCTGCAAAGACACACCATGACCACAGCAACTCTTATAAAAGAAAGCATTTAATTGGGGCTTGTTTGCAGTTTCAGAGTTTTAGTTCCTTGTCATCGCAGTGGGGAGCATGGTTGCATTCAGGCAGACATGGTTCTGGAGAAGTAGCTGGGAGTTCTACATTTGGATCTGCAGGCAGCAAGGAGAGAGAGAGAGAGAGAGAGAGAGAGAGAGAGAGAGAGAGAGAGAGAGAGAGAGAGAGAGAGAGAGAGAGAGAGAGAGAGAGAGACTGGGGGCCTGGCTTATGCTTTTGAAACCTCAAAACTCATTGTTCTGGGAATCTTATCTATGTTATAGTCCAAGAGGTGGGAGTTCCCATTCCCATTGGGAGTTCCCATTGGTCAGAATGGATCATAGAGTTCCTTGGTGGCCTTGAAAAAGAGAGGTCCCTCCGGGAGAAGAGGCAGGACTGGAAGGTTTGCTTGGTCTTTTTCAAGCCGGAAAGCTAATGGTGGCCGTTTATTTTAAGGTCGTTTGTGATTATCTCAGGACTTTATCTTTAATATTTGTCCCCGAGTTTTATTTTATAATGAATGGTAAAAGAAATCACTTTATCTGGTGCCCACGTGGGGCCTTATTAAACCACAACAAAGGTGGCATGATTCCACCATGCCAACTGCTGCCACCGCAGTGGCCCTTCCCCCAGTCCCTCTTTTCCCAGCCCCTCCGAGCCTGCTTTCTTGCATTTGGGGACTTTCTGCTGCTGGTCCCTCAGGCACAAATCTTTGGCTCCTAAGAGTTCATCCATGTTTCCACTGCTACCCTCACAGGCCAGTTCTGCTCAGCACGCCTAAGTGCCAGGGCAGAAGCTAGTCTGGGGGCCTTGTGCGTTCACTCTTAGCATGCTGAGCGTGTGCAGCCTTGGTGCCTGCTGTTCCACCTGCTGGTCGAACATGGTCACTACATCTGGTTACCTTTGTACAACCATCTTTTCCAGCATTGGCATTAGAGCTGGTAAGACCCTGGGAATTTTAAATGGCGAATTAGGCTATGAGATTAATTAATTAATTAATTAATTAATTAGTTAAAATAAACAAATAAATAATTTTAAAAAGAAGGAAAAAGAAGGGGGAGGACAATATTAAAATCTTCCCCATGTTAAAAATTGGACATATCACAATGCAGAAAATTAGGACCCTGTATACTGCTACCATGGATGGGATGCAAACACAAAAGATAAATGAAGGGATAAACAAATTAGCTGGGAGC
This sequence comes from Peromyscus eremicus, assembly GCF_949786415.1. Lineage (NCBI taxonomy): Eukaryota > Metazoa > Chordata > Mammalia > Rodentia > Cricetidae > Peromyscus > Peromyscus eremicus. The sequence goes on along the minus strand of NC_081425.1, from coordinate 21,552,251 downwards.
GACTTAATGTCAGTCATAATTATTATCAGTTTAGTAATTCATATTTTATTCTTAAAATGGTTTGATAACTGTGCCAAATATGAGAAATTAGCTTAGAAGATACAAACCTTAGAAAAACTTACTATTCATAAGATACAAGCCTTATAAAAGGTTACTACTGATAATATACAAGCCTTACAAATACATACTAATTAAAAATAATAAAAATGTGGCTGATAAATTATAAGCCTTAGAAGTACTTACTAATGGAAATAATAAAAATTTGATAAGATACAAGCCTTGGAAAAACTAATAAAAATAATAAAAATATTCAGACACAGAGGAATTCAGAGCAGAACTGACCTCACCATTACACTATGAAACTGAAAAGGAGCGTATAAGGTTATCAGAAAACCAACTTCAACTTATCCAGTCACCATAGAGGAACAACCATCAAATGATAGGCATCCCCAAGGCTGTGGAAGAGCTTACTGGAATCCTGTTGAAATGTTAGATTTGAGGATTATTTAAAGAAGCAATAATTTCATATGGTATGCATTCACCTTTTTTGAGGCAGATATTACATTCATGGGCAACTAGTAACAGATTTATTCCACAAGATTTAAAAGATTTGGCTACAGAAATATTGGAAGCTGGTTCTCAGTAACAATGGAAGACTTGGTGGAAAGATAAGGCTGGGGTCATCAAACAATGAAGTAGGGCTAGTGGTATTGAAATTTCCCAAGATCAACCTCTTGGTGAAGTAGATTATGGTGACTCGTAAAGAAGGTCTATATATGATGAGCACACCTTGGCTCTATGCCATAAAGCAGGTTGGAATGCTTGGTACAGGGCTGAAGAAACCAGAAATAGGACCAAGTTATTTGCTAAAATTATACAGGCCCCCAAAGAAGCCTTCATTGATTTTTTTTAACTAAGATTGACTTCAGCTGCAAATAGAATGGTATCATATCCAAAAGTTAGACATATATTAATTGAGTCTTTGGTTTTTGAAAGTGCTAATTCACAATTCAAAAGGATAATCAGGCCTTTAAAGGTAAGATCAGAACTCATAGATGAAAGGACCTGAAATACAGTCAATATTGAATCTAATACTTAGGATGATACTTGGATAGGAGAGGTGATTTCCAAAAACTTTAAGAAAAAAAAATGTCAGATGTTTTAATTGTGGTAAACAAAGTTATCTAAAAGGGTATTGTAGGTAAGGCATTCCTAGAAACAAGTTCTGTTTTTGTTTTTTTTTTTTTTGTTTTTTTTTTTTTCTAGAGATAATCCAGGCCCCTGCCTTCTAGAGTATGTGGAAGGTGAGGCAAATGCCAACATTGAACTGAATGCAGATCCAAAAGTGAGAGACAAGGCAACCTTTTGCCATTAGAAAAAGACTTGGCACAGAGCGGTGGGGGGGACTCTTTCAGGCTCCTATGTCAAATTTGGTTCAATCATTCCTTGTCAGTATGGGGGAAACTCCTCCACAGAGCAATAAAAGGACCTAATGTCTGCTGATAAAAAACCATACTGCTCTGGATGACAGACCAGCTTCAGTAGGTAATACAAATTTTTCAAGAGTCCATAAGACAAGTATTTTGTCAAACTTCGATAAATGACCAAAACCAAAGCTAAAAATATTGATAAATGACATTGTATTTGAAGGATTAATTGACACAGGCATGGATTTAACCATAATTTTGCCAAAATCTTGGCATCCAGATTGGCCTCTTTGGAGGTAAATGTTCAACTTCTCAAGATTGAAACTTTATCTCAGGCAAAACAAAGTTGCAGATAGGTCAAATGCACAGGGCAAGAAGGACATAAAGGAAAATTAAAGCCATATGTGACTAACGTTGCAATGAATTTATGGGATGTTATTTATCACAGTAATGGAAAACACAAGTGAACATTCCTCCAAACTCAGAAACAAATCATAAAGTATAAAATGCTTCTGAGAGAAATATCAGAAGATATTCTTAAGAGCAGTCACAGTTATACAACACAAGTTGTATAACATAAACAGGAAACAGCAGCTAGTAATCTTTCAAAGGTACCAACAGCCTTACCTTTAAAATGGTTAACTGACAAACCTGTGTGGTTGGAACAGTGGCCTTTAACATCAAAAAAAATTACAGACCTTAGAATATCTGGTAAAGGAACAGCTAAATGCTCAACATATTGAAGAATTGACCAGTCCTTGGAATTCTCCTATATTTGTTACTAAAAAGAAATCTGAAAAATGGAGGATGTTAACAGATTTGAAAACCCTAAATAAAGTAATTCAGCCAATGGGCTCTTTACAACCTGAAATTCCCTTGCCTTTGCTATTACCTAAAGGATCATCTATTATAATGATTGATTTAAAAGTTTGCCTTTTTACAATGCATTTATAAGAATAAGGTAGAAAAAATTTGCCTTCATGTTACCTACTACTAATAATTCCCAGCTTATTAAAAGATATCAGTGCAAAGTTCTCCCATAAGGAATGCTTAACAGCAGAACTTTGTGTCAATATTTTCTACAGCAGCCATTGAAAACATTTAGTAAACAGTTTCCTCAATCTATAATTTACTATTATATGGACAATATCTTCCTAGCTGATTCAAATCAGATACCTTAGGAAAAATGTTTGAAGAATAAAGAAAATATTGCCTTGCTGGGGATTACAAATCGCTCCTGAAATAATACAAATAGGAGAGCCTATTAATCGCCTATTATATAAAATAGATTTGCAACCACAAAAGGTACAAATCAGGAGAGATCAATTGCGGACTCTTAATGATTTTCAAAAACTGCTGGGAGATATTAACTGGATACAGCCCACAAATTGGATTAACAACTCAAGAACTAAGTAATTTATTTCAAACCTTTCAAGATGATAAGGACTTAAATGGTCCAAGAAAATTATCAGCTGAAGATGAGAGAGAATTGGCTTCAGTAGAAAAAAATAATAGAGGATGCACATGTGAATCACTTGGATCCAGAGCTTGACTATATCCCAGTTACTCTACCTTCTACTCATTCTCTTAAAGGAATTCTTATGCAGAGAGAATGTGATATTTTAGAATGGATATTTTGCCACACAAACAGAGTAAAAACAAAGACCTATCTAGAAAATGTTTCTGAATTGATTCTGAAAGGAAAACTGAGACTTCAACAATTAACAGTAATGGATTTAACTTTCACTGATGCTGAGTTTTCCTCATTATGGGCAGAAAATGAATGTTGGCAAAGAGCTTGCAAGATTTTTTGTGGGAAAGATTAACAACAAATATTCCAAAAGTAAGAAACTTCAATTTATAAAAAGAACCAATTGGGTCCTTACTCACATTGTACAGGAAACACCAATATCTAGAGTCCCTACATTCTATACTGATGCAAATAAATCAGGAAAGTTAGGTTATATGTCAGGAAATTTAAGTAAAGTGGCTCAAAGCCCTTATGATTCCATTCAGAAGTCAGAATTATATGCTACTCTCATGGTATTATTAGATTTTCCAAAAACTCTTAATATAGTTACTGATTCTCAATAAACAGGAAGAGTTGCTTTATATATTGAAACCACCAAACTTATTTCCAATGATTCAGAATTAACCTTGTTATTTATTCAATTACAGAAAATAGTCAGAAACAGAAATCATCTCTTACATATAACACATATCAGATCCCATACAGGCCTACCAGGCCCACTAGCACAAAATAATGATGAAATTGATAATCTATTGGTAGGAAATGTGCTAGAATTTAATAAAATAGTATCAGAATTTCATAAGAAATACCATGTTGATAACAAAGGTTTAAAAAAATATTTTTCTATCACTTAGTAAGAAGCCAAGGATATTATAAGAAAATGACTTACTTGTTCCCTATATAACCAAACACTACTACCTGCAGGAGGTAGTCTTAAGTGTACTCAAAGAAATGAAATTTGACAAATGGAGGTATTGGTGAAATTATTAAGGCCACTCCACATAGTTAAAAGGAGATTTATTTAATGGCGTAACTTACAAATGAAGGGATAGGTAGGTTGAGGTTTCTGGCAAGGACACAGCATAGTCCAGCGGTGTTCTCTGGAGAGCTCTGTGGGTCCACCACTAGCGTCCGCAGCAGGTCCTGATCTCGGGTCTTCAGGCCCTCCCTTGGCCCCACCTTGTAGGCATGACAGTTACCGAAGCCTCAATGGGGGTTGGAACTTCCAGGCGAAAGCTGGAGTGGCTACCCACTACATGGAGGTGTTTTCATTTTGTGGCACTTGCAAAATTAAAGTATGTGTACCATACCATAGGTACATATTCAGGATTTCAATGGGCAAATGCTTTGAGGCTGATTCTGTAATCACACACTTATTAGAGGTTATGGCCATTATGGGAATATCTGCATAAATTAAGACTGACAATGTTCCAGCATATGCCTCTAGTAAAATGAAGCAGGTTTTTTTGTTTTTTTTTACATATTACAACATAAAGCATATTACAGGTATACCACACAATCTTAGAGGACAAACAATTATAGAAAGATCTAATCACACTTTAAAAGAAATGCTTAATAAACTGAAAGGGATAATAAAGACTCCCCAGAGATAGATTGTACAATGCTTTATTAAATTTAAATTTTTAATGCTAATGAAAAGGGAACAACAGCTACAGAGAGGCATTGGATAATAGAAACACACACACACACACACACACACACACACACACACACAAAACTACTGAACTAAATCAGCCTGTATACTTTAAAGAGGAGTTGACCTCAGAATGGGAATCAGGATATATGATTGGAGAGGATGTTTTGCTTTTGTTTCCATAAGAGAAAAAAGCTATGGATACTATCTAAATTGATAAAGATTCAATTTGAATATGAGAGACTTTTTGATTAGGAGAGGCAATAGTTCATCAAACAGCATGGTAATTCAATCTGGCAAAAAGGAAAACTTCCCAAAATTAAAGTTGGGGCAGGGCTTTGTTTTTGTCTTACCAGGAGAATAAAAGCATTCAACTAAGGAATCTAAAGATCTTTGGACTAATGAAGCATCAGAAGCAAAAGGGAAAATCATCAGGAAAAAATGTCCCAAGAAAAGGCATAAATTGGCCTAATGGTGTAGCACATTTCCAACATGGTAAAATTTAATAAATCTTTTAAAATGTTTGTTTTTACTCTCTTCTACAGATATGTTAAGCAGTGGTTTTTATGTAGTCCCAACTCAAAAACTAAAACTGGCTTTGGAATTGGAGTGTGGCTCTCTCATTCTCTAAACCAAAGCATGTTTGTTAAAAGAAAATCCAAAGTGTCTGTCTCATATCAGAAGTACAACCTGGTATAGGTTTAAGTTTTTCACGGTGAATGATGAACATTTCTAAAATGACCTTTAAAGTTTCCAAAAGGAAGATGGGCCCCACAATGACAATTCCACCCAGATTGTGGTAATGCCAATAAGCTGACAAACACCATCCAAAGATTAGCTTTGGACCACAAACTGCTCAGGAAAATTTCAAGAGAGTTAGTTAAGATGGTTCAGCCTCCTGAACTACTCCAGCCAGGACTTCAGACAGCTTTGCATTGTCCCATCACACCAAGACTGGACAACTGGATTCCTTGGAACCTGACTGCTGTGGATATTGCTCTGTATAAATAAAATGCTGACTGGCCAGTAGCCAGACAGGAAGTATAGGCAGGACAAGGAGAGAAGAGAATGCTGGGAAGTGGAAGGCTGAGGCAGGGAGATGCTGCCAGCCACCGCCATGATGAGATGTTAAGATACCGGTAAGCCACAAGCCACATGGCAACTTATAGATTAATAGACATGGGTTGATTTAAGATACAGTTAGCAAGAAGCCTGCCACGGCCATACAGTTTATAAGAAAGAAAAGTCTTTGTGTGTTTACTTGGTTGGGTTTGAACAGCTGTGGGCCTGGCAGGTGAGAGAGATTTGTCCTGACCGTGGGCCAGGCAGGACTGGGGAAAACTCTAGCAACATATGGCGCCCAACGTGGGACAAGAGTTTCCACCTAAAGCCTGAGAAAAAAGATTCTAAAATGGAGCTAAAAACAGCTTCCTAGTTGTCTCTCTCAAGTTGGTGGGTTCTTGGCATGCACGTTTGACCGGCAGTATGGCCCCGAGAATGAGGTGTCTACAAGTAGCACATTGTGCTACATGGTAGATTTAGTCTTTGCTAGTATCAAAAAAAAAAAAAAAAAAAAAAAAAGAGAAAAGTTTCTGGGCTACACGCTGCTTTGATAAAACTGCTTCTGATAGTTTACCCAGAGCTGGTGATAAACTGTACCACTGCCATGTTGGGAAGTTGAGGTGGGCAGAGCCAGCAGTCATTTCAGTCTTAGAAATGCTGCAGTATGCCGGGCGGTGGTGGCGCACGCCTTTAATCCCAGCACTCGGGAGGCAGAGCCAGGCGGATCTCTGTGAGTTCGAGGCCAGCCTGGGCTACCAAGTGAGTTCCAGGAAAGGCGCAAAGCTACACAGAGAAACCCTGTCTCGAAAAACCAAAAAAAAAAAAAAAAAAAAAGAAATGCTGCAGTTTATCCTGCCCTGGACTTCCCTTCTGGATAAGAGGTGAGTGCCTGGGCTCAGCCTAGACCTCATCCCTGGGCACCAGCCACTCTGGGGAAGAGCTGCCCAACTTGGCCCTAGGTTCTGGCCACTGGGCATGTTCCCTTCTAGCCCTACCAGGAAGTCTCCCCTTCTCCAAGACCCCCGGAAGACCCTGCAATCTCCACGCCCTACCCCCATGTCCATCCACCCGAGTCCCTAGCCACTTCCTGAGACTTAGAGACCAGCCCCCAGTGCCCATCCTGCCCCGGACTTCCCATCTGGACAAGAGCTCCCATCCTGCCCCAGACTTCCCTCTGGACAAGAGCTCCCATCCTGCCCCAGACTTCCCATCTGGACAAGAGAGCTCCCATCTGGACAACAGAGAGAGACTTCCTGAATTTGTCAGCTCTGTCTGGACCAAGTGTGCTGATAAGACCAAGAACAAACCACAAGGAGATGGGCAGATGTCAAGGCAGAAGTACATACAACAAAATGAAGTGCAATACAGCATCACCAGAACCTAGCCCTCCTCCAACATCTAAACCTGAACATCAAAAATTGGAAGAAGCAGAAGAAAACAGCCTTATGAATAACATCATGAAGAAGGTAGAGGCTTATATTGAGGAAAAGACAAACAAAAAATGGGAAGAATGCTATAAAAAACTACAGGAAAGGACAAATAAAGTAGAAGAAAACAATAAAGCCCTAAAAGAAAATCATGAAAAAGCAATGAAACAGATGAAGGAAACAGTCCAAGACCTGAAAAGGGAAATAGAAAAAATGAAGAAGACACAAACAGAGGGAATGCTGGAAATAGAAAATCTGAGTAAATGATCGGGAACTTCAGATGCAAGAATAACCAACAGAATGCAAGACATGGAAGAGAGGATCTCTGGCGTTGAAGATACGGTAGAAGAAATAGATTCATCAGTCAAAAAAAAACACTAAAGCCAACAAAGTCATGACCCAAAATGCCCAAGAAATTTGGGACACCATGAAAAGAACAAACCTATGAATAATAGGGATAGAAGAAGGAAAAGAATACCAACTCAAAGGCACAGAAAATATATTCAACAAGATCATAGAAGAAAACTTTCCCAACTTAAAGAAGGAAGTACCTATGAAGATACAAGAAGTCTGTAGAACACCAAACAGACTAGACCCCCCCAAAAAAACCCCTCACCACATAATAATTAAACAACTAAATGTAGAGAATAAAGAAAGAATATTAAAAGCAGCTAAGGAAAAAGGCCAAGTGACTTATAAAGGCAAACCCATCAGAATACCACCCGATTTCTCAATGGAGACTTTGAAAGCCCGAAGGACCTGGACAGATGTAATGCAGACACTAAGAGACCATGGATGCCAGCCTAGACTAATATACCCAGCAAAACTTTCAATCATCATAGACGAGTGAACAAGACATTCCAAGACAAAGCCAGATTTAAACAATACCCAGCCCTACAGAAAGCACTAGAAGGAAAATTCCAACCTAGGGAAGTCAGATACACCCTCGAAAACACAGGCAATAGATAAAACCACAGCAGTAAACCCCAAAGAAGAGAAGTACACACACACTACCACCAAAAATTAACAGGAATGAACAATCACTGGTCATTAATATCCCTTAATATCAATGGACTTAATTCATCTATAAAGAGACATAGGCTTACAGAATGGATACAAAAGCAGGACCCAACTTTCTCCTGCATACAAGAAACACATGTCAAATTCAAAGATAGACACGACGTATGAATAAAAGGCTGGGAAAAGACTTTCCAATCAAATGGTCTTAAGAAACAAGCGGGTGTAGCCATCCTGATATCCAGCAAAATAGACTTCAAACTAAAATCAATCAAAAGAGATCAAGAAGGGCATTACATACTCATCACAGGAAAGATCCACCAAGATGAAGTCTCAATTCTGAACATTTATGCCCCAAACACAAGGGCACCCACATATGTAAAAAAACATTACTAAAGCTTAAACCACATATAAAACCCCACACATTAATAGTGGGAGACTTCAACATCCCACTTTCACCACTGGACAGATCTCCCAAATTGAAACTTAACAGAGAAATAAAGGACTTAATTGATGTCATGACTCAAATGGAGTTAATCGATATATACAGAACATTCCATCCTAACAAAAAAGAATATACCTTCTTCTCAGCACCCCATGGAACTTTCTCTAAAATTGACCACATACTTAGCCACAAAGCAAATCTCAACAGATACAAAACAATTGGAATAACCTCCTGTGTTCTATCAGACCACCATGGTTTAAAGTTAGATTTCAACAACAACAAAAACTACAGAAAACCTATAATTTCATGGAAACTGAATAATGCTCAACTGAATCACCAATGGGTTAAGGAAGAAATAAAGAAATAAATTAAAGACTTCCTAGAGATCAACGAAAATGAAGACACCACATACCTAAACTTATGGGACACTATGAAAGCAGTGCTAAGAGGGAAATTCATAGCACTAAATGCCCACATAAAGAAGTTGGAGAAATCTCACACTAGTGACTTAACAGCACACCTGAAAGCTCTAGAACAAGAAGAAGCAAAGTCTCCCAGAAAGAATAGATGCCAGGAAATTATCAAAGTGAGAGCTGAAATCAATGAAATAGAAACAAAGAGAGCAATACAAAAAATTAATGAAACAAAGAGTTGGTTCTTTGAGAAAATCAACAAGATAGACAAGCCCCTATCCAAACTAACCAAAAGACAGAGAGAGAGCATCCAAATTAACAAAATCAGAAATGAAAAAGGGGACATAACAACAAATATTGAGGAAATCCAGAGAATCATCAGGTCATACTTCAAAAACCTCTATTCCACAAAACTGGAAAATCTAAAAGAAAGGGATAATTTCTGGATAGGTACCACATACCTAAGTTAAATCAAGACCGGATAAACTATTTCAATAGTCCAATAACCTGTAAGGAAATAGAAACAGTCATTAAAAGTTTCCCAACCAAAAAAAAACTCAGTACCAGATGGTTTCAGCGCAGAATTCTACCAGGTCTTCAAAGAAGAGTTAATACCAATACTCTCTAAATTGTTCCACACAATAGAAACAGAAGGAACATTACCAAACTCCTTCTATGAGGCTACAATTACCCTGATTCCTAAACCAAACAAGGATACAACAAAGAAAGAGAACTACAGACTGATCTCCCTCATGAACATTGATGCAAAAATACTCAATAAAATACTGGCAAACAGACTCCAAGAACACATCAAAACAATTATCCACCATGATCAAGTAGGCTTCATCCCAGGGATGCAAGGGTGGTTCAACATACGAAAGTCTGTCAATGTAATACACCATATAAACAAACTGAAAGAAAAAAAACCACATGATCATCTCACTAGATGCAGAAAAGGCATTTGACAAAATCCAACACCCCTTCATGATAAAGGTCTTAGAGCGAACAGGAATACAGGGAACATATCTAAACATAATAAAGGCAATTTACAGCAAGCCTACAGCCAACATCAAATTAAATGGAGAGAAACTCAAAGCAATTCCACTAAAATCAGGAATGAGGCAAGGCTGTCCGCTCTCCCCATACTTATTCAATATAGTACTTGAAGTTATAGCCAGAGCAATAAGACAACATAAGGAAATTAAGGGGATACAAATTGGAAAGGAAGAAGTCAAGCTTTCCCTATTTGCAGATGACATGATAGTATACTTGAGTGACCCCAAAGATTCAACCAAGGAACTGATACAGCTTATAAACACCTTCAGTAACATAGCAGGATACAAGATCAACTCAAAAAAATCAGTAGCCCTCCTCTATACAATTGACAAGCAGGCTGAGAAGGAAATCAGAGATACATCACCCTTTACAATAGCCACAAATGATATAAAATACCTTGGAGTAACACTAACCAAGCAAGTGAAGGACCTATATGACAAGAACTTTAAGTCCCTGAAAAAAGAAATTGAAGAAGATGTCAGAAAATGGAAAGATCTCCCATGCTCATGGATAGGCAGGACTAAAATTGTAAAAATGGCAATTTTACCAAAAGCAATCTACAGATTCAATGCAATCCCCATCAAAATACCAACACAATTCTTCACAGACCTGGAAAGAATAATACTCAACTTCATATGGAAAAACAAAAAACCCAGGATAGCCAAAAGAATCCTGTACAGTAACACAACCTCTGGAGGCATCACGATCCCTGACTTCAAGCTCTACTATAGAGCTACAGTAATAAAAACAGCTTGGTACTGGCATAAAAACTGACATGTGGACCAATAGAATCGAATTGAAGGCCCTGACATTAATCTGCACACCTACAAACATATAATTTTTGACAAAGAAGAAAAAAATGTACAATGGACAAAAGAAAGCATCTTTAACCAATGGTGCTGGCATAACTGGATATCAACATGTAGAAGGCTGCAAATAGATCCATATCTATCACCGTGCACAAAACTTAAGTCCAAGTGGATCAAAGACCTCAACATAAATCCAACTACTCTGAACCTGCTAGAAGAGAAAGTAGGAAGTAGTCTTGAATGCATTGGCATAGGAGATCACTTCTTAAATATAACACCAGTAGCTCAGACACTGAGAGAAACAATCAATCAATGGGACCTCTTGAAACTGAGAAGCTTTTGTAGAGCAAAGGATACAGTCAACAAGGCAAAGCGACAGCCTACAGAATGGGAAAAGGTCTTCACCAACCCCACATCTGACAGAGGACTGATATCCAGAATATATAAGGAACTCAAGAAATTAGACATCAAAATGCCCAACAGTCCAATTAAGAAATGGGCTATAGAACTAAACAGAGAATTCTCAAGAGAGGAAACTCAAATGGCTGAAAGACATTTAAGGAATTGCTCAACATCCCTAACCATCAGGGAAATGCAAATCAAAACAACTCTGAGATACCACCTTATGCCTGTCAGAATGGCTAAGATCAAAAACACTGATGCCAGCTTATGTTGGAGAGGATGTGGAGCTAGGGGAACTCTCCTCCACTGCTGGTGGGAATGCAAGCTTGTACAACCACTTTGGAAATCAATATGGTGCTTTCTTAGAAAATTGGGGATCAATCTCCCCCAAGATCCAGCTAATCCACTCTTGGGCATATACCCAAGGAATGCTCAATCATACCACAAGGGCACTTGCTCAGCTATGTTCATATCTGCACTGTTTGTAATAGCCAGAACCTGGAAACAACCTAGATGCCTTTCAACTGAAGAATGGATATATAAAATGTGGTACATATACAAAATGGAATACTACTTAGCAGAGAAAAACGATGACATCATGAGGTTTGCAAGCAAATGGATGGATTTAGAAAAAATCATCCTGAGTGAGGTAACCCAGACTCAGAAAGACAAACATGGTATGTACTCACTCATAGGAGGATACTAGATGTGGAACAAGGATGACTGGACTGCTACTCATATCACCAGAGAGGCTACCTGGAAAACAGGACCGCAAGAAAGACACAGGGATGGCCCAATGATGGAGAAATGGATGAGATCTACATGAACAGCCTGGACATGAGTGGGGGTAATGAAGGGCGAGGATCGAGGGAAAGAGAGTTAGGGGAGCAGGAGATCCCAGTTGGATCAAGAACAGAGAGGGAGAACAGGGAATAGGAGACCATGGTAAATGAAGACCACATGGGAATAGGAAGAAGTAAAGTGCTAGAGAGGCCCACAGAAATCCACAAAGATACCCCCACAATAGACTGCTGGCAATGGTCGAGAGAAAGCCCGAACTGACCTACTCTGGTGATGGGATGACCAAACACCCTAATTGCTATGCTAGAAACCCCCATCAAACTACTGAGGGATCTGGATGCAGAAGTCCATGGCTAGGCCCCGGATGGAGCTCTGGGAGTCCAATTAGAAAGAAAGAGGAGGGTTTATATGAGCGAGAATTGTTGAGACCAAGGTTGGATAAAGCACAGGGACAAATAGCCAAACGAATGGAAACACATGAACTATGAACCAGTGGCTGAGGGGTCCCCAACTGGATCAGGCCCTCTAAATGGGTGAGACAGTTGATTGGCTTGATCTGTTTGGGAGGCATCCAGGCAATGGGACTGGGTCCTGTGCTCAGTGCATGAGTTGGCTGTTTGAAACCTGGGGCCTATGCAGGGTCGCTTGGCTCGGCCTGGGAGGAGGGGACTGGACCTGCCTGGACTGAGTCTACCAGGTTGATCTCAATCCTCCGGGGAGGCTTTGCCCTGGAGGAGGTGGGAATGGGGGGTGGACTGTGGGGAAGGGGAAGGGGGCGAGAGGGGGGAGAACAAGGGAATCCATGGCTGATATGTAGAACTAAATTATATTGTAAAATAAAATTAAATTAAATTAAAAATAAAGAAAAAGAAATGCTGCAGTTTAAAACAAGCAATTCACGATAAGAAAGATTCAGATGGAACAAGACTTTAAATGCTTTACAATGTCTGTAAAAATGTACATAGGCTTGGAAGAGAGAAAAAAGAAATATATACAGTTATATAAAGAAATAGATAGTTTTTAAAAATAAAGTCTTAAAAAAGAGACAGTAAATGTAGTATAAAAAATAAGCCACGTAAAGATGGATATTACACAGAGAATCTGGATTGTGTTGTCTTTGGGATTTTTAACTGCAGAAAAACATTTGATCATAAACGATGTTGAGTTAAACAAATATGTATATTTTAAAGTTACCTTGACTTCAAAATTTAGATGTAAGGATATGTTGCTTTGGAAAGGAGGCTCTGCTTTTGTTTCCACAGAAAGTCAGAGGCTATGGATTTGTTCCAGTTTAAGATACATCAAGTTTGACCAGCCAAGACCCCCTGAAAGGTCTCTGATGACACCATGGCCCAGATGATCCAACATCCAGAATGGTTTCAAGGCAATTGGCTCAGATGATACATCCTCACGGACTACTCCATAATCCTAAAATTTTCTTTTTGTCCCCATAAGATACAGTGTCCCCCTCCAGCAGGAAGTAGTAAAAGAAGCTATGTCCAAATTCCCAAATATACCAAGCTGGCTTTGGAGATGGAATCGGCTCCCTCTTTCTCTAAACCCAAACATATTGCTAAAAGAAAAGGTTAAGAGATTCTTGTGTCCCAAATCAGAAGAGCCCTCTGGTATGGGACAGAGAAAAACCAATATTTTTATTTAAAACATGTTGATTATAAATGCAATCTTTTCCTAAAGAAAAAAAGGGGATATGATATAAATATGATAAGATGAAAGGGTAGATTAACGAACCTACTTTTAAAGAGCAACAACTTGTTTGAAATGTTTTACATTGGTATAGATTTTAGTTCATTGATACAAATTTAAAGTTAATTTTGTTATACTGTGTATATATTTCTACTCTTGTTTAAGGTATTATGTTTGTACAACTCATTTAAAATTGTAGTGGATAATTAAGAAATAGATTAATACTTAGTCATCTATGATAATCATACTTGTAGCCATGTTAGTTTAGTTTTCTAGGTATGTATAGATATATTTCAGACAGATAGGTAGTCTTCAAATACTTCAAAGACCTGCAGAATATGGCATTTAAAATATTTTAAAAAATTTAGACTTTCTAGACAATGAGACACGTCTGCTCCTGGCAGCACTGATTTACTTTAGAGAAAAGGATGGGCATCAAAGACACTCCATATGGAGTTTATCTTCACCTTGGCAAAAATAGCCATTTGGGCAAGAAACTGTTCTTGCCTGGACTGCCTGATCAACTGGACATGCAGGACCCATAGGAAGGTGACCACTGAACTAACTTTGCTTGGCAAAATGGTCCTTCAGGTTCCTGCTTCGCAGAGGAAACTGCCAGACATTTTACAGGACACAGAGAGAAATGACTGAGAGACTCTAGGCCTGTGGGCTGAAGACAGATGCCCCAACTTTACAAGAGAACTTTGGATGACTGTCTAGGCTGCCAGCTGTCTCTGTCTGCCCTGCAAGACTCCCGAAATTTGCTTGCATCCTTCTCCCGTTTCTCAGGTAATAGTATATCCTTCTGGGGTCTTTGATGTAGTTGAAGACTAGAGTTATAATTTCCTCAGTTATGATAAAAGATAAGTTAGATATAAAACCTTAGATTCACAAATATATGATAGATAGGATATCTTCTTTAATATTGTAACTGTAATTCTTGCTTGATAATCGTTTTGTTATATGTAATTTTGCTATGTGAAAATTAAAACCTTCCTTTTTGAAAAAAAAAGAAAAGGGGAAGTGCTGTGGATATTGCTCTGTATAAATAAAATGCTGATTGGCTAGTAGCCAGGCAGGAAGTATAGGCAGGACAAGCAGAGAAGAGAATGCTGGGAAGTGCAAGGCTGAGGCAGAGAGACGCTGCCAGCCACCACCATGAGAAGATGTTAAGATACTGGTAAGCCACGAGCCACGTGGCAACTTATAGATTAATAGAAATGTGTTGATTTAAGATATAAGAACAGTTAGCAAGAAGCCTGCCACGGCCATACAGTTTATAAGAAATATAAGTCTCTGTGCGTTTACTTGGTTGGGTTTGAACAGCTGTGGGCCTGGCATGTGAGAGAGATTTGTCCTGACTGGGCCAAGCAGGACTGGGATAAACTCTAGCAACACTTGACCATTATCTCTATTTTCTCTGGGTCCCCTAAAGATGCCAGTGCCCCATGCCAACAGGAAACAGTCTAGAAAATATGATACCCGCATTCCTAAGAGGTAGGGCAAATGGTTTTTGGTTCTTCAGTGGATTATGGATGTTTGTCATTGTTCAGGGGAGTTGGTTGAAAGTTATTGCTGGTCATGGTCAGGAAAATACTATTCACAGGAGGTTAGATTCAGGGATCTCTTTCTCAACAGAAAACAGGGGATATAGGAATGATAGGAGAAAAGAGTAGCTTATTGAATCTACTTTAATCCCCAAAGCAACTACTAATCTCAAAAAAATTTTACATTGGTATGGATTTTTGTATATTGATGGAAATTTGAAGTTATTTTTGCTATACTGTATATGTTTCTACTTTTGTTTATGATATTTTTGTATATCAATACAAATTTAAGGTTATTTTTGTTATACTGTGCATATATTTCTATTTTTGTTTAAGGTATTATACCTATGTAGCACCTATGCAGCTTCTTTAATTATGTAATGTAAAGTTTTAGTCCTCATAAACTATTTAGGTTAATAAAGAAATAATGTTAATAGTTAGTCACCCATAACTATCAAACTTATATCCATGTTAGGTATGTTTCCAAGGTTGTATTCTGTAGGTCTTTGAAGTATTTGATAATCACCTATCTATCAAACACTTCAGAGACCTACAGAATACAGCATTTAAAATGTTTTAATAACATATGTTTTTCTTGGCAATGAGATATGTCTGTTTCTGGCAGCACTGATCCACTTCAAAAAAGGATCATGGGCATCAAAGAACTTCCATATTGGAGTTTACTATGTTTGTGGCAAAGGCTAGCCATATGGGTAGAAACTGCCCTCATGTCGGCTGCTAACACTATGCTATCCAAACCAGACAGACATGACACAAGAAAGATGACTGCTGAACTTTGACAAAACAAGATAGGACAGTCCTTCAAAATTTCCTGATTCTCAGAAAAGTC
Organism: Peromyscus eremicus; assembly: GCF_949786415.1. Classification (NCBI taxonomy): domain Eukaryota; kingdom Metazoa; phylum Chordata; class Mammalia; order Rodentia; family Cricetidae; genus Peromyscus; species Peromyscus eremicus. The sequence goes on along the minus strand of NC_081425.1, from coordinate 21,536,106 downwards.
TGTCCTATATTCTCGGTCTACAGGCTGAAGATGGATGCCCCAACACTGCAGAGAAAACTAGGGTGACTGTCCAAGCAGCCAGCTCTTTCTGTCATTTCTCTTAATTTTGAAAGTTGCTTGTTCTGCACTTCCTGTATACTCAGGTAATATTATATCCTTCTCAGGTCTTTAAGGGAGTAGAAGACTAGACAGTTACAGTTACAGTTCTCCTTAATCTTGGTAGAAAGTAAATTAGGTATGAAACTTTGAACTTTTCAGCAGAGGACAGCTGATTGAGTATTTTCTCTAATTTGTCAAATAGAAATTGACAGGATGTTGTGAATGTATTTCTTACTTGATAATTGTTCTTGTTGTATATAGTTTCATTTTGTTAAAGTTAAAACCTTTCCTTTGGACAATATCTGATAATCATTCTTATTGTATATAGTTTTACTATGTTAGAACCTTTCCTCTTTAATTAGCGAAAAAGAGGGAAGTGTTATGGGAATCTTATCTATGTGTTGCTCTATATGCAGTGGAGTCAGGCATTAGTTCAAGAGGAGGATTCACATTCAGCTGGTCAAAGTGAATCATAGAGTTCTCTGGCAGACTCAAGAAAGAGAGGCCCCTGGGAAGAAGCAGTGGGGCCAGAATGTTTTCTTGGTCTTTGTTGAGCTGGGGAGCCAACAGTGGCAGTGTGTTTTATGGTCATTTGTGATAATCTCAGGTTTTTATCTCTAATATTTGTCCCAGGCTTTTATTTTATAATAAACAGTAAAAGAAATCACTTTAGCCCACACCCAGTGACACACTCCCTCCAATAAGCCCACATCTACTTCAATAAGGCCACATATCCTAACCCTTCTCAAATTGTACCAGACCCTAATAACTAAGCAATCAAGTTTATGAGTCTATGGGGGCCATTCTTATTCAAACCACCACAGGTAGAGATGTGGTTTGGATGTTACTGTACTCAGAGGGTACAGATCTGGAAACCAACATGCTTAGAAAGAGAGCAAGCACCTGCCTTGTTTGTACCACAAACATAATTCAGACTTTTCACATTCTGGATTACGTTATCAACAATGTGCTCCTGGTGGAATAATTAGCAGCTTGAACAAAATGTATTTAAATTGTAGCTTGAAGGACAAAAATAGCTACTTTAAAATTTGTTGGTAATTAGTAGGTAAAACAATGACTTTCATGGAAAAGAAAAGCAATAAAATACACATTTCTAGAACTACCAAAAACCAAAGAGTGACTCCCAGTCCCTTATTCTTGTGACCTTGTGAACAGAAAAAGCCTGAAATCTTTGATAGTCAACTCTTCAGTGTTCAGGTTCAGATAACTCCTGTGTGAGGTGGGGAAGGAGGTTAAGGAATAGGGTGTGGAGGAGGCAGCTTCCAACTCTGGCCTTTCATTAAGTAATGGAAAAAACCCCAAAGTCTTTCAAATGACTGCTACAGTTAAAGAAAAGTCACAGACAACAGCGTGAGGGTGGTTATTTCTTCCTAACACACACATTCCAATATGAGCAGCTGCCCAAAAAGGAATAACACATATCATGCTTTAAGTCTCTCTGGTCAGTGCCTAGATTTTTATAACCAATGACTCATGCCACTCTGGGAAGAACACAATTTCCACACTGCCAGGCTTGCATTACCTTATTCTTCAGTAATAGCTACACTCGATTCAAACTTCAAAGTTTTCTTAGAGCCACCAGCGCTTTTCTCTCCCAGTTTTCCCACCTTGACCCTCTGATGTGTGCCTTCTACTTCCACTTCACTGAAAGTATCCTTAATCTTTGCTGGTTCCTGTTTGTCTTCATCCTGGGAGGCATGCCACCCTTAGCTACCTTATCCAGGGACTGGGATGTTACGCCGGTTCGCTAGCACATAACTATGTCAAATATTCAGAATCAAAGGCTAAGATTTCAGTCTCAACTTTAATCCCAGGAAGTACCCATGAACATAGAGAGAACATGGAAATTCAGTGCCATGGGATTTGTGATGTTCTGTGATCAATGGCACAGATTATCAGAACACCAAACAGACTTCATCCCAAAAGGAAGAGTTTTACATTGTGTGGGAATTTAGAGAAAGTGGAAAAGTGGTATAGAAAATTTGCATGTCCAAAAGAGAAAACCAGATCTAATGCAAGAGTAACAAGGAAAGAATACTGTCATACTACCAACTTCCATGCCAAAGAAAAGCCGATGGTTCCAATGCACAGACCAGATGCAGGAAGAGACTCCAGATGTAGGAGCAATATGTTTCTAACCAGTCACATTGTATGAGATCTCAGTCAACGTGATAACTGCATATGAAATGTTCATTTTCTTGTCTAAATAGCAGAATCATCCCTCAGATAGGAAAGGAAATAACTAGTGACTCTTACTCTGGACTTGATTTTTACTCCAGAAGCAACAGACTATTATGTAAATCTAAACAAGCCATTTGTTTTAGAAACTAAACATTATTTGGAAGACCATTTATGTTGGATGTGGATATTCATTGCATTCATGGCTCTTTGAAAGCATTAAAAATAGCAAAGTTTCATCATCAATAATTATTTTCAGAGGAAGTAACAGAAGTCCAGAGAACATGTAAATCTGATCAATTGATCAAGTAACACCTTTTCCTATACACCAACTCAAATTAGGTTGTGACTGACAATGCTATTAAATGCTAAATATATATAGCATCCAAGGTTTTACTGAAAATGGTGTGTTACAACATTACTGTACATAGCATTTCCTGGAAGGCCTTTTTAAACTTGAAATTGTGAGACACATTGCAGAAAGAGGTTTTTGGTTTTTTTTTGTTTGTTTGGTTTTTTTTGGTTTTTTTTTTGTCTCAGTAGATTGGTGGTTCCTATGGGCTGGTGCTATCGTGTTCTTACCACTTGAAGACCAACAGAGCCAGTGAAAGATATAGTGCCAAGCTGAAGTCTCTGAACTAAATCCTGCCCACAGAACAGGAGGACTGGTGGCTAACTTCTAGCTATTCACTCCTTGGTTGTCAGCCTAGTCTATCTGTTGTATAGGATGCTGCACAGTCTGTGTACAGACTAGTGAACAGCATAACAAAGCCTGATAACTTTAAGTATGTTAATGCATAAGTAAATATAAGCCCCTTATTAAATAACATTTTATTTAGTTTGGAAATCATGGGACATTCCATCTTACACATATTCTTTGATTTCCGTTGCATGATATTTTCAGTTGTGAAATCCATGACTGAATTGCTGAACACAGAAAAAGCTGGAAGGAACTTTCAATTCTGAATACCTTCCATACCCCAAAGTTTGAAAAACATCTGTGTTCAGACTCCTTCTTCACTAGATTCTGTTTGTATTAACATGAGCCTCCCAAAAGAATGTCAGTATTTGTTAAAAGTGCATCCAGTATTGAGAAGCGGTAACCTTTGCGTTGACAGGTCTTGAGAGGGCTTAGCTCTTTCCCATAATCTTCCAAGCATCATCAGCTGACAGCTACCCACTTGGCAATTTACCCTCACACGTTGAGCTAATTAGATGATGGGCACTGGGGCCTAAGCACACTGAACACACTTGAAAGATGGTGCTATGTTATAATAAATACTAATGAACTACGCCTTTGCTTCACTACCTGAAGAGTATGATTTAAGTTGGCAGGTTAAATGTTAAATACTTTTTTGATCACCTTCATTATTATTAACAACAAATATCTCTCCAACATGTACAGCAAATACATATACAACATACACAGCATAACAAGGGGCTTTGAAGGTACTGTAAAAGTAAAGTGGGACTTGGGATACTTTGTATACGTGACCACTAGTGTTTGAATTCTGTATTTTCCCCCCAGAGATAATGATACAGGATAGTCCTGGCAAATCCTTTGGAAGGCATCAAAGAATAGGAGATGGGATGGAGTAGAACATCTGTTGTATAGGATGCTGCAGTCTGTGTACAGACTACTGAATAGCATAGCAAAGCCTGATAACTTTAAGTATGTTAATGCATAAGTAAATATAAGGCCCTTATCAAATAACATTTTATTCAGTTTGGAAAGCACGGGACATTCCATCCTACACACAACCTTTGATTTCCATCCTTTGATTTGCTTGATATTCTTAGTTATGAAATCTATGACTGAATTGCTGAACACAGAAAAAGCTGGAGGTAACTTTCGATTCTAATTGTATGATCGTTTCCTTGTTTTTTAGTCCTAAAGAAACTACTTCCCAAATCAATAGGCCAAGAACAACATGCTTTATCATCTTATTTTTTTCTTCAGGATCATCCCCAGAAGCCAACTGGTAAATATTAATAGATTTCATAAAATTGATAAATTTTGATGATATGGTATATATCCATTCAGAATGAATAAAGATTACCTTCATGATAAAAGGCTGTATACAATATTGGTGAAGATTAGTTTGGGGTATTAACATTATTAGATTAAGAATAGACTACTGAATCTTTCAACCCTCATCAGACGCTGATAAATGTTAGGTTCCTGGAGAATTCCCACAAAAGACCACTATCCACGTATGCAATCAACAAGAATGTTTATCATATCAGCATGCTGGGACCATTCATCCTACAGGAAGGTAAAATGGCAACAACCCCAAGAGGGATGTGTGTGCTTCTTTTAAGGGGAGTTTCAGGTAGGTTAAGTTAGGTCATCTCAGATATTACTGGTTTACATGAGTGGCAATCATATCAGTACATTCTAATTAGCTAGGGCTAGCAAGGACTGGTTAAAGTTACAGGGTTTTTTTGGGGGGAGGCAGACCTGGAAAAGTCCCAGGCTCTGTCCTTATTTGGTTATTACCTTGAGATAATTAATGACTGTGGCAGCTGACTTAAGCCTGGTACACACTATATCCCTCTTCCTTGCTGTTAGGGGCATTGAAGATTTATTGTCCTTTGTTCATGGCTTCCTCAGAAATTGCTTGCTCAGTCTCAGGAAACTGAAACTGAGGCCTGATCTCTGACAGAAGACTGAGCAGCCTGTTGTGGAGTCTGCTTGGTCCTCTCAACAAATACAGAGCACTACAACTGGTCAACATGCAGAGAATTACATTCCTGACCCAAAGAACTAAAGGAGTCACTTAGAAAAAGTGACATTGGATCATGCAACTCTCTTATTTATAATTTCTATCAGTGTTGTACTGTGTTAGAAAATAACCCTATATCAGGTGCTTTGAACATCTGCATCATCTAGCCTCTGTCTACCCATAAGTAGAAAGATGTTTACCCATCCTCTCCTATTATACCTGGACCCTGTTCTTTGCCATGGGACCACATACCCCATGCTGAGTTTCTTGCCTGTGTGCAGAGGTACAACTCCTTCCTTGAATGCTACAGTGTTGCTTCATCACCTGGCTTGTTCCTTTGCATTTAGTCTCAGCTAGTTCCATGAAGAGACCTCATCTTAACATCCTCAGTTAGTAGACACTCCCTTGCCCCCATCATTGCTGTGGTTTGGAGAACTGTCTCCCCAAAGCCCATGGTTTAAAAGCTTGGCTTATGGTCTGCAGCACTATTGGGGAGAAGGTGGAAAACTTTAGAGGTAGAATCTAACAGCTAACAGGAGAAAATTAGGTTCCTGTGGATGTCCCTCGGGGGAGACTGAGAGTCTCACATTCTTCTGTTGGCCTCCCAGCAGCTCTGAGGTCAGCAGTTTCTTAGGATGTTTTGTTTCTTCCATGTTGTGGTATCTCACCACATCCTTAGAAGCAATGGACCAATGATCATGGGCTGTGCTCTCCAACACCATAAGCTCAAATGAAAATTTCAACTTTTGAAGTGGATTGTCTCTGTATTTTGTTAAAGGTAATGAAGAAACGCCACATCCAAAGGCTGTTCATTGATTTCCTCCCTGAATTGTAAGTGTGGTAGTTCCCTGTCTGTTGTAATTGACATTTCTGTGTTTACTTGACCATCATCACTCCTCTGCTTCATATTAGAATATGTAACATTCCTCATTATGTCATACTCAGTACCTATTAGAAAACTCATGTCCAGTATTTCTGAGATTATACTAAAATTTATAGTCAAAAGTATTAAAATTTTACTTATAATATCTTTAAAAAGTCTCATCTCTATAAGTGAAATGAGATGTAAAGCACATTTTTAAAAAAATCAGTTCTGCTTAGTTGTCCCTGGAAACATTGTTACTACAAAGAACTCAAACATATAGGAAGCTGTAGCAATGAGATGGAATCTATTTGGGGACAACATAGAAAACGTTGAACAAGGAGTGAAACATTTCACTCTCTTACTTTAAACATTTTTGCTTTGTTTTTCTTTTAGTTTATAATAGATTACAATAAAATTACATCATTTCTTCCCTTTTCTCCCACCAAACCCTCCCATATGCCCCTCTTTGCTCTCTTTCAAATTCATGCCTTTTTTTCATTAATTGTTACTATATGCAAATATATATATGTATATCCACATCCATTCCTAAATACAACCTGATCAGAATGCATAATATTACTTATAACCTGATCAGAATGTATAGTATTACTTACATGTATGTTTTCAGGGCCGACTATCTGATATTGAATGATCAATTGGTGCACTTGTCCTTGGAGAAAACTGTTTTTCTCACTCAGCATTCTTTAGCTGCCTGTAGTTCTTTGTGTAGTGGTGAGGCCTCGCCCATCATTTTGGCATATTTGTTGAAATTGTCCTTGTTCAGGTCATGTTTGGGCAGTCATGATTAGTAAGACTTCATGGATGTAGTCTCTGATATTCCTAGGAGACACGATTTCATAGGAAATTCCCTGATCCTCTGGCTCTTAGAATCTTTCTGCTCCACCCTCTTTCTGCAACATTCTCAGAGCCAAAGGGGCAGGAGTGTTTTGTAGACGCATCACATTTTGTTTTGTTGTAGTGAGAATGCTTAGCACAAGAATATTTTTTCCTTTAAGGATGTTTCAGTGCATACAACATTCTTCTGGGTATACATAAAAATGCAGTGTTGCCACTGATCAATAATAACTCCCAAATTCTCCCTCTGCCCTGTCCCTAGACTCCACTATACTACTCTGACTTAATGAATCTGTTTGGCATTTGTATAAATGGAGCCAGGCACTCCCTATCCTTCTGTGAGGGTTTACTGTGCTAAGTAGAGTGTCCTCCATTCTAATCTGCATTGTCTCACATTGCTAAATTGACCTCCTTTGGAAGGTAGTGCTTTGTTCTTTATGCATTTATGTCGTGGAGTGTAGGTTGTCTACACTTCTGGGTTATTGTGAACAATGCCACAAGGAACACGGTAGTGCAAAGGTCATGATTTCATTTCTTTTAGATTTATATCCAGATATGAGGTAGGAGAGCATATGGTAGTCTTATCTTTAAAACTTTTAAGAACTTCTTATAAGTTGCACCATTTTGGATTCTCAGAAAGTGTGAAAGGATTCATTTACTTCATTTTGAAATTTTCATTTAAAAAAAAATCTCCAGAAATATTCAATGCAATCTTGGGCCATGTCAAAACCAAACTCTTTGTGTTTTAAAAATATTGATGTTGAAACCGCATAGCAGCTTTTCATCCAGCCTCTTGCTCAAAGGCAGCACACACAAAGAAGGAGGTCTGATTATAGTAGATATTTTCAAAAATCCAGTGTCACACGAGAAAAGAACCCCAGTTCAAAACTGCTCAAAGTATGTGACAATTTTCACTTCAAATTTGTAATGCCAAAGTAAAAAAAAAAAAAAGTCATGCCAGATTTTCTTTGGATTTACAAGGTCTGCCATTTAAGGAGAAAGGGAAAGTAGTGATTAAAAACTGTTAACAAATTCCGGCAAATGGCAGTACATAATGTTAATCACCAGGGGCTGTGAACCATGTGGATCTGGGCTCTCCATGTGATCTTTAAATGATTGGGAAATACAAGTGCTCTTGTCTGTTCTGAAGTGTATAAAGCAGAAAGTGCAGTAAGAAAATTGTTTTGGCTTCCTAAATACTTCTTGTGAACTTTAGGACTTCAATCTGTTTCCTTTTTTTTACATCTTTTTTTTTATAATTTAATTTAATTTTACATATCAGCCACGGATTCCCCTGTCCTCTCTCCTCCCGGCCCCCATTCCCATCTCCTCCAGGGCAAAGACTCCCCTGGGGATTCAGCTGAACATGGTAGATTCAGTCCAGGCAGGTCCAGTCCCCTCCTCCCAGGCTGAGCCAAGCGTCCCTGCATAAGCCCCAGCTCATGCACTGAGGACAGGTCCTGGTCCCACTGCCCGGATGCCTCCCAAACAGATCAAGCTAATCAACTGTCTCACCTATTCAGAGGGCCTGATCCAGTTGGGGGCTCCTCAGCTATTGGTTCAGAGTTCATGTGTTTCCATTAGTTTGGCTATTTGTCCCTGTGCTTTTTCCAACTTTGGTCTCAACAATTCTCACTCATACAAATTCTCCTCTTTCTCACCAACTGGACTCCTGGAGTTCCACCAGGGGCCTGGCCGTGGATCTTTGCATCTGGTTCCCTCAGTCATTGGATGAGATTTCTAGCACAACAGTTAGTGTGTTTGGCCATCCTATCACCAGAGTAGGTCAGTTCGGGCTTTCTCTCGACCATTGCCAGTAGTCTATTGTGGAGTTATCTTTGTGGATTTCTGTGGACCTCTCTAGCACTTCGCTTCTTTCTATTCTCATGTGGTCTTCATTTATCATGGTCTCTTATTCCCTGTTCTCCCTCTCTGTTCTTTATCCAGCTGGGATCTCCTGCTCCCCTAAGCTCTCTTTCCCTCGAACCTTGCCCTTCATTACCGCCACTCACATCCAGGTTGCTCATGCAGATCTAATCCATTTCCTGTGTCTTTCTTAGGGTCCTGTTTTCTAGGTAGCCTCCCTAGAGTTGTGAGTAGCAGTCTAGTCATCTTTGTTTTACATCTAGTATCTTCCTATGAGTGAGTACATACCATGTTTGTCTTTCTGAGTTTGGGTTCAGAAAGTCAATCTGTTTCTTTATATACACAATTACTAAACAGATAATAACCTCAGAGGCGATATATGTACTCTAAAAGTTGAATCTCCTGAGATTTTTTTTATTCCTAACAATTTCAATCAATATTCTATGCAAACAGTTTCTATTTATAGACATCTTGATAAGAAAAAATTCTAGGGTAGTTTCTATTACAATAGTCATTCTATTTGATCTATCTTAGAGAAATGTAATAATCAATGCAGATCTCCACATTCTTGTTTTAGTGACTGATTAAGAGAACACATAAATGGATGATATTATTCTGAAAGTCTCATTTTTTTCTGCTAATGGCAGTGTTACAAACCTCACAGATTCCTGTGGTTATACTGTCATGCTATGCATAGTTATATTTTGGTCAATGGTAAACTGTATATATGTTATTGGAATGGAAATATTCACACAGTGGTGGTGTATCTATCTTAATTTATGTAAGTACATTCCTACCATAACAAAATTACATTGCTTTATACATGTATAATATATACTTCTGTGCAATCTATGTGAGTATATGATGCACATGAGTATGCACATGTGTTGATGCACTCATGTGTGTGTGTACCCCACATACCATTGCTGGGTGTCTTTCTGTATCACTCATCATCTTATTTTCTGAGATAGGGTCTCTCACTGAGTGTGGAGCTCCATTTTTAGCAAGGCTGGTTGGTCTGAAAGTCCCTGGAATCTGCCTGACTCTACTCCACAGTGCTGGGATGTAGCTGGAAGTTTTCTTGTGTCTCACCTGGCCCAGAGTCAGGACAAATCTCTCCCACTAACATCCCACAAGTAAGCACACAGAGGCTTATATTAATTATAACTGCTTGGCCATTAGCTCAGGTTTATTACTGACTATCTCTTAAACTTAAATTAACCTATAATTTTTATCTATGTTTAGCCATGTGGCTTGGTACCTTTTCTCAGTTCTGCCCTCATATCTTGCTTCCTCTGTGTCTGGCTGGTGACTTCTGACTCAGCCTTCCTCTTTCCAGAATTCTCCTTGTCTGTTTATTCTGCCTATACTTTCTGACTGACTACTAGCCAATCAGCATTTTATATATCAACCAATCAGAGAAACACACATTCACAGCATATAGAGCGATATTTCATAGCACCTCTCCTTTTCTGTCTAATCAAAAAGGAAGGTTTTAACTTTAACATAGTAAAATTACATATAATAGAACAGTTATCAAATAAGAATTACAGTTACAATATCTAGTTTATTTGTATTTGGCAAAATTAAATAAAATATTCTATTTATCCTATATTTGTGAGTCTAAAGTTTCATGTCTACCTTATCTCTTATCATAACCAAGGAAAACCATAATTATAACTATCTAGTCTTTAACTACATCAAAGACCTCAGAAGGATACAATATTATCTAAGTAAAGAGGAAGAGTATTGTAAGGAACTTTCAAAAATTTAGAATTACAGAGACAGCTGTCTGCCTAGACAGTCATCCAAAGTTCCTCTGCAATGTTGAGGCATCCATCTTCAGCCCGCAGGTCAAGAGTCTCTCAGTTGCTTCTTACTGTGTCCTGTAGAATGTCTGGCAGTTTCTTCTGTGAAGCAGGAACCTGAAGGACCATCTTGCCTTGTAAAGTTCAATGGTCACCTTCCTGTGGGTCCTGCATGTCTAGTTGATACAACATTTTGTCAAGCAGTCCAAGCAAGAACAGTTTCTTGCCTAAATGGCTATTTTTGCCATGAAGAAGATAAACTCCATATGGAGTGTCTTCAATGCCCATCTCTCTCTTTGAAGTAAGTTGGTACTGCCAGGAGCAGATGTGTCTCATTGTCTAGGAAAGTCTAAGTTTTTAAAAGATTATAAATGGCATATTCTGTAGATCTTTGAAGTATTTGGAGATTATCTACATAAGTGCATTATATCTATGTATACCTAGAAGACTTAATATGACTATAGTTTGACTATCATAGAAGACTAATTATTAATCTGTTTTCTTAATTATCTGTTGCAATTTAAATGAGCTGCACAAACATAATACCTTAAACAAGAGTAGAAATATACATACAATATAACAAAATTAACTTTAAATTTGTATGAATAAACTAAAACCTATATGAATGTAAAGCATTTTAAACAAGTTACTCTTTAAAAGTAGATTCAACAATCCACCGTTTTATTCTATCATATCTATATCCTATATTTCCATATCATATCCCCTTTCTTCTTTTGGAAAGATATTGACTATGACCAATAACAATTTGTAACCAACCATCTACACAAAGATAAACATCCATAATCCATTTTTTGAGAATGTGGGTGTAGTATTCTAGCTACAGTATATTTTCCTGCTGATAAAGAGTGCTGTATTTTTAAGAGGATCCTGAGAAAATTGAGAATTATAGTCAATTCCTAGCTGGAATATTCTGTGAGGCTGCATTGTCTGAACCAGTTACCTTGAAACCATTCTGGATGTTGGATCATCTGGGCCATGGTGTCATCAGAGGTCTTGGCTGATCAAATCATATTAGCCTGGGAACAATCCACAGGTTCTCATCTTCTGTAGAAACAAAAGCAGAACCTTTTTTCCAAAGCAATGTATCCTTAGACATAAATTTTGAAACTGAGATACCTTTGAAATATACACATTGATTTAACTCAGCAGTTTTTACAATCAAATGTGTCTCTGTAGTTAAAAATCCCAATGACAATATAATTCAGACTCTCTGTCTGATAACCATCTTTTTGTGGCTTATTTTTATGTTATTTTTACTGTCTTTTTAAAGCCTTTATTTTTTAAAACTTTCTATTTCTTTATATAATTGTCTATATTCCTTTTTTTTCCCTCTTCCAAGCCTATGTACATTTTTATACACATTGTAAACTGTTTAGGGTTTATCACATCTGAATCTATCTTGTTCTGAATCTATAATCCTTTTCTGATCAGGAGAGACTTTAAACTGCTAAACTATGTGGCTAGTACACAAAGCAGCAGCCTTGGCTGCTGACTGCACCCATCTCAGCTTCTCAATATGGTGGAACAACATTTCCTGCCAGCTCTGGGGGAACCATGCTCATTGCTGACTCTGGGAAGCAGTGGGTCTATGCTTCCTTCAAAGCAGCATGTAACCCAGAAACCTGTTTTTTTTTTTTAAACTAACAAAAGCTAAATCCACCACACAGCATTATGTGTGGTTTGGAGATGCCTCTGTGTACTGCAGCAGGAATCTACCATGCTGCTTGGCTCAAACCCATGTGCCATTAACCCACCATACTGTAGCTCAAGTCTACATGCCGTGTTGTCTCTGCATCACAGCTTTCCTGAGAGACACAATTAGGAAGCTGTTCTCGGATTCATTTTAGAACCCCTCCCCTCTTTTTTAAAAAGCTTTCTCAGGTTTTGGGTGAAAATTCTTGTTCCACATTGGGTGCCATTTGTAGCTGGAAGTTTTCCTGTGTCTTGCCTGGCCGAGAGTCAGGACAAATCTCTCCCACTTGTGTCCCCCAAGTAAGCACATAGAAGCTTATATTAATTATAACAGCTTGGCCAGTAGCTCAAGCTTATTACTGAATAGCTCTTATACTTATATTAACCCATAATTTTTTTTGTTTGTTTTTTGTTTTTTGTTTTTTGAGACAGGGTTTCTCTGTGTAGCTTTGCGCCTCTCCTGGAACTCACTTGGTAGCCCAGGCTGGCCTTGAACTCACAGAGATCTGCCTGGCTCTGCCTCCCGAGTGCTGGGATTAAAGGCGTGTGCCACCACCGCCCGGCTAACCCATAATTTTTATCTATGTTTAGTCATGGGGCTTGGTACCTTTCCTCAGTTCTGCCTTCATATCTTGCTTCCTTTGTGTCTGGCTGGTGACTTCTGACTCAGTTTTCCTATTCTCAGAATTCTCCTTGTCTGTTTATCCCACCTATACTTTTTGCCTGGCTACTGGCCAATCAGCATTTTATTTATCAACCAATCAGAGTAACACATATTCACAGCATATAAAACGATATTCCACAGTACTGGGATTATAGTTGCATACCACCATGCCCAGCCTTTATGGGAGTGTCAGGGACCTGAACTCAGGCCCATGCTTACACAATAAGAACTGTATGCAATGAGCTATCACCTTAGCTCCCTCATTCCAAATCACATCTGTTGGAAGCTATATTAATGTAGTCTCATTTGTTCCTTTTATCATGAAATACATGTGATACCTTTTCATCAGACGCTAATCTGATCTTTAAATAGAGTCATGACAATGAAATCAAGATTTTTTTTGCATTATTCCTAAGACTCTTTATGCCAGGGTGGGGAGTAGAAGATACCTTTAGTGATGTAACACGACAGTCCAACTTTTAATAGTTGAAGAAACATAACTAAAAGGTTAAATATATTTTCTTTTTTACATACAAGCAGCAATTTTTCTTTTATTTTAAATTGCTGTCCTTTCTTGTCCCATACCTCAGTTCCCAATATTTAATTTGTCTTTTTCAATAAACCTACTTCATATTATGTGTTTTAATAGTTAAATAAAGAATAACATAAATATACATGCCAAAGTGGAAAGGGAAAAGACTATGAGGCCTCAACCTAAAGAACTATAGGCCACTGAGGAAAGCTAGAAGAGATGGTCTTCACCGAGGAAGATCACACTCATTGGTTGTCTAGTGCCAAAACAGTCAGCCCTGAAATCATGTATATCAGTAGCATTATATGAGTGGTACACGTTGTATTTAGGAATATATATGTATATACATATGTGCATCCAATAAAAAAGAAAGAAGAGACTATGAATTTGAAGAAGAGTAGGAACAGATATAGGGGAAGGTTTGAAGGGGAAAAGGAAGAGAGGATCATAATTATATTATAATCTCAAAATTAAATAAAGGTCAGCCATTATATGCACCACTTCCCTACAGCAATTCTACAACAGTGTAGAAGGATGGCTCATTTAGAAACAGAAAGGATTTTGAGTTGTAACTCCCTCATTGCAAAGCTAAAAATCACAAAGTGTTTTTTCAACCTAGTTCTTTTGTACATATAAATTGATGCTTTGTGTCATTAACTTTAGTCCTTGTCCCTAGACTGCCCTATGTTACCAGTAAGCATGGGTTGACCCAAACCACATGGGAAAGCGGTTGAAAGGGGAGGGAACTGTCAGTGTAGCAGAAGCTATCAGTCAAATACAAAGCCTCAAAAGTCGTGTAGTCTTCAGAAGAACACAGGAGTTCAGGCTCCAGTTGATTCAAACTCAGCTGAGACTTTGATGATGAAATCAAGATTTTTTTGCATTATTCCTAAGACTCTTTATGCCAGGTTGGGGAGTAGAAGATACCTTTAGTGATGTCCAACTTTTAATAGTTGAAGAAACATAACTAAAGGGTTAAATATATTGTCTCTTTTACATACAAACAGCAATTTTTTATTTTAAATTGCTGTCCTTTCTTGTCCCATACCTCAGTTCCCAAAATTTAATTTGTCTTTTTCAATAAACCCACTAATCTTTTCAAGTCTTATTCCAAAACATCTTCTCTACAAAACCTTCTCAAGAGAAAGTGATCTCTTCTTTTGGCAAGTGGCTCAGATACTTTGGCATCTCTTTTTTGTCCTTACCACACAGATACTATGGACCTTTTTCATACTCTTGCCAAGCGAAGGATCCCAGACACATCAAAGTCTCTCTTTGCACTTCCTAAAGGACACTGCTTTGGGTGTTCTCATTTTTTCAAGAGTTGTTTAATTAATACAGAACAAATTGCTTAAACTCATGAATGAAACTTTGTTACAACTCCTCTTGGTATTTTCAGTGTTATTTTTGCTCCTGGTCCTCATTTGAAAAGGGCTTTTAAAAGGACAAAACTGGAGAACTGGCTCTGCAATTAAGAGAACTTAACCATTTTGCAGAGGACTTGGGTTAGGGTCTAAGAACCTTTATTCGAGTACACAACTGTCTGTAACTCCAGTTCCAGAAGATCTGATGACCTATTCTGGCCTCCCTGGATACCAGGCACTCACATTGTGCACATACATACATATAGACAAAAATAAAATGCATTAAAAACATACAAATCTTTTAAAAAGAAGCATGCCAAAGCTTAAGGAGTCATTGTTATTGCACTAATAATAACTGAAATTTTTGTTTTGAAAAAATGTAAAAGTTAAGTTGGAAATACTAACATTAAATGAAAATAAAGCTAAGACTGGAAAGAGGATTTTACTTCATAAAAATTTAAGAAACTCTAAGGTAAATTAATTCAGGAATGCTATCCTTCTTGAAACCCCATCATGATGAAAGTAAAATAAAGATGAATACATTTTTTAAATTAATCAAATTATTTATTTATTTATTCTGTTTTTTTTTTTTTTTTTTTTTCTTTTTTTTTTTTTTTTTGAGACAGGGTTTTTCTGTGTAGTCCTGGCTGTCTGGGAACTTGCACTATAGATCAGGCTGGCCTCAAATTCACAAAGATCTGTCTGCTTCTGCCTCCCCAGTGCTGGAATTAAAGGCGTGCACCACCACTACCACCAGGCTCCACATTTGTTTTTTGGTTTTGTTTGTTTGTTTTGTTGTTGATATAAAGTTTTTTATAATAATTTTTATTTAGTTTGTCTTAATGTACTCATTTGAAATTATAGTACAATTACATCATTTCTCCTTCTCTTTCCTCTCATGAACTCCCTTGTTTTCTCTCAAGTTCATGCCCTCATTTTCCTTAATTGATGTTGCACACACATACCAACACACACTCCCACACAACTCACATTTCTAAATCCATAAATACAACCTGCTCAATTCATATAATATGCATATATACATATGTGTGACCTCAGGTCTTATCACTTGGCATTGAATTTGCTATGTGTTTCAGCTTTTTTCATTAAACTGACATCTCCATCATGACAAAGATGTCATAAATATTCCATTCAGTTTGACCAAACTTCAGAGCCTGCTGTTTCTAGAGAGTTCTAACCTTCCTTTCCCTGAGGCATTTTCTTAGACAATGTGCAGTTGTAAATTTTTTCTCGTCTTCTTTGATATGTAAATCTGCTCACAGATTCACAGCACCAGAGCTGTTTTCAAGGATCTGGGGATTACTCTTTTAAAATAAAATCATCACAAGAGATAGTGTTTGTCTCTCTGTGTCAGGAGAGGAACCTTACTTCAATTGTAGAAATTACAAATGCAAACAGCCCAGTCACACTGCCCAGTTAGCTCCCTAACACCCTGTATGGCCTTCCTATTAGCTCTTGCCAGTTTCTACTCTGTCACTCTATTAGTGAGACTGAGTTCAATCTCTCTCCCTATTGCATTCATCTTGAATAGACTCTCATTTGCCTGTTCAATAATATCTATGTAATTGGTTTGTGATTTTTAACAACTCTGAGATTCCATCTTATACCTGTCAGAATGCCTAAGATTGAAAACAGAAATGATAGCTTATTTTGGAGAGGATGTAGAGCAAGGGGAATACTCCTCCACTGTTGGTGGGAGTGCAAACTTGTACAGTCACTTTGAAAATCAATATGGCTGTTCTCAGAAAATAAAAATCAATCTTCCTTAAGATCCAGCTATACCACTTTTGGGCATATACCTAAAGGATGCTCAATCATACCACAAGGACACTTGCAGCTTTATTTGTAATAGCCAGAACCTAGAAACAACCTAGATGCCCCTCAACTAAAGAATGGATAAGGAAAATGGGGTACATTTACACAATGGAGCATTACTAAGCTGTTAAAAACAATGACATCAGGAAATTCGAAGACAAATGGATGGAACTAGAAAAAATCATCCTCATTGAGGTAACCCAGATCCAGAAAGACAAACATGGTATGTACTCACTTGTAAGTGGATATTAACTGTAAAGTAAGGATAACCATGCTACAATCCATAGACCCAGAGAGGATAGGTAACAAGGTAGGCCCAAGTGGATCTCCCAGGAAAGGAGAAATAGAGATCTCTTGGTTGGACTGGGAGTAAGGAAAACTTCCACTAGTCTACAAGGATGGCACCAGCTAAGACTCCTGGCAGCCCTGGATAGCCTGAACTGGCCATCCTTTGTGACAAGATTTGTGACTACCCTGTTTGTCAGTAGAAAGCCTTCATCCAGTGACTGATGAAGGCAGATTCAGAGACCAGGGCCAAACACTGGACCAAGTTAGGGGAGTCTGGCTGAGGAGAGGGAGGAGGGATTGTAGGAGCCAGGGGATCAGGGAGACTGAAGAAAAACCCACATAAATGGCTAATTTGGCTCATAGGAACTCACAGAGTCAGAGTCTGAACCAACAATCAGGAAGCCTGCATGGGACTGACCTAGACCTCGGCCCTCTGTGTATATGTGACAGTTACGTAGCTTGGTCTTTTTGTGGGGCTCTTGGCAATGGGAACAGAGGCTTACCCTGGTGCTTTAACTATTCCTCATGCTGGATTGCCATGCCCAGATTGAATACAAGGGGAGGTGCTTGGTCTTGTGGCAGCTTGATATGCCATGCTTTGCCGATGCCCATGGAAGGCCTGCCCCTTTCTGAGCAAACACAAAGGAGGGGTGGATTGAGGGAGTGGTGGAAGGGAGATGGGAGGAGAGGATGGAGGTGAGGCTGTGGTCAGGATGCAAAATAAATAAATTAATTAAAAAAAATAAAATCACTGACATTTGAGGGGGAAAAATAATGGATACTAGACTCAGAAAGGAGATTTAAATATACTATGCCTTTAAAATCCATTCTACATAAGTTGGTCTAATCCACATCCTTCAAAAATTTGTTCATGGATGTCAGAATCAAAGACAGAAGGTAGACTTTAGTAAATAGAATGCTCAATCCAGGCTAATTTTTTATTTTATTCATTAATTCATTAATTATATAATGTACTTATTTAGCATATTCTCAATACCAGGCATGGAGGACCAGCACTTATTATTAAAAAGATAATACTTGATCACTTTCCTTCTTTCCTTATGGACAATTGACTCTATATTGAGATGGCACTGAGAGGACCAGGCAAATATCATGACAGCCTGCCCTAATAACTCAGTTAAGAACTAGGCCTTAATTCCTGCTTCTTGAAACTGGACAGTTTGTGAGGAAACCAGGAACAAAGGACAATTCATCACTGGTGCCCCGACAACAGGTACAGGGGAGATAGGACTAACCAAGCCTGGTCCACTGAGTCAGACCCATGGTAAGTGTGTACTAGACAAGCCAGCCTCCACAGCAGCTCAAGGACAAAGCCTGGGACTTGTCCAGGCCCACCTCCAAATGGAAAACTATAGCCTTGACCAGCCCCTCACTAGCCCTGACCAATTAGAATGTACTAATATGATTGCCACTTACTTAAGCCAATCATATCTAAAAATGACCTAATTGCCCTAGAAACTCCCTTTAGCTGTGCTTAAAAGGAGCCTGCTAGCTCCTCCTAGGATCTTTGCCTTTGTGTAGGATGGTCAGCCCTAGTATACAGGAGTCTTTCTCAATATAATAAACATTCGTGCTTATTGCATATGTGGGTGATAGTCTTTTGTGGGACTTCTCCAAGACCCTAAGAGGCACCAGTAATAGCTGTTATAATTCAGAGCTCTGGTGCCAGCAACTACACCAACTTCCATGCCATAACCCTTATATAGACATTACCACTTCCTTGTGTGCCACAGGGGCAGCCCGGAGTGGATATCAACCAGAAAGTGGGTGTCCTGATGATGAAAGAAGCCCGAATTCCCAACTCCTGACTCAGGTGCTTTGCTTACAGATTCAAGCGAATTAGTGTCCTCTGTATGAGCGACTACATTTCTGAGTCTGCTTGACTGATTCCTCACATGAAAAATGTTTTCTAAATTCTGATATTCCTATTTGCTAATTAAATGTTTCTTCCAGTTCATATGCTTCAACCCACTTAAGCAAATAATCATTAACTTTCAATTATATTTAATCTAGCCTTGAATAATTTGTATATTACAGTGAGATATTAATATTAATAGGTACAACTGCAATTTAAAGTGAAGTATGGACTTCCTCAAAACTAATATCCAGTCATTTAAATAGTTCCTTATTTAGAGCAGGAGAAAATGCCAGGAAGTAGGAGGATGAAAAGTGATATTAGTCACCTTTACAATAGGATTGCTGTCCCATCTTGAAATAGTTCTGCTGCATTGATAACTTGCTTGTTGCAGAACAATGAGGGTGGATATTTTTCTCTTGTCCTTGCTTACTGATTTATTTTGCTTGTTGCCATGGTGACAAATCCATAGTCTCAGTAGATCACAACTTTGAACCCTGAATCTTTTGACCCTCTAAAGCCAGCAATAGAGAAGAGGAGAAAAGAAAGCTGTAGAAATCCCCTCAAGTAGACCAATTTATGGAAATTCATGTTCTGCTGCTATGCTCTCAGCTATATCCAGTAGAAAATCTCTAGCATTTTAAAGAAGAAAATACAAATAAGCTATAAGCCTTGAATTCTCAAACTCCTGTGAGATTAGTTTTGTGAAAAACTCTTGTTAGAACCTGTTCCCAGGCTGCCATGCATAACAATTCTGACCTTACAAAAGGCATCATGATTAACTTTTCAGATTTTTGGTATTTGATTTTAAAGCCATACAGATATGTGCATAAAATAAGTCTTATCCTACTGTAATCTTATATACTTCATTTGCATGTTAAAATCAAGTTCAAAGAGAAAATAGTATAGATGAGAAAAAAATAAATGCTGCATATAAAAATGGCCAGTTTGTGTGTGCATGCATGTATGCATAAGAATAAAAGAAATTCCTTTTTAGTTTCTGTGTCCATATTAGTACACAAATGAACTTATATTTTCCATATTTTATTTACTTATTGATGGGTGATGGTGCTCTGCATGCTGTGAATGTGTGTTGCTCTGATTTGGTTGATAAATAAAACGCTGATTGGCCAGTAGCCAGGCAGGAAGTATAGCATAGGTGGGATAAGCACAGAGGAGAATTCTGGGAACAGAAAAGTTGAGTCAGGAGTTACCAGTGAGATACAGAGGAAGCAAGATGTGAAGGCAGAACTGAGAAAAGGTACCAAGCCACGTGGCTAAACATAAATAAGAATTATGGGTTAGTTTAAATGTAAGAGCTAGTCAGTGGTAGACCTGAGCTAATGGCCGAGCAGTTTTAATTTTAATATAAGCCTTGATGTGTTTACTTGGGTCCAAACAGCTGCAGGACTGGTGGGTGAGAAAGATTTGTCCTGACAATGGGCCAGGTGGAACACAGGAAAGCTTCAGCTATAACTTATAAATGAATTGATCAGATCTCAGCATATCTCATTTGCTTATGTGTTTCTTTATTATTTTGTAAAATATTTATTAAGCTCTAACCATGTGCTAGTCAATGTTTTCAGAGCAGGAGGGTCAAAATTTATGAGATACAACAACTGTCTCTGGTCTCCTAAAAATCTCACTCTCTAAGGCAGAGGAAAACAGAGTATAAACAAGACAGGCACACACACATACACACACACACACACACACACACACACACACACACGCAAGAGGACACACACACCACTGCCTCTACAACCACCACCTTCACCAGTAGTAACATTGGATAGTCATGAATTCCAGTACAGACATCATGTTCAGGAACAAGCAAACAAAATATGCTTGTTTTGGTAGAGTCAGTGAGAAGAAAGGAGAATTAAAGGATGTGAATTAAGAGGTAGGCAGCAAGTCCCTGAGATGTTCTTGTCTTTCCTGGGATTACAGGAGTATGACACTAAGCCCAATGGTTTTGTTTGTTTGCTTCCTTATTTAATTTTCTTTTTTATTGTTTAAAAATTTCATAATGTAGGTTACTTTTTGTATATCTTTGAGATTGTAATTTAAAATGTAATTTCTACATTTCCCCTTCCTTTTCCTCCTTCTACGCTCTCCTGTATATTCATCTCTCTTTCAAATTCATAACCTCTTTTTTGTTAATTCTTGTTGTATGCATATATGTATTTATATACACACACATATTTCTAAATATAACCTGTTATGTCCATATAGTTACTTGTATGTCTATTTTCAGGGCTGACTATTTGAAAATGGACAAAGAATTAATGTGTTCTTCCCTGGGAAAGACCACCTCTCCCGCTCACAGGTTTACTTATTAGCCTATGGTCCTTTGTGTAGGGTTGAGGCCTCGTGAACTATTCCCCATCCAGTTTGGTATATTTGTTGCTATCATCCTTGTTCATCTCACATTTGGGCAGTCATGTTGGTGAGAATTTATAGCTTCTGATATTACTAGGAGACATAATCTCACATCAAAATCCTTGATTCTCTGGCTCCTACATTCTGCCCCTTCTTCTGCAGTTTCCTGAGCCTTAGATGGGGAGCGTTTTGTATATGTATCCCAAGAAACTAGGCTCTACAACTGTACTTCGATTGGTTGTAGTTTTCTGTCGTGTTCTCAGGCTGTTGTAAAGAGGAACTTCTTCGATGAAGGGTGAAAACTAGACTTATTTGTGGGTATAAGGACAAATGTTTATAGATTGTTGTTAAGGATTATGCTCATTTAGTAAAGAAGTTATAGATCCTCATCCATTAACCATGATTTAACTAGCATTGAGTAGATAACTAGTCAAGACATGATTTACATCTTGTGAAGTGGGCCTTGTGTTCAGCTGTTGGTTATGACCAAGGTATGAATGCCATTACTGTACCCTTAGGGTTATTGTGCCATGCTGGGTCATTGATGTAGTTCATAGGTGATATAGCAGAGTAGGACTATTGCTTGCATGACACCTTCTGGTACAATGAAAGCTAACCTTCAGGGAGAGGACATTATGGGTCTCTAGATCTTGTTTCTGAGGTGCATAGTGTCTTTGGCAAAATGAACTTCTTACCTTCTATTTTTCGGATGCAATTGAGAGCAACAACAATAAACTATATGTTTTGGGAGTCTTTTGGATAGCCCTGGCCAACAACATAAATAAGACTTCTCATGTCTTGTATTGGAGTTTCTACATAAGTGATGGGGTTCCAAACTCAGTCCTCACAGAGTACCCACTGAGCCATCTCTTGAGCCCCAGATACTCTAATTTTCATAACTATAATTTGTTTATATTTATAGAAACTAGCAATTTAATTTTGCACAATTGTATTTGATTTAAATATTATTGAACAGTTTATACATGTGGTTGCAAGAAACATTTTCATGCCTGGACCTAGCATCAGTATGACTTTTGTCTGTTGTGTTTTTGATTACTTCAATCTGTTTATCACAATACTAATGGTGTCTACAGTGATGCCATTACAAATAACAGATGTCATTTACTGAGAACTTTACTAGGCACGCTTCAGACACCATACTGCCTGTTTCATTTGACATATTTATCCATCATAAGAGAAGATCCACATAGAACATTCATTTTATGAAACTATACATAGTGTTAAAATCATTGGCCTTCAAAAAAACCCAAAACCAAACCAAACCAAAACAACAACAACAACAAAAAAGCCGAATGGTGGTGGCACACACCTTTAATCCCAGTACTCAGGAGGCAGAGGCAGGCGGATCTTTGTGAGTTTGAGGCCAGCCTGGTCTACAGAGTGAGATCCAGGAAAGGCACAAAGCTACACAGAGAAACCCTGTCTCTGAAAAAACAAAAACAAAAACAAACAAACAAACAAAATCATTGGCCTTTCTGATTTGAAGTAGAAAAGAAAATCAATCAATAGTTAACTGAAAATTTATCACTACCAACTCTTATTGCTGTCCTAAAATCGAATATAGAGCTTATTAAAAATTCATTTAAAACTCCAAATATTTTTTACATAAAATTAAGTTTCATTTACTAAGTAGGTATAAAATAATATTTGGGTTTTGATTAAAAATACATTCTTAAATCCATTAAAACTCCTCATTTTTTAGTCAAATATGAAAGTTGGATCAAATTACAATTGTGCTCCCATCTGGTCCACTAAATTTTTGTCACTGCTTGGAGGTTTTATGAATTTATTGAGATGTGTTGTATCCAAGGCAAAGTGGCTAGCAACAAAGTGGGTTCTTTGTTACATCAACAATGTTTCAAGAAATAAGAAAAGACACAACAACTGAATCTGCCACAGTATCATCTCTTTTGATAAAGAGTTTGAGGAGATGGTATTTCTTTAAAAATAAAAGTCCATGTGGTTTACATCTTAACAAGTCTCTAAATTCTAGAAAGATGTCATGATTCGGTCACCAATTATATCCTTCCTTAATATCCAGTATGTCTGATGTCTTTCTTCCATGAAGACCAGGACCCATAATATAACAAAAAAATAGTAATAGCTGTTATTCCTTCAGTACTACCCTTCACACTCAGCTGGGCTTACAGCCAGCAGGTAATGGAGGTCACTTTCATCTTTGCATACCAGCTTTTGCCTAAAATGCTATAAGTGCCTTTAATTTTGCTTTTTATTTAGTACCAGTTTCCTCATTTAGTCCCTTTTCCCTTAAATGAGCCTACTGAGTATATATCATCTCCATACTTCTTCCTCCTCTTAGTCTGCCATCTGATTCCTGTTGTCATACACTGGATTGGCTGTCCCCACACATTGCTTTGGAAGAATAAGTAAACAAGAAAAGAAAGAAATCGAATTTTTGATTTGATTTTCAGTAATTTGTGTCAATATTTGCATGTTTATTAGCTTGATTGTATTTCTAAAAGCTGCATGACTTAATTTTAGCAGAAAAGTGGCAGTGAGGTATCAGCAGTCCTATATTATAATGAGGCAAAAATAGTTGTCACATAATGAAAGTCCAGGACAAGTATCCAAGACTGTAGACCAAAGAATAAAAGAAGACATACTATTGTAGGGCTCTGTCTTCTGACCCAGTATACACACACACACACACACACACACACACACACACACACACACACACACTGTAAGGATAAGCTTCTAGTCACTATTTTTGTTCTTTGTGTGTTTGCCTGGTTTAATTTGGCTTTTTGAAACAACATTTTGCTATGCAGCTCAGACTGGTCTTAAACCAGGAGGTCTTTAATCAAAATTAAATTTGTAAATTGATTACAAGCTGGTCCCTGTGGATGCAGAGTATAAACCTAGCTTGGCCCTGGAGAGTCTTGCAGTGGCAATAGCTAACTTCAACTTGAGAAAGGAAATGTTGAAAGCCTTGTAAATAAGATATATAAAACAAGATGAAAATGCCCCTCTTTACCATTTATACTCAGTATGGTGCTGGGGGGTCCTAGGTGGAATAATGAGCAAGGCAAAGAAATAGAGGTCATCAAACCTGAAAAAGAAGTGTCTTCTTCATTGTTTCCAATAATGTGGTCCTAAATATAGAAAAAAAATCTATACAAACAGTATAGAAAGCCTCCACACAAACCAAAATCAAAACAACCATAAGAAACAAATCCCTTTAAATCTACTAAGTCAATTTAGCAAGTTACAAGTTACAAAATCAATATTTGAATTTCAATAGTATTATTATGTACGAATAGTGAATTATCTGAAATAGAGTTTAAGAAAGGAACCCCATTTCTAACAGTTTCATTAACAACAAAAACTCAACTAAAAATCAGGAAAAAAACAAACCAAGTGAGAGAACCCCACAATGAAAATGATAAAACATGGATGAAAGAAATTGAAGGAAACATAAAGAAATATGAAAAGACATCCTATGCTCACACATTGGAAGACTCAGTATTGGTAAAGTTTGTATTCCCAAAAGCAGTCCCCAGACTCAATATAGTCTTAGAAATATTAGCAAGGACATTCTTCATAGAATGAAAACCACCCCCCAAATTTCTATACAAAGAGTAAAGTGTTTGGAGGTCTTTATATAAGCCTTTGGTCCAGCCTTGTTTCTACAGTTTCTATTGGTTATTTTAGAAGCCCATCATGCCTTTTCCAGCATTGAGGAGTACAGGGGCAATATATTCATCAAAGAATAGTTATTCATTCTAATGAATATATCTAATTGGCCAAATTTCTATTTCTGTTTTCTACTCTCAAGTAGAAATGAATGAAGGCAGATCACACAGAGATGCTAATATGAAGCCTTTGGGAAGACACAGCTTAGATATGAATGTGTGTATTCTCTGTGATGTATATTAAGAAACAGAATTTTTCAAATGTAAAGAGTCAGCACTTAGTTCAATTAGGATAATACATGGAAGCTAATGACACAGCCATTTCTATTATGTTTGACTATTATCTAATATTTTAAAGATAAAGGACACAAAAAACAGAAGTATTTGATTTATCTGAGGGATTAAGCATTTATTAGAGATACTTCAACATCATAAATATTTTTTAAACATTCTGTAAGATGATATGACAGATGCAATGTATACCAAATGTATCGAAACAAGCATAGCTTTGAGTGAAACAGGTGAACAATAAATGACCCTAACAAATATATGGAATTATTTTTGTGGTGAATTCTAACCAAGTAAATAATATTTATATTAAGTATATCACAGAGAGCTGGCTTTGAAGGACGGAAAAGTCTGATCCTTGGGAAATGAACTAAAGAAGCAAAGAAAGAGATGAGAGGATTGTATTAATAAGGACATGCAATGTCGAGTGCAGGAAGGCCCTGAGATAAGGAAGATTTCCAATCTATTTTAACACAATGTTTGATAGGTGCATTTGTCATTGTTCTCCAGAGAAATAAAACCAATAGTATATATGAAAATACACAGAGCCAAAGCTTTGTTATGGGAATCACTTCATACAATAATAGAGGCTGAAAGTCTTACAATACACTGCCTGAAATCTGAGAATCGAGAAAACTGGCACAATAATTCAATTATTCCAAACCTGAGAACCAGGACAGCTAATAGTGAAATATTATGTCCAAGGGCATAAGACCCAAGTGCTGGTATAAGACTCAGAAAGTTTGAATGTACAAGGACTAGGGGCTCCAGTGTCCAGTAGTAGAAAATGGATACCCCAATACAGGGAAAGTGATTGCTTACCTTTCTTCTACCTTTACTATCCTGGCCCTTAGCATGCTATGCAATACTCATGGATGTGGGTGAGGGTACAACTTTATTCATTTTACAGAGTCAAATGCTAATATCTTTTAGAAGCATCTTCATAGAATCACCAAAACATATAGTAGTTATAAATATATAATATTTTGTCACTTGTTGGTCATGGTGACTTGGACGTAGCTTGTGATGATGAGGGAAGAAGGTAGAACATTGATTAAAAAGCAGTTTCCAGAAAGATGTAAGGCATTGTCTTATAAACTATAGGCTTGCAGATATGAATGGAGAAGCTGGTGTTGACAGTCAGGAGCACTGGTAATCACCCAAGTCTCCTTATTCTGCAAATGAAAATACAATTTTTGTAGTGTTGTAGGATGTTATTTTAAGATGTGTTACATTTGTTTATGCTTTGGAACATTTATTTAATGGTACAAAGATGTGCTGTGTTCCTTCATGTTGCATTTGTTTAACCTTGTGAAACTGTATTACTTTGCCTCTCTAAAACATCTGATTGGTCTAATGAAAAGCTGAATGGCCAATAGCAAGGCAGGAAAGGATAGGCCAGACTAGCAGGCAGAGAGAATGAATGGAAGAAGAAATCTGGGAAGAAAGAGATTGAGGAAGGGGCAAAAGAACAAGTAGAGGAGGATGCCAGGGGCCAGCCACACAACCACATAGCAAGCCACAGAGTAAAAGTAAAAGTAAGATATTCAGAAGTAAGAGAAAGGTGAAAGCCTAGAGGCAAAAGGTAAATGGGATAATTTAAGAAAAGCTGGCTAGAAACAAGCCAGGTTAAGGGTAGGCATTCATAAAAATGAATAAGACTCTGTGTGATTTATTTGGGAGCTGTGTGGCAGACCTCCAAAGAAACAGAAGAGCAAAGAGTAAAAAAAATATCCAACTACATTGTAGTTCATGGAAGAGCTGGGAGACAAAATCTCAGCTCTAGGACAGGTTGTTTTTGTCCAATTCTAAAGGCAAACAGTTACATGTTAGCTTTACGAGGCACTGGAGAAGACATGACTATTTTCTGATACACTGCTGCAGAGAAGGCAGGATTTTAATATTCTAGTAATATCTTTACAGTGGCAAGCTGCCTTAAATCTGAGAGAGAATCTTAGGGCTTAGAGTGAATCTTAGTGACCGCCAGAATCAAGATATCAGCATTAAAATGTTCATCTCTCATCACTCATGCTTCAATTATCTCAAGCAGTTTGAATTTAAGAACTGTGGGAGCATAAATTGGCAAATTTTCTCCTAATATTTCTGCCAGAGAGATGATTGAGAGATAGTAAAGATTCATCATGAGACTTGCCTTCTACACCCTCATTCTGAAATTTAATTAGACAGTGTTATTGCTGAATCAAGGTGATAAAGCTCAAGAGTTTGGGCCCACTTTCTTCTCGATAGTCTCTAGGGTATGAGGTGTGAGAAGCAGACACACTTTTAGTGAATTTCTCTCTGACTTACACAAACAAGCCTTGCTAAAAAGAAAGTGAATTCATAAAATGTGCTGAATAATGCTGACTGTGAGTAAAACTATCACCTGCCAAGGAATCACTGGTAATTAAATTAGCAGAAATGAGGGACTTTGTGGAGCTAAGGCTTAAGCGATTTTTGTGCTTTCCATCTGCCAAACTCAGCACTCTGCTTGGGCATCTTGCCTCTTGGTCTTCGACCTAGGATGAGAGTATAAAAATTACCTTGTCATTCAATTTGAAAAAATCCGATTGACCTATCTACTTAAGTAAGTTGATGACTCCTGCTTTAGATTTAACCACATAGCTCCTTTCTAAATGAGTTTTGACTGAGGTAGTACATTTAACATATATATTTCCACAACACAGTTAATTTTAAGGTTTTTGTTTTTTTGTTTTATTTTTTATAGGATCATGGTGAGTATTCAGAACACATGTATGAATAAACTTACAGAGGGCTAAACATTGTCTAGATCACTAACACTCAAATATCTATAGATTTACAGGCCAAATATAGACTAGACCGACACTTCACATATATTCTTCTACAGTTCAGACTGTCTAGGATGACAGTGTCCTGGCTCCTCATTGTTTAGTTAGAGTCTTACAATCCTGTTGAAGGCTTATAAAAAATAAGTTAAAAAACCATAGTTCTCATTTCTTAAAGTTTCTTCTACCTCTCACTACCAAGAAGTTAGGAAGCAAGGTTTTAATACATAAGCATTTAGAGGATATTTCAGATCTAAATAATATCATTCCCATGTTGTCTCCCGAGGGCCCATGTCCATTTCACAATGCAAAAATGCATATAGGCCATCTCTAAAAGGTCAAAAGATCTTAAGTGTTCTAGCATTGTGCCAAGGACAGTTTTAAGAGCAATGCCTTATTGCCTGCCTGAGTTAAGTCTCTGTTGTCCAGTATTGAGCCACTAACCAGAAACTTTTGACTTGCCTGGACAAATCTTGAGTTATTAGAAAATAACTTAACATTTCCTTATCTTTCTGCTACACTGACCATTAGTAATAATGTTTTGTGGTTGCGTTGCTTGATTGGGTTGCTTGGCAACTCAACAGTCCCCTGATCTTTTCCCAAAGAAAGTTTCCTGGTCTGCTTACTATAAAACCCACCTGAGAAAAATAAAAATTTGCATCTTGATCAGAATACTGTCTTGCTGTCAATTCTTTGTGTCTCTTGTCCTTTTCATTTGCCACTCCCCCTTCTAGGGTCTCTGCTGAAGATCCCGCTGGCTGGGACAACTGGTGCCCACCATGAGGCTCAAGGACGTGGAAGAGTGGTGAACGTCATCACACACTAGGGCAGGCCTGCCTAAGAGTTGGACCACCATGGAAGATGCTCCACAAGCAAAGGTCAGGTCAGTGATCACCACAGAAACGCCCGGCCATGAGAATGATCAGGAGGAATTGCAATGTGACGATGCAAGGTAAGTTTACCATGGAACAAGCATTTAGTAAACAGAATTTGTTTATTTCGGGACTGAAACAGTCTCTTAAGACAGGAGGAACTAGGGTTAAAAAGAAAGACTTAAAAATTTTCTTGACTATGTTGGAAATGTCTGTCCTTGGTTTCCCCAAGAAGGAACCATAGATGAAAAGCGCTGGAGACAGGTTGGTGACTGTTTAAATGACTTTCACCAGACCTTTGGTCCTGAAAAGGTCCCCATTCAAACCTTTTCCTACTGGAATTTAATTAATGATGCTGAACTTAGTGCAGACACCCAATCCACATAGTGCACTACAGCCCAGAACTCCTGGACTCAAGTGATATCCACATTGCTTAGAACTCCAGGTAGAAAGTCTCCACTGAAACTCAAGGCAAACTGTTATCTGTGATGGGGGAAGTTTAAAAAAGATCAAGTTACGGACTTCCAAGATACAGTTGAAGATCAGCAAAGAGTAAACATTCCCATTCATAAGGAGGAATGGGGACATTTCAGCAAGGGAGGCTAGACTTAATAAAAATTGAAAATCTCAGGCTACCTGGCCAGGCTATGATGTGTACTGTGGTGACAACTGGTCTCAGGGGTTGGAAGACTGACCCTATGACCTTTCTGGCTTCACTTTTCTAGGAGTTTGCTTTGTTCTTGCCTTTCTATACCCAAATAAGAATTTTGTTGTTGTTTATTTAAAAAGTATATTTGATGTAGGCATTCATTACTCTAAAACTCATGACCAAGTGGTGTGCTCTTCCTTGAAGAAATACCATTTATCCATCTCTCATCATTCCCCAATTACCTATAGTTCTTTTTCTAGTGGTGAGGCCCCATGGGCTTTCCCTCTTTCATGTTAGTGTGTCCATTTGGTGGCATTGTTATTCAGGTCTTATTTAGGTAGCCATGTTGTGAGACTTTGTTGGGATAGCCTTTCTGACATTTCTAGGAGACCTGATGTCACAGCAAACTTGCTTTTTCTCTGGCTTTTTTGATTTTTCCCTGTCCCCCATTCCCACCCCCACGACAATCCCTGAGCCTTGGTGCAGTTATGTTATAAATGCATCAGTTGGGATGAGGATCCACTTAGTCTCTTGCTGTCTGAGTTTTGTTTGGTTGTGATTTTCTGTAATGGTCTCTGTCTGTGGAAAGGAGAAGTTTCTTTGATGAGGGGTAATAACAACACTTATGTGTGGGTTATAAGGTTGAATATTTAGAAAATACTTAGGGATTGTGCTCGTTTAGTAAAGTGGCCATTGTAGGTTCCCCTCCAAGATCCTTGACTTTACTAGCCCTGGGTAAAGAATTGGAGAGTATAGTGACCTGACTCTGTATGTGTGTGACTAATTGCTAGAATTATGACACTGTCATACCAATGTGCCTGTCTCTATCTTCCAAATGTTTAGGTTGGGCAACCATGGAGCAAATCAATACATGCAGAGTTATAATCTGTGTGACTTTTTTTCCAACCAACCATCTCTTTTCCTTGGAGACATTACTGATAGTTTTGAAAGAATTGTTTAAGATAATAATAAAGATATTTATTAAGCATCTAGATTCTTGTTCTAGAATGAAGGAACAATTGTCCCTGCTTCTGAGTATCAGCAACCAGACTCATCTTTCAGCCCTGTTCAGAACTACCTCTGCAGAGGAGTATTTCTTTGTTCCAGGGCACATACTAGTGTCACAAGAATCTCCTCACCCATTCTTAAGAATTCTTCGCAGCTGTCTTTGATGCAAATCTCCCTCTGTGACTGGCTAAAATTCTCCACCATTTTGCAGCCCAACTCAACATTTTCCCCTGCCAATCTCACTTAATTCCCTTCCTTTCCATAGGTGCTGATACCAACAGCACTTCCTAATAATCTTTCTCCATGGTTGTCTCCACCTTAGAGTCCATTTGGCTCACTGCCCAACCTTCAAGAAACAGAGATAATCTCTCACTTTTTTATCGGGCCATGTAGTACTCATCTAAGCTTCTAGGACAATGTTCTTTCTGATTTCCAATAATGAAATTCCTCTGATTGTCCTGGGGGAGTATTTTTCTGATGTTCCATTTTATGACCTCTTTTTCTCATGCAGTATAAGCTCAAATAAAATAGCTTGTCTACACTTTGCAGATTCATTAAATGCATTGTCTGTTCAAGGAAATTGAGCTTGTTGTTTATGGTTCCCTTGGATGAATTTTTTTAAAAATTCAATGTTTGCAAATAATTTGAGCTGAGTAAAAGGAGTTTGACAGGTTATTTAAATGGACATTGAATAGTGTGGAAAGATGGCATTATTTCAATTGTTATGTTATCCATTCATTGAAGTCTCTTTCTTCATGGGCATAGGATGATTTTTAAGCATAACTTTCTTTATCTTCAGAAAAATCTCTTCATTAAATATAACATGCTCTAATTTTACTATTTTTAGTGCAGCAACAAGAGCCAAGATCAAGTGATAAAAGGGAGTATTATGATAGACACTGATGAATAAATTTGACTCACAATATTTAACATTTAATGAAGTGTGTAGACAAGAGCTGCAGAGGACGAACTCAAACATAAAGGGTGTTTTCTTACTGAATCTCTGAAGAGCACTTCAGAGCACATTTTCAATGGCATTTCAATAGAATAAAAAGAAAAAAATGGAATCATTAAGACATTCAATATCGAAAGTAGTAGACAAGTGTTTCTATAAATAATATTTATTTAACATTTTAACATTTATGTAATAAAAAATAAAACTATCCAGTATCTAAATCAGGAATGGAATAGTTTGTGATTAAATGTGAACACAGATATTGAAGTAGCTTTCCCCTACTCCTAACTCATTCTAATTTCTGGAAGTTTGAGATGACCTTTTGGTCTTTGATCTACTTATCTTAGAAGTCAAAGGAATAGAACAAGTTTGCCTAGTTAAGAAATGGTGAGTTACAGAGTAACATCTGGCTCAGATGAGTGCAAACAAAGTCAGATTTAATGACCATCTCCTTTACTGTATTTCAGTACAATTTTGTGTAGGAAATGCCTTGTCCTGCATTACAGTCCTAGTTTTCAGGAGCATATAAAAATGTGTCATGAATCCAGTGAGGAAAGAAACCACCTGTACATGAACAGCCAAAGATAATGGTGACCAGTGTTCATTGTGAGGATGTGGCTGGCACAATTCCTGGTACTTCTACTTCAATTAATCTCCATAGAACCTATGAGAGGCTTGAACTACTGATAACACTTTGCAAAGAAAGGGACACGGCCAGAATGACACAGTTAAGAAAAGGCAAAGGTCAAAATTTAAGTCAAGGTCATGAGATTCCCAAGCCCTCACAGATTCCTTATGTCGAAACAAAAAGAATAGTGCTGTCCTGTGTCCTGTGTTCTTCATGTCCGGACTCCAGCTTCTCCAGATTTTTCTCTCCTCGCCCCCATTTTGTCCTTCCTTCTTGTATATTTGCTTTCTTGTTTTATGAATGGTGGAGATCTTCGCTATGAATAACAAAGTTTCATTTTTTTTCTTGAGTTAATATCTCATGTATACTCAGGCAGGTTAAAGAGTTGAATATATCAGATAGCAAAGAACCTGGTACCCACCAACCCTCCATGAACATCACAAAGGCAGCAGAGAGATGGCGCACTTGTTAGTGCTGTGAAGATGGGTAGAGGAAATGACCTTTGCTCCCTGGAAGGTCAAGGTGTATTGAAGGCAGGGTAAAAGTTCAGTTTGTTCTTCTTCCTATCTATACCTGCCCTAAATCCTATCTATACCTGCCCTAAATCTACACCAGTCCCTTTATTGTCAGAAGTCTCACTTTCACGTACCTTTTAAGTACTTGCAAAAATAATTTGATTTTTCCCCTTCTTCCATAATAGGGAAAGTTTAAATTATGTCTGGATTATCACCACTAAAAACATAGTTAAAAAAATTCTGATTGCCTGGTGGTCTGTTAGCTGTGGTCCTATAAATTCTGCTGACAACACTGGAAACTCTGGAATGTGTAAGACTTTGGGAAGGCTGCTTTAGGATTTGAACTATTTAGGAAACCAAAATACTCTTTTGGTCTGTCTTTTGTTATTCCTCTGGTCTGTAATGCCAAGTGGGGGCACTCCAGCTATTTCTCTGAAATCAGCGAACACATTGGAAATAGTGGGCACTTTCTAGTTGAATGGTGACATGGAAAGTTATGAATCTGGGTCCCTGATGACAACATGGTGCATCGCACCACTATCTCTGCGCACTCTGGACTTCTTTTATACGAAAGGGAGAGGTATTATTGTCATTTCACTCCAGCCATTGTATTTGTATGTGTTGTAGCCAAACCCAATACCATCTGATGAAGTGGGCTTTTCATATGTCATTTCGGAGCCTCTAAGAGTTATCAACTATTTCTAATGACAACCACCTTCTCTCCTATGTATATGCATATTGCACTTAATTTAGAAACATCATTCGCCCCTCCCCCTTTTATTTTCATGTTATTGACTTGGCTTTCAGCTTTAATCCATTGCTAGCAGGCTTGGCTAGGCACAGGTGCAGAGGGGCTGCACATCCCTTTGTTGACTCACTTTCAAAACAGAGTGTTTGCTTAATAATGGAACATATTTTGTTTTCACATTATACTACTCTCCTGAAAAAGGAAAGCCAGTTGGCCTTTGCTTATACAAGCTGTTTGCTAACCATTATTGTGGCTTTATTTGATTAGAGTATTTTTGGTTGCAAGAAATCACACATGTGTTCTTCAAAGCTTAAATTGTAGAAACTTTGCCTTGGCCATAGCTGCCAGAGTAAACTGTGGAAAGCTCCCAACAGGAGAGAGCTACGTGGTTCCCATAGCTACTAATAAGAAAGGAATTAAATGGGAGATGGGCAAAGTTGATGTCTTCAGAGTGCCTGAAGAGTCTTCAACATGGAGGCCTCTTCCTCAACAAGTGCTGCCAAACGTGCAGTGCCTTGTGGGGAGGTAGGAAAAGAACACGTAAGACAGATAGGTAGACAGATGACAGACAAATTGGTGAATACACCAGATACAGCATGACTTCTTTCCCTTTTCTTCTCAGCTATCATCCTGATACCAGACCTGAACCGTATCAGCTGGTTTAATAATTCCACTTTGTTCCCCACACTGCATAGCTTTGGATTCCTTCAGTCAACTCAGGACGTGAAAAGTAATGATGTTGCATTTAAACATAAGACCAGTAATATAAATTGTAGTTTGAATGAGAGTGGCCTCCATAGGCTCATATGTTTGAATGTTTGGCCCTCAGTTGCTGAATGTATTAGATTAAGCAGGATTAGAATGCAGATTAAGTTAGAATTTAGTAGGATTAGGATTAAGAATGGATTAGAATGCATGGCCTTATAGGAGGAGATGTGCCACAGAGGCGAGCTAGAGGTTCCAAAAGACTCGATCTATTCCCAGTGTTCTCGGTGTCTTCTACTTGTGGCTTGAGATATGAGCTTCAGCTGCTCCCGCTGCACTGCCGTGTTTTGGTTGCACCATCACAGACTCTAAACATCTGAAACTGTAAGCCAAATTAAACATTCTTTTATATGTTGCCCTGGTCATGGTGTTTTGTTGCAGCAACAGAAAAGTAGCTAAGACAGAAATGTTTTCCTTTACAAATAGCCTTCCTACACTACAAAAACTTGACATAAAATCATGTGAATAATAATTGATACTAAGTTAATAACCAAAGCCACCTTCAAAAAGAGACTGATGGACAGAGAGAGAATACAACTGTGGACTATACAAACATTTCGTCTGAGTTTGGAAATAGGCTGTTTCTTGGGTATCCTTGTATTAATGGCAAGTCTAGTCTTTCATTCTTTTATCTGAAATGATGAGTGGTTTTATTCTCCAAAGCTATCATTTCAGTACTTTCCATAAGCAAGTAATTGGATATCCAAAAGCCTAGCACTGGAAGAGCCAAGCTCCACGTCCTCTCCTGGCTTCCATTCTACGAAGCTTTTTTTTTTTTTTTCCTGCTGAATAAGACCACGGAGAATGACTAGATTGTAGTTTATTATGTTGTCCTGATTATGAATCAGTGCAATTTACAAATGTTTTGCATTTGAAACCTGGAGCTGTTTTAGGCTCATTTGCTGACATATGTGAATTTGCTAGAAAGGACTGGGATCAAATGACATCCACCATCTGTGGAGGGTATTATGTCTAGAGCTAAGAAATGCAAACATGAAAAGGTTTGCAAAGGGAATTGAACCTATTTGAGTCCAAAAGCAAATGGAAACACTTATTCTTGTAAATACTTTCAAAATCATTCAATTTGAAATTATATATACTATTGAATTTGAAAGATTATTATAGTGGATGTGCTAATGTCAACCTTTGAATTTTTTATTTTTATAGTAGGATTAGGTCCTTATGCATGGTGGGCAAGAATCTCCCATTAAGAAACGCATCTTGCCAGTTCTAGTTATAATGTTAGCCTTCTTTGTTTGGCATTTGCTTTCATTTTTTTAAAAATTGTGTGTGCATATGCATGCCTCTGTGTGTGTGTGTGTGTGTGTGTGTGTGTGTGTGTGTGAGAGAGAGAGAGAGAGAGAGAGAGAGAGAGAGAGAGAGAGAGAGAGAGAGAGAGTTTAAGTGAGTACAGATACCTACTGAGGCCTGAAGAGGAGATCAGATACCCTGGAGATGGAGTTACAGGATGTTGTGAACTGCATGATATTGGTTCTGGAAATCAAACTTGTCCTCTGTAAAGTCCGTATACATCATAAAATACTGACTCATCTCTCTATTCCCTAAATAGCTTTTAAATATTAAGAACCAAGTTAGGTTTTAGGGCAGGCTTCAGTATAAGAGAGATTATTAGAAATTATTAGACAAGCAACTCCCCTCATCTTTTGTTGCCAAAGTAATCTCTCTTTGCACTCACATATATGTATACACATCGTCATCTATATGTATATATGTATATGTACATGTATATTTAGTTTAAGTCTTCTGATCCTACTAAAAATCTGTTTTCAGACATGATTTTCTTTCATATTTCTTATTAATATTTTATGTTCTGTAACTTTCCTAAGGTGAAATCGTATTTGCTATTTTGAGATTAAAAGATCAGTCTCCTTAGTTTAACAGGTTATGTGAGAGTTGGTAGATGTTTGGATATCTGGGATAAGATTATTTGTGTATATATACCAGTCTTTTTACAGAATCTGGGTTTAAAAACTAAACAGTGAGACAAAGTCCCTACTGAAATATCATTTGCATTCCAGTGTGATACACAGAAAGCAAAAACTGTTTGTATGTCAGGCTCTAGTAAAATTCACAAGGAAAACAAACAAGAATAAAGAAAAAGAATATAAGTCCATTTATATATGAGGTAAACTGGAAAAATTTATGAAAATAAAACATTTGAACAGGATTTGTATGGATCTACTAAAAATAAATAGAGAGGGCCAGGACTGTCAGGGCCAAAGTCATCCGACAGGAATGTGCTAGAGTAACTTGAAGAATATAGAGAGGTTGTTATGGCCTCATATAAAACTCTTAGGTATGTTTTTATTGCTGTGATAAAACACCATAACCGAGGTAACTTATAGAAGGAGGAGTTTATTGGGGGCTTACAGTTTCAGAGGATTAGAGTCCATGGAAGGAAGCATGGCAGCAGGCAGGCAAGCATGGTGCTGGAACAGTAGCTGGCAGCTCACATCTTGATCCACGACTATAAGGTAGACAGAGGACACACTGGGAATCACAGGAATCCTTTGAAACCTCAAGCCCATTCCCAGGGACACACCTCCTCCAACAAGGGTAGACCTCCCTTTCCTTCCCAAACAGTTCTACCAACTGGGAATCAAGCAATTATTCGTGCCTTTGGGAGCCATTCTATTCAGACCACCCCAAGATATTTGTTTATATGTGATTAAAATACCATGAAATACAGCTGCCATCTTAACCATTTTTATATCCAGTGGGAAAATAAACGTAGTTTGACAGGATGATCATTTTCACATTGCCTAGGAGTTTTTCAATTTGGAAATTGAAATGCTGTATCCATTAAAAATACTCTTCTTGCTAAGCGTGGTAAAAAAAATCCTTCTATCTTTTTTTTATGAATTTGATTAATCTATTCACATAAAAGTGGAAGCATACCATATACATCTGTTTGTGAGTGGCTTAATTCCTTACCATGTGACAGCATTTTCTTCTCTAAAGACAAGTGGTTATCCACACCATTTATTGAAGACCCTACCTTTTCTCCAATGTGTACTTTTTGCATCTTTGTTAGAAAGAAACCTCAAAAGATGGTTGTAGTTGTATGGTCCTATGTCCGAGTCCTCTATTTAATTCTATTGAACCATTTATTGACATGTCTGTTTTTGTACCAATACCAGGTTGTTTTCATTACTGTGGATCCAGAGCATAACTCGGAATCCATTATGATGCTATCCCCAGTACTGTACCTTTTGCTCATGATTACTTTGGTCTTCCCAAGGTTTTCATGCTTCCATGTAAATTTTAAGATTACTGTTCTATTTTGTTGAAGACTGGCATTTTTAAAAAATTGAATTTATACATTGTTTTTGACAGGACAATCATTTCACAGTATTAATTATATTAGTACACAAGCATGGTGTTTCTTCTCATTTCTAGTGTCTTCCTCAATTTCTTTCTTTAGAGTTTGAAAGTTTTCATAGTAAATATCCTTTACCTCATTGGTTTGGTTTATTCCAAAATATTTGTTGAAGCTATCCTGAATGGGGTTGTTTCACTGATTTCTTTCTTTGTGTGTTTCTCATTAGTATATAGAAAGGCTTTTGACTTTTGTGTGTGTTAGTTTTGTATCCTACTACTTCACTGAAAAAAAATTCTATCAGTTTTATAAGTTTTTATGAGAGTTAATTTTGCTGGGTATTCTGGGCTGGTAATTGTGATCTTTCAGAAACTGAAATATATTGTCTCATGCTCTTCTGGCTTTTAACGTTTTTGTTGAGAGGCCCAAGTACAAGAGTTACATAATGCAACAAACAGATAAGACCAGAAGCTCCATATATCATCTTATAATTAAAATGCTAAATATACAGAACAAAAGAAGTATGCAAAAGAAAATAAAGGCAGGCCTATCAGAATTACAGATAATTTCTCAACAAAAATTTTAAAAGACAGACATGAAATAATACATGAATCATAGAGATCAAGCAAAAGACTATGGAAAATCATTATATTGGACAGAGAGAGACATGCCAACTTTCTAGATAAGAGTGGAGTGCTTGTATATTCAGTAGTGGCTTTAGAATAAAATAAAAATTAAAATTCATGTATTAAAGTATCTGGTAAACATCAGGAATTAAACTCTTTGATGCAAATCTATAAAATAATTGTCTGCATTTTCATGGTCTTTTCTATTTTTATTTCCTTTCTACCTTCTGCCATGCGGTTCCTGGGGACTGAGCTCTGCTCATCACTTTTCAGAGCAGGTGCCTTTACCAGCGGAACCATGCCCCTGGTCCCTTCAGCCTGTATTATCTTTACATTCATGTAATTTACCCAGAGCTTTGCAGCTGCTGAGTGACAGAACCTGTGGCCAGGGACTTGTTGACCCAACTGCAGAAGACACTTGGGCTGGCGGGTAATCTCCTGCCCTTCCTTTCAGTATTAGTTCTCTTTACCTCATTTCTTGTTTCCATACTGTAGTTTTTGGAATGATTTTATTTAAGAAACAGCTTGGGATGTATGTAGCTCTAAACATCCAGAACTAATAAAATTATATTGATCTGTAACATATCAAAACCACTATCAGAGGCAATTCCAGCTACTTTTGCCAATTTAGCAGTAATTAGGTGTACGGAGGCTCAGGAGTGCTGTGTTCTTTCTACATCAGATTAGACATGCACCTTCGTGTTCCCAATTATGTTTTAAGATTGTTCCATTACCATCCTGGGAAGGGGACTATATAACCTTATTTCCTCTCCATTATTCTAACCAGACCCAAGCTACATTTATAAAGAAAGATAAGCTAACTACTACTAAAATACCACACACCAGATTATTTTATATTCATTTCCAACCACGAAAGTGATGGTTGCTAAGAGATCCTGACAAGTGGAAGGCAAAGCCACACAAAAGAGATAGAAATAATATTTGCTTGGTCACTCTAAACACTACAGGGTTACTTTTACTTGATCCCTTCTTCTTTTCAATAATCATATTTTTAAACTTCCAAGTGAATATAAATATCACCACTGTGTCACTGACCTATTTATATATGCTAGATATTTCCAACTGAATTCATTCAAAATGTATTAAACTTTAAGTATTTCTAATATCAGTGAGAAAAAACTCTTTTGCTTTTTTTGGTGTGTAAAATTGTCACTTAGGGGAAAAAAGAGCTTAAATGTTACTATTGGCAACCTTCCTAGAGTGATGACCAAGGAAGGTAGAAGGTGAAACTCCCTGAAAACGCAGGGTTTGCACATTTAAGTATAATAATTCTTAAGTGTATATATATATAAAATAAAAATAAGTCTTCTTTTAAA
This sequence comes from Peromyscus eremicus, assembly GCF_949786415.1. Taxonomy (NCBI): domain Eukaryota; kingdom Metazoa; phylum Chordata; class Mammalia; order Rodentia; family Cricetidae; genus Peromyscus; species Peromyscus eremicus. Next base: position 21,496,821 of record NC_081425.1, on the reverse strand, counting down.
AAGAAGGAAGATAGGAAGACTGGATTTCTGTGCTCCATTGATGAGATCTTTTGGTCTACAATTACTCCCTTCTAGAGTTAGATTTTTTTTTATAAAGGTGATGAATTATGAAACATATGCTGTATGACTCAATTTGTTCGGTGAAAAGGATGAGATTGATGGGTCCAGATGGCCTTTTGTAGTCAAGACAAAAGCCAAAGATGGTTCCATTTTTAAATAGGGTTGCTAATAAGATGCATGTATAGAGGAGGTAGACATAAAAGCCTTCTCAGAATCATCCATTCTTTCAACAATGCATGTTATGTCACACTGTGTGCCGAGCCACATATTATTAACAAAATACTCAATAATGAGGAAAAAAGTTCCAGCCCTTGGAGAACTTAAATCCCATTTTACTTGGGGCTTTCTAGGTAGTTATATGTACTTTAACAATATTTTTAAAATTTTAGGTCATTTTATATTATCACAAAAACTAATTACCAAGATGATAACAAAAGATTAGAGTGAGTGACATATAGATCCAATTACTGTATTGTCTCTTAGGATGTGGTCACTGGTAGGTTGCCCATGCCCCAGAGAGGGTCCTAAATTTATGTACAAGTGGGAAGAACTGAGTAGACTTGGTGGGTGATTAATGTATGTAAAGAAAGGTCATGGAGTTGGGAGAAAGATGTGTTCAGGAGTCCTGAACGTGGAGGCAGTATGGACTGGAAATGTTGAAAATATATTGCATACATACATATAATTTTGAGAGAATAGAGTTAAAAAACTATTTTCATGATCTCTGAATTTAGACAAGTACTTGAAAAAATGAATACCATTATAAAAATAATTTAGGAGAACATTGCTACTGTGTCCTCTTTAAAAGTGACAATTTGGGACTAGAGAACTGGCTAAGGGTTAAGAGCACTTGCTGCTCTTTTAGAAGACCAAAGTTAAGTTCTTAGCACCCACATCTGGTAGCTTGCAGCCACCTGCAACTCTAATTCCAAGGAATCTAACTCCTTCTGGTATCTGTAGGCACCAGGCATGAACATGGTGTGTCCATATATATGCAGAAATTAACAGAGAAGCATAAAAATTTTAAAATAAATAAAACTCACAATTTAAACACATATGTTAAAGGCTCTGAAAAGTCCTCCAATAAAGAAACATGTACATGCCCTGCTAAACCACAGGCTATGCCTGCCAGAAAAGCAGGTGGGCTGCACACAGACCTTCTCCCCTCTCTCTATTCCTCCAGACCCAATCCCCCATTCTCCTCCCTAGTGCTGCAACAGAATACTGCTGCTGCAGCTGTCCCTCACCTCTGCCCACATCTCCTGTGGGTCCCACAAGCCATCCCCCCTAACCTCCCTCCCTACTTGTTGGTTTGTCCCAGACCCCAGCTACAGCAGGCATCCCTGCTAACCAATGGGCCAATCCTTCCAGGGCAATAAGTAGACTGAGAGAAGACCCACATGACTCATACTGCTCCTGAGATCCAATAACCCAGATCTATAGCTGGAAATCTGCTATGTTCTCCCTTTTCTCTCTGACCTCATCCCAAATGAATCACAAATGTCTTATCCAATTTTCCTTCCCCCAAATCAACCCAGTCCAAATAGATTGGACCAGAAAAGAAAGTCTCCTTACCACATAAAAACCAAGTCTCCAATACCAACAGGCATTCCCTGTGAATATACCAGCTGAACAGGCTAGGGTCAAACAATACACAGCAATCACATTCTCTGAAAATCCTAACAGGAAACAGAAACCAAGGAAGTAAACACCCAATCAACAAAGACAATCCAAAAATCAGGACCTAGACCTTTAATCATCACAAACTGAGATGACAAGATACCAGTGTGAAAACACAATCAACAACAGCCAGGGTATATGTCTTCACTAGAGTCCAGCTATCTACCACAGCAGCCCCTGAATAATCCAACACAGCTGAAGCAGGAAAAAAAAGGATCCAAAAACAGCCTTTATGAATTTGATAGAGGTCATGAAAGAAGAAACGAATAAATCCATCCAGGAAAACACAAGCAGTATGAGGAAATAAAATTTTGCAAGACCTGAAATTGCAAATAGGATCAATAAAGAACAGCCAAACTGAGAGAATTCTGGAAATGAAAAAAATTAAGAATTCAAACAGAAACTACAGAGGAAAGCTTCACTAACAGAATACAAGAGATGGAATAGAGAATCTCAAGCATTGAAGACACATTAGAAGAAATAGACAAATCAGCCAAAGCAAATGTTAATTATAAAAAACTTCTGACACAAGCACCCAGGAAATCTGGGATATTATCAAAGGATAATAAGCACAAAGGAAGGAAAAGAAACCCAGTTCAAAGGCCCAGAAAATTTTTTCAACAATACCATAGAAGAAACAAAAATTAACCTAAAGAAAGAGATGCCTGTAAAGGTACAAGAAGCATACAGAATTCCAAATAGATTGGACCAGAAAAGAAAGTCTCCTTACCACATAATAATCAATACAATATATATACAGAACAAAGAAAGAATATTAAAAGCTGAAAGGAAAAAGACTGTCCCAGTTAATGTTTTTATTGCTGTGAAGAGACATCATGACCATGGCAACTCTTACAAAGAAAAACATTTAATTGGGGCAGCTTATAGTTTCAGAGGTTTAGTCCATTATCATCATGGTGGGACATGGTTGCATGAAGGCAGACATGTTAGAGCTGAGAATTCTACACCTTGATTCACAAGCAACTAGAAGTGAATTGTGTCACTGAGTATAGATTAAGCATAAGAAACCCCAAAGCCCACCCTCACAATGACATACTTTCTCCAACAAGGCCAAACCTACTCCAACAAGACCATACCTCCTAGTGCCACTCCCTTTGGGGTGTATTTTCTATCAAACTACCACATTCCACTCCTTGGCCACCAAAGGATTATAGTTATATCATAATTCAAAAATTATTTCAGTCCAACTTTAAAAGTTCCTCTAGTTTATAACAGTCCCAAACTTATTTAAAAGTCTAAAGTTCAAAGTCTCTTCTGAGATTCATTCAGTCTCTTAACTGTAATCCTCTGTAATATCAAATTAAAAAACAGATCATGTACTTCCAACATGTAATGACACAAATAAAGGGAGCATAGTGAGGGACTACTGAACCAAAGCAAGACCTAAAACCAGCTGGGCAAACTCCAAACTCTGCATTTGAATGTATGATATCAAAAAGAAGTTGGAAATATCTCCAACTTCTTTTAGCTTTGTTGACTGCAACACAATTCTCTCTCTTGGGCTGTTTCTACTCCCTATTAGTAGTTCTCTTTGGCAGGTATACCAAGGCCTTGACATCTCCAACATCTTGTTGTCTCTAAGACAAACCAGGCTTCAACTTCATGGCTGCATGCAATGGACTCTCTGATTTTCTATTCAGGGACATGCCTGACACATGCCTGCCTGGACTCAGCATCTTTCCTCAATCACTCTAAAGCCATAACCTCATGGCCAAAGCTGCCAAGTTTTCTGCATGCTAGAGCTAGAACATGGCTCCCTCATTCAGCTGCATGTTCACTTGCTTTCTGTTTCCCATGGTTTCCTTCCTCTAAAAGCCAGAAGGGTATGAACAGATGTGCTGCAGACTCTAAGAGACAATAGATGCCATCCCTGACTACTATACCCCGAAAAACTTTAATCAGCATAAATGGAGACACTAAGACATGATAAAGTCAAATCTAAACAGTATCTATTTGTGGTGATACATTGTGAACCCTAATAAAATTTGCCTGAAGATCAGAGAAAAGAACAAGCCACTAGGTTAAACATAGAGGCTAGGCAGTAGTGGCATGCACCTTTAATCCTAGCATTTGGGAGGCAGAAATTCATATGAAACTTTCTCCAAAACTTACCAAATACACAGACACAAAGCAATTACCAACAGATAGAATAAAATTGAAAAAAAACCTCCTGCATCCAATAAGACCACCACAGATTAAAGCTGATATCAACAATAACAGAAACAATGGAAAACTTACAAACTCATGGAAATAGAACAACTCTATTGAATGAAAAATAGGTCAAGACAGACAGACAGACAAAGAAAGAAAGAAAGAAAGAAAGAAAGAAAGAAAGAAAGAAAGGAAGGAAGGAAGGAAAAAAGAAAGAAAGAAAGAAAGAAAGAAAGAAAGAAAGAAAGAAAGGAAGGAAGGAAGGAAGGAAGAAAGAAAGAAAGAAAGAAAGAAAGAAAGAAAGAAAGAAAGAAAGAAAGAAAGAAAGAAAGAAAGAAAATACCTTTCTAGAATTTATTGAAAATAAATGCACAGCATATCCAAACTTATGGGACACAATGAAAGTGGTGCTAAGAGGAAAGTTCATAGCGCTAAGTGCCAACATAAGAAAATTGAAGGGGATCTCATACTAGCAACTTAACAGCACACTTGAAAGCTTTAAAACAAAAAGAAATAATCACACTCAAGAGAAGTATACTGCCAAAAGCAATCAAAGTTAAGGCTGAAATCAATAAAATAGAAACAACAAGAACAATACAAAGAATCAGTAAAATAAAGGGTTCATTCTTTGAGTAAATCAAAATAGGCAAACCCTTATCCAAACTAACTAAAAGGCGGAGGGAGAATATTCAGATTACCAAAATCAGAAACAAAAACAGGGATATAACAACAGACACAAAGTAAATCCAGAAAATCATAAGGACACACTTTAAAGACCTGTAGTCTCTAAATTGAAAAGTCTAAAAGAAATAAATAATTTTCTCAATAGGTACTACTTACCAAAGTTAAATCAAGATCAGATAATTTAAATAGGCCTTAGTGAAATAAAATTAGTCATTAAAAGTCTCCCAAAAAAGAAAGGCCAGAATCAGACAATTTTAGTGCAGAATACTACCAGACTTTCAAAGAAGAGTTAATACCAATATTACTCACATTACTCCATAAAATAGAAACAGAATAAACATTGCTTAATTCATTTATGAGGCCACAGTCAACCTGAAACCAAAACCACACAAAGATTCAACAAAGAATTACATACCAATTTCTCTTATGCACATACATGCAAAAATACTAAAAAGTGTTTGCGAACTGAATCCAAGAATACATTAAAATTATCATCCTCCATGATCAAGTAGGCTTCATCACAGGTATGCAGGGACGGCCCAACATATGAAACTCAGTAAATGCAATTCACCACATAAACAGACTTAAAGAAAAGCACCATGTGATCATCTCATTAGATTGACAAAATCCAACACCTCTTCATGATAAAAGTTGTGGAAAGGGTAGGGATAAAGGTATATAGCCAAATATAATAAAGGGAATTTTCAGCAAGCCTATAGTCAACATCAACTTACATGGAGAGAAACTCAAATAAATTCCACTATAATGAGAAATAAGACAGGTCTGTACACTCTATCCATATCATTTCAATATAGTATTTGAAGTTTTAACTAGAGTAGTAAGACAACTGAAGAAAATCAAGAAGATACAATTTAGAAAGAAGTCAAAGTATCATTATTTGTAGTGATACGATAGTATACGTAAGTGGCTCTAAACTTACAGAAACTCCTAAAGCTGATAAACGCTTTCAGTGAAGTAGTTGTTAGCAAGATTAACTTAAAAAAAAAAATCAGTAGCCCTCTTATATACAAACAATAAATTGTAAATGGAAGTTTTTCTCTGTCCTGCTCCTTCCTGTACCCACTTCCAAATAATCACTCAGAGGCTTATATTAATTATAAATACTTGGCCAACAGCTTAGGTTTATTACTAACTAGCTCTTACATTTAAATGAACCCATTTTTATTAATACATGCATTTCCATGTAGCCTGTACCTTGCCAGTCCTTTGGCATCTTGCTCCTTGGGCAGCTGGCTTACATCTGCCTTATTCTACCCACCTCATCCCAGTCCTCAGCTTAATTTTTTTCAACTAACCTTATCCTGCCTGACTATTGGCCAAAACAACTTTATTATCAACCAGTGAGAGCAATACACATTCACAGCTTACAGAAGGACCATCCCATAGCAACAAATGGGCTGAGAAACAAATCAAGGAAACAATCCCTTTCGCAATAGCCTCAAATAATATAAAATATCTTGGGGTAACCCTAACCAAGTAAGTGAAAGACTTGTATAATAAAAATTTCATGTCTTTGAACAAAGATATTGAAGAAGATATGAGAAGATTGGAAGTTGTCCCATGCTCATGGATCAGTAAGATGAACATAGTAAAAATGGTCATCCTATGAAAAACAATCTACAGATTCAATGCGGCCCCATAAAAATCCCAATACAATTCTTTTTCCATTTGTTTTTTTGTTTGTTTTGAGACAGGGGTTCTCTGTGTAGTTTTGATGCCTGTACTGGATCTCACTCTGTAGACCAGGCTGGCCTCTAACTCACAGAGATCCGCCTAGTTCTGCCTCCCAAGTGCTGGGATTAAAGGCATGCACCACTGCTGCCTGGCCCTAAAACAATTCTTACATACCTTGAAAGGATAAGTCTCAATTTCATAGCTAAACCAATCCTGAATAAAAGCACTTCGGGTGTATGACCATCCCCGATTCTAAGTTGTACTACAGAGGTATATTAATAAAAACCACATGGTATTGGCATAAATCACAGACACATTGATCACTGGAATGGAAATGAAGAACCAGACATAAATCCAAATACATATGGACACCTGGGTTTTTATAAAGAAGCCAGAAATACACGCTGGAAAAAGGACAAAATCTTCAACAAACTGTGTTGGTCAAACTGGATGTATTCATGTAAAAGAATGCAAATAGATCCATATTTATCACCCTGCTCAAAACTCAAGTGTAGCTAGAGTTTTCCTGCCTGGCCCACAGTCAGGACAAATCTCTCTCACCTGCCAGTCCCATAGCTGCTCAGACCCAACCAAGTAAACACAGAGACTTATATTGGTTACAAACTGTATGGCCGTAGCAGGCTTCTTGCTAACTGTTCTTACAGCTTAAATTAATCCATTTCCATTAATCTAAACCTTGCCACATGGCTCGTGGCTTACTGGCATCTTCACATGCTGTTTGTCATCGTGGCGGCTGGCAGTGTCTCTCTGACTCAGCCTTCCACTTCCCAGCTTTATTCTCCTCCTTGTCCCGCCTATACTTCCTGCCTGGCCACCGGCCAATCAGTGATTTATTTATTGACCAATCAGCAACACACTTGACATACAGACCATCCCACAGCACTCAAGTCCACATGGATCAAGACCTCAACGTAAAACCAGATTCACCAAACCTGATAGAAGAGAAAGTGGGGAGTTGCCTTGAACACATTGGCATAGGAGGGGACTTTATGAACAGAACAATGATAACAGACACTAAGATCAACAACTAATAAATGGGACCTTGTTAAACTGCAAAGCTTCTGTAAGGAAAAGGACACCCTCAGTTGGTCAAAGAGGCAGTGTACAGTATGGGGAAAGATTTGTATTAACCCCATATACAATAAAGGACTAAGATTAAAAATACATAAAGAACTCAAGAAACTAGAGATCAAAAATCCAAATAAATTAATTTAAAAATGGAGTACAGATCTAAACAGAGAATTCTCAATAGAAGAATTTCCAATGGCTGAGAAACCCTTAAAGAATTGTTCAATATACTTAGCCATCAGGGAAATGCAAATCAATACTACTTTGAGATTCTACCTTATACCTGACAGAATGGCTAAGATCAACTACACAGGTGATAGCTCATGCTGATAGGGATGTAGAGCAAGGGAAACACTCCTCCATTGCTGGTGGGAGTGAAAACTCGTACAGCCACTGTGGAAATCAAGATGGTGGTTTCTTAAAAAATTGGGTCCTCAAGACCCAGCTATACTCCTCTTGGGCATATATCCAAAGGATGCTCCATCCTACCACAAGCATGTTTCCTCAATCATGTTCATAATAGCCCCCAAACAGGAAAAAACTAGATATCCGTCAGCTGAATAATGAATGAAGAAAATATGGTACATTTCAAAAGTGGAGAATTATTCAGCTGTTTAAAAAAAATGACATCATGAAATTCCATGCAGGCAAATGGATGGAACTAGAAAAAAATCATCCTGGGTGAGGTAACCCTAACCAAGAATGATAAATATGGTATGTATTCACTTATAAGGGGATATTAGCTATCAAGTAAATAATAATTAGGGATGCCCCTGGGAAGGAGAAATATAAAAGTGTTTATGGGCAGACTGGTGCAGATGGCGATGGAGCAGGGTTGGGGGAATATTAGGTTGCGGAGGAAATGAGGTTGAGGGAGAGAGTGCTGTGAGAGAAGGCAGGAATTTGGGCGAGCATTTAGGGGGTATAGAAACCTAGTACAGTGGAAACTTTCTAGTATCTATGAAGGTGATCCTAATGAGGACTCCTAGTAGTGGGGAATAGGGTGTCTCAACTGACCATATCTTGCACCCTAGCCAAGGCTTCTAGTGGTAGAACTAGGTTGCATTCTATTGAGTTTTTCGCCAAGGGGATCCCATGGAAATTCCCAAACAACCCAGGATGTTGCTAAGCCAAAAGGTTGCTCTCCACAAACTGACCATGGGCTCCATTGCAGAGGACAACCCCCACATAACTCATTAAATATGGAGATGTCAAACTGGTGCCTTTTTGAAGCCCTCAACCCTAAGTTCTAGTCTCTTTGGTGCAGGAAGGTACTCCATAGGCTACATAAAGACAAACGTGGGCACCAACTCAATCACAAAAACTTTGATCTACAATCTGTCCTGACTGCAAAATATGCTAGAGCAATGGTAGAACAAAACTTAAAGAAGTAGCTGACCAATGTCTGATTTGACTTAAGGCCCACTCCACAAGAAAGAATCCACTGCTTGTGTCAATAAGTACCAGGGACTAGATAGCCCAGAGACCTAGGGTAAAACCAAACACTACTGATCTAAACAAACAAACAAACAAACAAAAACAATAAAATTCTTAATTATTCTGCCATATTCATAGATCAGTGCCTTATCTAGTCATCATCAGAGAGGCTTCCTCTGGAAGCAGATGGCAACAGATGCAGAAGCCCTCAGCCAGACATTGTGCAGGGAAGGTGCCTAAATTGGAGGTCTCCACAGGGTCCCTTCCCTCGGAGCTCAGGTAATCTCACTGAAGAGGAGGCAGAGAGACTTCAAAAGCCAGAAGGAATGGAGGACACAAGGACAATAAGGCCCTCTGAATCAACTAAGCAAGGTACATATGAGCTCACAGAGACTAAAGCAGCAAGCACAGGGCCTACACAGGCCTGTACCAGGTCCTCTGTGTACCTATCACAGCTATTAGCTTAGTATTTTTATGGGACTCCTGACTGAGAATGAGTTGGTCATCAACTCTTGTGCCTGCTCTTGGAACTCTTTATTTCCTACTGGGTTGCCTTGTCCAACTTCCATGTGGTAGTTTTTTGTTTCTTCTTATTATATTTTATTTTGTCATGTTTGGTTGTTATTTCTTGGAAGCCTGTTCTTTTTTAATTAGAGACAGAAAGCATATGGATCTGGAGGAAAGGGAAGTTGGAGAGGAACTGGGAGGAGAAGAGGGAGGGGAAACTATAATTAAGATATATTGTATGTGAAAAGTATCTATTTTCAGTAAAAGAAAAATACATATAATAAATGAAAAAATAATAGAAAAAGAAACCTACCTATACACACACACTTTGTTACTGTAAAAACAAGGAATCTTTTATGAAGATAGTATGAGTAAGCTATAATAATGCTAGTTTTTATATACGAAACTTATTTTTTTATCTAAACTCTAAAATCTTTTATTTTTGCAAGTATAGACTGGGGTCAATTCTGAAGTGTCCATAGAACCCCCAAGAAAATAAACCTTGCATTAAAGACATAATAATATAAAGTTGGAAATGTCAAATGTGGAGAGTGAACAAGTAGAATTCTAAGTTCCTTGGCATTGGCTGTTAATCAAAAGTATCTTCTCAGTAAAATGACAGCCATGGAATTTTGTTTATTTCAAAATGGATATTAATATTAGTTCATAAATTAATTTTCTAGACAAATAAAACTGTAAAACAAATGAACTACAAGTAAAAAGAAAATAAGTAATTTAAAAAATAGTTGTTGAACTATGTGTAACAAAATATTAGTTGATTTTATTAAAAAGCTTAAAAGCTAGATCAGGACTTTAACAAATGAAACCAGAATTATTTGGACAGAGGGGTTGTTGAAAAAAAAATGGCCACCCATACTGTCCTTGTCTTTGTAAATGATATTTAGGCTCACAACACTGATGAAGGTCAATACTTCCAACATTCTCTCATCTCTCCATCCAAAGACAATCAGGTAGTATTACTCCAGCTTCAGTGCTAAAATCCACCAGGACTGGAGAAATGGTTCAGAGTTAAAAGCACTTGTTGCTTTTGCAGAGGATGTGGGTTTGGTTCTGACCACCGGCATAGCAGCCCACAGTCATCGGTAACTCCAGTTCTAGGGACTCTGCTGTCCTCTTCAGACCTCTGCAGACATCAGACACACATGTGGTACACAGACCTACATGCAGACAAAGTATTCACACATAAAACATAATAAATGAAACTATAAGTAAAATTCATCCAAAATCAATAGATGTAGTTGTATCCACAAATATCCTTTCCTGTGGCAGTTCCTTTGTTTTGAAGAAATGCATAAATAAAGAAAGGAAGTAAAGGAAGAAAGCAGAATAAGAAGAGAAGTAAAAGAGGAGGAAGAGGATAAAGGCAATGAAAAAGAAGAATAAAAAAGAAGAAAAGGAGGATGAGGAAGGACAATGTAGAAGAGTAATTGTTTAGAATAAAAGGCTAAGTGTCTTAGTCAGTGTTATGTTGCTGTGAAGAGACACCATGAACATGGCAGCTCTTACAACAGAAAGAATTTAACGGGGGCTTGCTTAGAGTTTCAGAGGTTTAAGCCATTACCAGCATGGTGGGGATCATGGCAGCACACAGGCAGACATTGTGCTGGAAAAGTAGCTGAGTTCTACATGCAGATCCATAGACAGCAGGAAGAGAGAGGAACACTGGGATTGACTGGGGCTTTTGAACTTCAAAGCCCAATACCAGTGACACACTTCCTCCAACAAGGCCTCACCACCTAATCCCTCTCCAGTAGTGCCACTCACTGATGACTAAGAATTCAAATATATGAGTCTATGGGGGCCATTCTTTTCCACACCACCACAGTAAGAATTAGGTGCCCGGCCGGGCGGTGGTGGTGCACGCCTTTAATCCCAGCACTCGGGAGGCAGAGGCAGGCAGATCTCTGTGAGTTCGAGACCAGCCTGGGCTACCAAGTGAGTCCCAGGAAAGGCGCAAAGCTACACAGAGAAATCCTGTCTCGAAAAACCAAAAAAAAAAAAAAAAAAAAAAAAAAGAATTAGGTGCCAAATTATGCTAAGTGCCTGATAAGTGAGCACCAAATCAAGTAATCTCTTAGTATCATCATTTTTCAAATAATGAAACCAGTACCACAAGAAATAAGGAATCTCTCCTAGGGTCATAAATATAACTGACAGAAGGGAACTAACACTGACTTACATCTCCTATACTATTCGGTATCATGTAGGTGATTTTTCAGTAGAAACATCTCAGCATTTTTTGAAAACACAGTCTTTCTGCTTCATGAGCATCTTTTATTTACAATCAAGCCCATGTATTAGGCAAAAGAGATGGAAGGGAAAGAAGTGTGGAGATGAAAATGCTGTGCATGGAGAACCATACACTCCAGTATTTCTGGTGATTCATATATGTCACAGCCTTTCAATACTGATCCCAGATTGTGATGCCCATCCCCTAGAGACTGAAACTTTGGAAATGCATTGCTAAGTGAAAACATGTAACCCTTCAAGATTCAAACACAGATCTCTCTAATCTAGACTCATTTTTCTATAGAAGACATTTACCTAGAGTTGATCCTACTGGAATATTTTTGCTTTAATAATGTAAACTATTACAAGAAAATTCTACATAATTGTACATAGATCTCTGAGCAAACTGGAATTTAAAAAGAAAGATGCTGTCATCATCATCATCATCATCATCATCTTCATCATCTTCCAAGGTAGTCCTAATGAAAGAATTTATCACTGCTGTTCCTTTATTTTGTTTTAAAGACTTATTTTATTTTTAATTACATGTGTATGCATTGAAATTAACAGGTGTGTGTGTGCACTGCCCCTTGAACCCAGAAGGGACATTAAATACCCCCAGAGTTACAGAAGTTTATGAGCCACCTGATGTGTGTGCAAGGAAACAAACTCAGATCTTCTGGGAGAGCAGAAAGTGTCCTTAACTACAGAGCCATCTCTCCAACCTGTGCTTCTTTATTTTCATTGGTATTTTAATTATAGAATTTATAGATGTGGTGTGATAATTTAACACCTATACAGGGTATAATGGTCAGATCAAGATGGTTAATGTTTCTATCTAAATTTAAAAAAAACATAAAGTATGTACTAATATGTATCTCTGGGGCACGATGTAATATTTCAAGCAAAAATCAAATACTGGAAAGGAAGAATACAGGGAACACTCACACACAGCTGGCAGGAAAGTAAATTAGTACAGTCACTGTGGAGCACGGTATGAAGGATCCTCAAGAAACTAAAAATAGATCCAGATGATCCAGTCAGCTCACTATCAAGGCTCTAAAGTACTCTGCACCCAGCTATGCACATGAGGTCTTGAGTTTAAGAGGATACATTCAAAAGGAGCCTCTACTATGCTTATAGCACTACCTAACTGAATATATATATATATATATATATATATATATATATATATATATATATACATATATATATGCTTTTCCTGCATTTATGTCTTTGTACCATTTGTATTTGTATGCCTGGTGCCCACAGAGGTCAGAAGGAAGAGTTGGAACCCCTGGGATGGAGTTACAGATATAGGTGTTGAGAATTTAACCTGGGTTCTCTGGAAGAGCAGCCAGTGATCTTAACTGCTGAGCCATCTCGTCAATCTTCCTTTTTATTTTCCACACCACAAAAGAACAAGTGCATGCCAATTTCAGAAACTGGTGGCATTAATATGTTTTGACTGCTAAGTGGTACACTATTCATTACAGCATTGCTTGGAACAGTGCATTTCCCAGGCCTATGCTAATCATTAACTATGTTGCAGACTTATTCTGAACAAGACAGGATTGTGTACTCATGGATTTCAGATTGAAACAAAGAAACTGTGCTTCCCTCACCTGTATAAGAAGCAACAACAATGCTGCCACATTAAATCTTTGAACACATAATGATTTAAATGGATCCTTAAGTTCCATGCTGTTTGAAATATATAGTTCTGGGCAATTTTTTTACATGTTGAATGACAATGTTTTCAATATTTTTACTTGAGACCATCTAAAAATACGGAAAATCCCCCCTCTAACATGTGGAATAGAGATTCTCTATATACTAGTCAAGTGTGCATTCAGAGACCATCAAGATTTTGCTGTACTGGAGGCAACATGAATGGGAAGGCAGAGTGGCAGGCCTGGGACCCATGGAAATCCCAAGGGACAAGGACACCGATCACCAACATGAAAAAAGTACTTTAAATGTTTTGTTTTCATTTTAATTATGTATATTAATAGTACACAGTATATGTTACATAAGGACACTTTCATACAAATATAAAGCTTGTGTTGAACATCTATCCTCTAGATCTTCTCCTTTTCCTCTCTTCCCCTTCCTGTTAGTACCCTTTTGTTCTCATAGGTAGTTTTGGTTCTAATTTTTTTCATTTTTGGTTTATTGTTTGAGATTGTATTTTAATTACAACATTTCTCCATTCTCTTTCTATCCTCCAAACCATCCCATATACCCCTCCCCTCTCCTCTTCAAATTCATGGTCTCTTTTTAAGTATTGTTATTGCAAGTATATACATATCCCTCAGAAGAGGAATGTAAGTCAGGCCCTATCTCTAAAGACACTATGCACTTCAGAAACAGGGCCCAGAGGTCTGTGAACTGAAACTAACCTGAATGCCCCCTCCCTGAGGACTAGCTTTCACAGTACCAGAAGGTGCCATTCAAGCTTCCAAAGGAGAGAAGCAGCCAAGAGTCCTACCATTCACTTTTGATTCCCAACTTACATAATTCTGTAACTTCATCTGTTCTAGTTTCCCTCAACAACATGGGGATTGTAAGGTCCCCTGAGTGTTCTTGTAGGGCTTTTTGACTTGACTTATGAAGAGTATGTATTTCAAAGTCTAGCTCACCTTGGAAATAACAAATACTAAGTATTATTCTGCCACATAATGTGTACTTGACCAAAGACGAGTGGAAAAGAATTCTCTAGTAACAATTCATCTATTAAGAGGGGTATAAATCACACCTGTCCACGTAATTGTGGTGATCAGATGGTTCAGTGAGTAATTTGTGTATGAACCTTGTTTAATAGTCCTGCACTCATCAAGTGGAGGAAGCTCGAGTGCTGCTCATTAATATTCATATGTTCAATCTATGTCCTCATTGAAGTGGACCTGAAAGAAATTCCTTCCAGTATATCCTAGCTTTGTTTCTGTTGATGTGATAAACACCGTGACCTATAGCATACAGTCCATTATGAAAGGAAGTCAGGGCATGAACCTGGACACAAGATCTGAAGCAGAGACTGTGTAGAAATGCTGCTTACTGGCTTTGTCCTCATAATTCACTCAGTTCATTTCTCTTCTGCAAGCCAGGACCAATGGCACAGGAGCAGCACCACCCCTGGTGGAATGGGCCTTCGTAGATCAATCACTAATCAAGAAAATGCTCTACCTAAGAGGTACAGGCTGGGTAGTGGTGGCGGCGGTACACGCCTTCAATCACAGCACTCAGGAGTCAGAGGTAGGTGGATCTCTGGAGTGGAGGCCATCCTGGTCTATAGAGTAAGTCCCAGGAAAGCTAGAGAAGAAACCCTTTCTCAAAACCACAAGCAAAACAGAGAGAGAGAGAGAGAGAGAGAGAGAGAGAGAGAGAGAGAGAGACAGACAGACAGACAGACAGACAGACAGACAGACAGAGACAGAGAGAGATCCAGAAGTGATACAGACTTTGACCCCTGTAATTCAGTGACTCACACTGG
Organism: Peromyscus eremicus; assembly: GCF_949786415.1. Classification (NCBI taxonomy): domain Eukaryota; kingdom Metazoa; phylum Chordata; class Mammalia; order Rodentia; family Cricetidae; genus Peromyscus; species Peromyscus eremicus. The sequence continues at coordinate 21,481,754 of NC_081425.1, read as the reverse complement.
GTTCTAACCACAGAGCAGCCAGAAGGAGTGATGCTGAAGTGGACTGGACAAGGACTCACCCTTAGGAGGACAAGTGAGCAAGATAATGGCTGGATTAGAAGGTAGCAGCGGAAATGGTGAAACAGGTAACACAATATATTTAGTTGGAGTGGGGAGGATATTTAATATTTGCTGTTATTTCTTTAGCTAATTATCAAGTTATGAATGTCACCTAATTAATAAATCACTTGCAACTTAACTTAAAAATTGGTCCATGAGAGTTAATTAGCAAATACAGTTGCATTATATTTTTAACTATTGCATTTATTTCCAATTATATACCAAAACAGAGCAGTCCTTTGTTGAAACACAGTTGTATTCTCCACTACTCCATCCATAACTCATAGAAAGAGAATGTCACATTTTAAACAGACTAGAACATTTCTGGAAATAATTTTAGAACCAGAGTTGCAAGAATAAAGAAGAGGATGCACATTTATCACTTTGAAAAATATTGACTGAACATTAGCAATCAGAATTTGTTGCTATTCACAACTAAATTTTTTTAAATTACACTTACAAAAACTTTTTCTTTAATTAATTCTGACCCTTGAGTCTAATTTATTATCTTTACCAGTTCAAGACTATAAATTTCCCTTGTCTTTACAGAACTTTTATACTTAAGTATTTTTATTTAATTTCTGTATATATTACTAAATGTTATTGTAGCTAGAGTTTTCCTGCTTGGCCCACAGTCAGGACAAATCTCTCTCACCCGCCAGTCCCACAGCCACTCAGACCCAATCAAATAAACACAGAGACTTATATTGCTTACAAACTGTATGGCCGTGGCAGGCTTCTTGCTAACTGTTCTTATATCTTAAATTAATCCATTTCTATAAATCTATACCTTGCCACATGGCTTGTGGCTTACAGGGATCTTCACATGCGGCTTGTCATGGTGGCGGCTGGCAGTGTCTCCTCTCAGCCTTGCACTTCCCAGAATTCTTCTCTTTGTCCCCCTATACTTCCTGCCTAGCCAATGGCCAATCAGTGATTTATTTATTGACTAATCAGCAACACACTTGACATACAGACCATCCCACAGCACTTCCCCTTTTCTTTTCTTAAAAAGGAAGGTTTTAACCTTTGCATATCTCCAAAGTCAGCTTGGTATATTTGGGAATTTTGGCGTAGTTTCTCTTACTACTTCCTGCTGGAGGGGGGCGCTGTATCTTATGGGGACACAAAGAATATTTTAGGATTATGGAGTAGTCCATGAGGGTGTATCGTCTGAGCCAGTTGCCTTGAAACGGTTCTGGATGTTGGATCATCTGGGCCATGGTGTCATCAGAGACCTTTCAGGTGGTCTTGGCTGGTCAAACCTGATGTATCTTAATCTGGAACAAATCCATAGCCTCTGGCTTTCTGTGGAAACAAAAGCAGAGCCTCCTTTCCAAAGCAACATATCTTTACATCCAAATTTTGAAGTCAAGGTACCTTTAAAATATACATTTTGGCATAACTCAACAGCTTTTGTAATCAAATGTTTTTCTTCAATTACGAATATCAAAGAGAACATAATCCAGATTCTCTGTGTGGTAGCCATCTTTACGTGGCTTATTTTTTTTATATTAGCTTGAGCCTATTGATTTAAACTGCAGCCTTCTAAGCCTGAAATGGTGCTGGCGCTATGGCTGCTGGCTCCCCCCCTTCAGCTTCCCAACATGGCGGTGGTACGTTTTCCGCCAGCTCTGGGAGCCATCAACTCTCAGAAATAGTGGGTCTATGCTTCTATCAAAGCAGCGTGTAGCCCAGAAAACTCTTTTTTTTTTGTTTTGTTTTGTTTTGTTTTGTACTAGCAAAGGCTAAATCCACCACACAGCTTAATGTGCCACTTGCAGAGGCCTCATTCCCGCCATACTGCAGGTCGAGCATGCATGCCAGGAACTCGCCATAGTAGCTCAAACACGCAGGCTGCTGCTAGCTTAAAAGAGACAACTAGGAGCTGTTTTTAGCTCCGTTTTAGAATCTTTTTACTCAGGTTTTAGGTGGAAACTCTTGCCAACACGTTGGGTGTCATTTGTAGCTCGAGTTTTCCTGCCTGGCCCACAGTCAGGACAAATCTCTGACACCCGCCAGTCCCACAGCCACTCAGACCCAACCAAGTAAATACAGAGACTTATACTGGTTACAAACTGTATGGCCGTGGCAGGCTTCTTGCTAACTGTTCTTACAGCTTAAATTAATCCATTTCCATAAATCTATACCTTGCCACATGGCTCATGGCTTACCGGGATCTTCACATGTGGCTTGTCATGTTGGAGGCTGGCGGTGTCTCTCTCTCAGCCTTGCACTTCCCAGAATTCTTCTCTTTGTCCCCCTATACTTCCTGCCTAGCCAATGGCCAATCAGTGATTTATTTACTGACCAATCAGCAACACACTTGACATACAGACCATCCCACAGCATGTTATTCTAACAGTGAATATATTTGGCAGTTATTTAGTCTAAAGTGTGTTGTATTGTAGAGATCCAATTTGTCATTTTCTTCTTAGAAAATGTCTATTCTGGTGTCTCTTAACTAATAAATATTTTAGTAATTTTCAATCATATCTTTATCATTATGAGTAATTTCTAATGTCATTTATTTCTTGCTTCTAATTTACTGACACCCTGTCCATTTGTGTGAGACATCAAACGATTGTTTATCATCAACGCTTAACAATACAGCTATGTGGAAGGAACAGAATAGTTCAGTATGGTTGAGGAGGAATGCTCTAGGTTGGAGTTGCCTGAAAGGAAGAGAAAATATAGTAATGAGTGTGGATAAATAACATCTAAGAAGAGCTGCAATCCCAGGTATGTCCACCTCTCCATCACATCACATAACCTATCATATCATATCCCATATACCTTTTCATATAAGTATCATATTATACCATAGCATACCATAGATGTTTATACATGTATATGAATATGGGGAGAAAGACAAAGAAATCATGAAACTATCAGCCTTGGGAAAGAAAGGAAAAGATAGAGAAGGATGTATGAATACAGAATTTGGGAGATTCCACAGGGATTGATGGTAAGAATGATATTTACACTTGGTAGCAGAGTCTGCAGTAGTGCAAAAACAGTTCCCCTTTCCTGACTCAAGTTATGAAGTGGAGTTCCTCCCCCTACTTAGAGGCAAGACTGGAAGACTTGACTTTATAATGCTAATAGAAGGGATTTTCTCATCCTGAGTGCAAGATAGCTTTAGGCTCAACCACCTTGTCAAAGAAGCTCAACATTGGGAAAAATTCCCTTGAGGAGAGGCACTTTTCTCTGGAGCATCAAGGCTGACACATTGCAAGCATCTGCTCCCTAGAGGATTAGAGATGGAGCAGAACAGAGCCTGTGTGGCTGTTCCCAAGCAGAAGCATTGCTAAGGTCATTCGAGCAGCAGCAGAGTGAGGAAGGACTGGGAAAGGCTAGTAAGGTGCCCAAATCCTCCCTGTAGGGGGAGAATGTGTCATCCAACATTAGACATGTGGACCTAACAGGTGATGAGAGAAATGAACCCTGAAATAGCACAAGAAGAAAAACTATGCCAGTTATACTAAACAGTCAAATGTTTGATTCTGTGGGTAAAGGAATGATCAAATAGCTACTATTGGGAAATGCCCACTGATCCAATGTCCTGTTGCCATGGAAATGGGACCATATTCACTGGGAATGTATAAGAATAAACTGATAAAAGCATAAAGAAATTGGTTAATATCCACGGCCATAAAGAGGACAAGAGTTCATAATGACCATCATTATAGTTATCCCCACACAGAAATCTATGACAATTATACAGTGAACACTTGGGTGAAGAAAAATTGTGTGCTGAGTGCTTGTGGCCTGTTAACCCCACACAAAGGTCTTCATATGCACACACATGCAAATACACACATCACACACATAGATGACTTAATTAAGAAGAAAACTCACTGAACTATATTCCATTACTGGACAACGTGAGATCCTTAACCATTCCCACAGCAAAAAAAAAAAAAAAAAAGGATTCTTAGCTGGATCTGTGTGTTCATCTTCTTCCTCAGTGTTCAAGATCTGTTTTTTTTTCCTTCTAAACTATTTTTGTCCCCATGAGAAGAGGTGTTGCAGAAACTGCATCTTTAAAAAGGTCGAGTTTTATTATCCTAACTCAGTACCTCCCAAGGTAATCAATAACTGTTAGTTATGACACTGGCAAAGAAAGAAATTGTGGATGCTTACTAAATTTCAAGTTTGAAATTGACTGATTGCAATAGCATTTGAATGAGCAATTTCAGAAGTTAAGTGCAAAGAGAATGACGGCAACCAGGTAGGGACAGTAGCCAGGTGCTTAAATACACCTGGCAGATGCCATTTTCTGTGTTCTTGGCTGTACTGTCTATGTAGATTCTGACTGAAGCTAGTCTCCAGTTACATAATTGTGACATATACAGATAGATAGGTGTGTGTGACATAAGCAGTAATATGAGAAGCTGAAACTCGGACAGAAAACTCAAATTATGTATCCAGAGCTTCATAATGGAATAGAAGCAGTGGTGAATTATAGGGCCACTTGAATTTTTCTGAGTGTGAAAGTGGAAGTGCATACGTAATATAGAATGAAAAAGTGCCTAGTTTATCACTTCACAGTAACACTAGTTTGAACTTTATAAAAGTACCATTTTGTCGGTTGGCACCTATTCAACACAATGTTTACCAATTATCTTAGGGTTTCTACTGCTGTGATGAAACACCATGATTAAAAGCAACTTGGGGGAGGGAAGGGTTTATTTGGCTTTCAAATTCTGAGTCACATTCCATTGAGGGAAGCCAAGGCAGGAACTCAAACCAGACAGGAACATAAGGCAGGAGCTGATGCAGGCCATGGAGGAGTGCTGCTTACTGGCTTGCTCTTCATGACTTGCTTAGCCTGTTTTGTTATACAATCCAGGACCACTGGTCCAGGACTGTCTACCCTCACATTAGACTAGATTCACCCCATAGATCACAGATTAAGAAAATGCCCTACCAACTTCAAAATGAAATTATTACTTTATTTATGTATTTATTCATGTATTTATTTATTCATGTATTTATTTATTTATGTATTTATTTATTTATGTATTTATTTATTTATTTATTTATTTATTTATTTATTTATCTTTTTCAAGACAGAGTTTCTTTACGTGGTTTTGGAGCCTGTCCTGGAACTCTTTTTGTAGACCAGGCTAGCCTCAAACTCACAGAGATCCTCCTGCTTCTGCCTAATGTGCTAGGATCAAAGACAAGCACCACTACAACTGGACCAAAATAAAATTCTTTAAATAGCTTATGTGTTCCAAAAGGCATACATTTTTCTAAAGATTTATATTACCTATTACTAATTAACATTTCAATTTTTAGGGTATGCTTTTTATCTGCATGATAATACTAAATACTATTTTCTTCCTTATTAAACTCATTTTTGTTTATACATGTGTGATAGTCAATATTGTTAACTTGATAGGACCTAAAATCACCTTCAAAAGGAGCCTCTGGGCATAGCATTGAGAGATTGTTTACATTAGGTTAATTGAGGTTCAAAAGCACACCTTACCTGTGGTACCAGACTGAATAAAAATGAGAAAGCAAGCCGAGTACCAGCATTCTTCTCTGTCTGCTTCCTGAATGTGGATGTAATGTAGTCAGCCATCTGCCTCAGGCTCCTGTTATCATGCATTCTCCTCCATGATAAATCCTCCAACTGTGAGCCAAATAAACCCTTTCTCCTTACAGTTGCTTTGGTCAGGGATTTTTTGTCACAATAAAAAGCAGCAAAGCAAGTAACTAATACAATATGTATATATACTTTCTATTTTAGAAGTTAATCTTTTGTTCACTACTGGGATTCTGAATATTTCAGTAACTAATTGTACTATTTTGCTACTTTTAAACTAGCTTATTTTTCTAATATATTGATGAGAGCTCTTTGTCTATTGAAGCTGTTGATACTCTAATGGCATTGACGATAATTTAAAATCTCTCTGAAATGTCTTTGTTTGGAATTTATTTATGTATTTCTTATCATTAAATAGAAAGCATCCATCTTCTTATGAGTGATTTGTTGTTGTTTTGTTTGTTTTGTGTACTTAAATTAACATTGTACATCTCAAAATTATTTGCAATAATTTTTTTGCTAGTGTTTTTCTTCTTTCATTAAAATTTTTAATGTGTTTGGGATTTGCTTTGATGTGAACTATGGGTCTACCATTTCTTCTAAAAATCTGCCCACCCAAATATAATGAAAGGTTTCTGGAAACACTTGCCAGCTGCCACAGGAGAACTAAATATGAAGACTATTGGAAAACCATGGGAAACTCTATCATCTAATCTTATTTTTTGCGACCTTTTCAACAGCATTTTGTCACTGTTTTTTTTTTTCCGTTTGTTTGTTTGTTTTTTTCTGTGAATTAACTGGAAATTTCCTGGCATATCTACTGTTGTTATCGCCCAGGTCTTGTACAAGCAGCCATATTGTTGAGATTCCACAGTTGCAGCTTCCCAGTCACACCAGAAAGACACACTCTTGCAGCAGATCTTCTGGTTCACGGTATCTTGTAATCTTTCAGCCCACCAGGTATTCTAATATAGTGGCAGTCAGCTAGAAACACTGTTACTAGAATCTGACATCCATGCTGTTGACTGTAACAAGGCTTTGAGTTCCATAGCAATAATTGGGTGGATTTAGAAGACGGATTCTATGCATTAGGATATCACAGTTTTATTCAACACACCACAAAGGTAAAAATTAACCTGTGTCTTTCAATGTTCTACAGTTTCACAGATGTGATGAAATAAAACAAATATTGTACAAATAATATTTTGTTACCTAAATTATTTAGAAAAGATTTGATCAAAATGAAGTAGAATATTATTCAGGCTTGAAAGATGAAAGTAATATTTTTTTTTTTACCATATCTAAATGTAGGTATTACACTAAGTGAAATAGTGAAATATGCCAGGGGAAGAATAACAAGCATCACATGATTTTACTTTTATGTGGAATCTGAACAAGTGGAACTCACAGAAAGAGAGTAGTGGGTTTCTAGGGTCTGAAGGAAGAAATAATAGGGGAAATGTTGACTAACAGGTACAGAATTTCCATTATGCAAGAGGAACAAGTTCTGAAAGTTGAATCACAGAATAGGGTGACTATAGTTAATAATATATTTGAGTTAGCACAGAGTAGAGTTTGACTATTAGCATCACAAAGACATGGAAGTAAATATAGTAGATAATAGGAATTTTAATTAGCTTGACTATAAAAACTTTTTACACTCTATGTTATAGTAAAATACATATGCTTATATGAGTATATATGATATTATACATTTATAATATGTATGGATTTTATTCATTAATTATACCTCAAAAAAGCCAGGAGGGAAAAGACAAAGGATTTAAACAACCAAGTGTTTCTGAATTTCTTGATCTTCCTTGTTAGAGTGTAAAATATTCTGAGAAATGTTATTTTATTGTCTAATGACAACTGTATAAGGCAACAGTTACATACTAGGTACATGCTTAGTGAGATATCTGGAGAGTCATTTAGCAAAAGTTCATTCACTAGCATTAATTTGTTTGGTTTTCACAAGAGAAATTGCTTTGCAAGATGCTGGGATGTGGTACACACAGGGATCCATAAAAAGTCTGCTCTAGCTCAGACCTCAGAACAACTTGGTGAAGACAGTTGACTAAGCAGCGTAAATTGATCCAATGTGCTGATACTGACTAGAAAGAGTCATGCCATTTTTAAGACTCTGTTTTCTAGTTGAATGTTTATAAAATGCAGTTAAAATAAGGGCAGAGACATATGTAATAAAAGTTTTGACAAGAATGAGTTATACGGATTTCAAGAGAAATAATTCCTTGAAAGGAGAAGGGAGCGCTCTGAGCTCCCTCTGTTTAGTCATCAGTACTCTGGAAAGTTCTCCAAGAGCTGTAAAGATTCTGGCAGTGAACCAACAGTAAAGATGTCTTGAAATATTAAAATAAAAATACAATAAAAATGTTGCTAGGCAGAATTGATATTATCTCTAAATTTTTAGAGTCTCTGAAATAAATTTTATTTAAACAAACAACACCTGTACTCAGAGCACTTCTATGCAAAAACTAACTTATAGTGAAGAGTTGACTTTTAATGCCTATGAGTAGCATAGCTTAGTTGCTGGAATAATCTCCACTTACTTTCTGTGTACAATGGAAACAAAAATAATCATGTTTTTGGCTGTTTGCTGCCAACTCTGAGGACCTGAGTTAGAGCTATCCCCAGTATCCACATAGCAGAATGAGAAAACTGACTTCTGCACGTTGTCCTCTAGCCTCCACACTCAGTCTATGAGCAGCTTTCATCCTCCCAATACCATACATCAATAATAAAAATGGATGAGTTAATGTAGTTGTTCTGAGTTTCAAAAGTTTTAACATATCTACTGATTTTAGCAGTATCTGTGGTACCTTATAAATGATTTAAGTTTGTTATTTTACTGTAAGCCAAATCATTTAATATCTTACCATGTAATATAAGGTACTGTGATATTTTCATAGATCTATAGCTAACTATAGGCTGTCCATGAAATTTATAAGCCAAGAACTGCAGAGCCAATTCCTTAAAAATCACAATTTGACTGAATATGGTGGCACACAATTATAATCACAATGCTTGGTGGGTTGGTGCTGGAGAATTGCTGTGAGTTCAAGGACAACCTGGGCTAAATAATGGCATGTTCCAAGCCAACTTGGGTCACTAGAGTGAGAACCTATTTGAACAAAATGAAATAATGAAATTAAATGAAACAAAACCCAATACACACACACACACACACACACACACACACACACACACACACAGTGTGTGTGTTCTATAGGGTTGAAACTACCCTCATTTTTTTTATACTATTTTGAGTTTGCCTGTTAAGTAATTTTCCTCCCAGATTCTGCACTTCCCTGGAATAAAATCATAAGGTTTTAAAATACAGGGGAGAAAAGAGCTGATGAATTGTTAAGCTATTTCCCTTGAGGGAATACTGTCTATCACTTCATACAAAACAAGTAATACAAATCATCTTCAGGGAATACACTTGACAATTTTCTTCTGCGTTCCACCATGCTGGCTTCTCACAGCCCTCACTTACCCCACCTACCTCATTCTGTATATTTTACTTTATTGTTTTGATATTTGAGTACATATTATAATCCTTGTAAAAATTTCTTAGTGCACTCAAGGGAAATGTTAAATATTTTAGGTAGAACATATCAGTTTTCTGAGGTACTCATTTCAGTGTGTGAGAGAAATTTGGGTTGGAGAATGTAGCTTAAAGCGATATTCACCATTGAGGGCTGTTCTTAGATTCTGTTCTCTTCACTGGGGCTCACGGAAGATGCCTGTCCTGGCTTTTAGGTTGCCCTTGAGTCTGTGATGATTATCTTCTCTTCCCAGCACAACCTGCGATACTACAACCAGGAGCTACACAGGAGACCTTAGCTCTTCTATCAGAGAAATGTCTGATTCTTTCTCACTAAGCATGGATATTCTGAAACATCAGTGTTTATTGCTTTAATTTCCTACAAAAAGTACATAAAAAAAGAAGCTTATAGTTAGGTAGCTTCTATTCAAGTGAATCACATTTGCTAACAATAATGCTTCATTTACCTTTTTCAAAACAACCAGAGTACAGACTAGGGAATTTTCAATCTTAGCCTTCATGGTTTGTTTTGAAAGGAAAAATGACTACTCTTTTATAAAACAGGTAAAGTAGTAATGGGAGAAGGTCATAAATATCCTCATCTGGTTTTAACCTTTGTGAGGGCTTATAAGATCAGAATTCCAAATTTTCTGCTTGATTTTAATGTCAAAGTCATACATAAGTAAAGAATAACCAGTTCTTAGACTGTGAAAATTAGAAAGCAAAAGGTTATTTTGATATTTTTGATAGCGGATGTTGTTAATAATATTTGAATTCATTCAGCTGAACTGGTACTGGAATATGTGCACCTATGCTCTCCCACATACCAGTAACAATGTGTCTGTAGGTAGGAGAGACCTCATATAGCACACAGGGGTATTCCTGGAAAATGTTTTAAAAAGAAGTTGAAGATGTAAGCAGAGTGGTCATTATTCTTGGTTAACCTTTTCAAATATGTATGAATGGCATGCTTTCCCTTGTCACTTTATTTTAAATCTAAGATTTTCAAATTAAGAAGTTGGTGTAACATTTTGAAATAGTATCCAGTATTGGTAAACATAAATTGAAAAATGAAAATGTCACAAATAAATTATGAGTGTATTCTCCCCACCATTAGGGAAAATAATTAGAGTAATCTCAAAAGCATTAACAGTAAACACAATTCATGATCTAATAGCTGTAGTCTAGGAAAATATGATAATAGAATAATTAAGCATGCATATAACAATTTTTGAGAAATAATGCTTACTATTTGTAAGTTTATAATATGGGAAAAATTGAGTGCTTACTAATTAGATAATCAATAATTCAGTCATAACTTAAGGTACTGTAATTTAGGATACCATTAAAATCATTTATATTCAATCAAACTATAGTTTTGTGTGTCTTTCTAAATATATAAATAAAAATATTTATAAGAGGATACTGAAGAAAAAAGCACGTAAAGCAATAAGTACATTTTTTATATTCTAAAACTGAACATATGTATATATCAAAGAGAATATTTCTGGTATTTGATTTGACTCACTTACCTTGTTTTTACCCTTTTATAAGAAATAGATTTTTTTTAAAAAAACATATCTTGATTATGGGTGCCCCTCCTTCTCTCCTCCCAGTTCCTCTCCACCTCTTCTCCCATCTGGATTCCTGTCTTTCATTAGAAACCAAAGAGACTTCTAAGGGATACTAATAAATAAAATAAAGTAAAACATAGAATATAATAATATAACACTAACACATTGAAATTGGGCAAAACAAGCAAACAGAAGGAAAAGAACCCAAGAGAAGACACAAGTAACAGAGACCCATTTGTTTTCACACTCAGGAGTCCCATAAAATAATTAAACTGGAAGACATAGTATATACACAGAGGACCTGGGCCAGACCCATGCAGGCCCTGTGCATGCTGCTTCCATCTCTATTAGTTCATATGTGCAGAGATTATGTTGATTTAAAGGGCTTTGTTTGTCCTCTGCTCCTCTGGCTCTTACATACTGCCTGTCTTCCCTTTTATGGGGTTTCCAGGGCACTGAGGGGAGAGATTTGATGGAGACATTTTGTTTAGGGTTGAGTGTTCCAAGGTCTTTCACTCTCTCCATAATACCTGGCTGTGAATCTCTGTATTTCTTTTTCTTCTACTTCAGGAGGAAGCTTCTCTGATGATGGCTGAGCAAGGCACTGATCTATGAGTATAGCACAGTATCATCAAGAAGAGTCATTTTATCATTACTTTTTTTTTTAAACAGTAGTACTTGGTTTTACCCTAGGTTCCTGGGCTATCCATTCTCAGGTTCTTAAGCACCCAAGCAGTGTCAGTATGGGTTCCATCTCATGGAGTGGGCCTTAAGCCAAAGCAGATATTAGTATGGTTACTCTCATAAGCTTTGTGGCATTATTGCCCTAGCATATCTTGCAGGCAGAAAATCATTGTAGATCAGAGGTTTTGTGGCTGGGTTGATGTTTATGTTTCTCCTTTGGTAGCTAGCTGAGTACTTTCTTGAACTAACGATTCTGGAACATAGGGCCAAAGGTTCTATAAAGACATCAAATCAACTTCAATGTGTTCAATAAATTGTGTAAGTGTTGTCCTTAGTAATGGGGCTTTGCAGAAAGCAACCTCTAGTCTTGGCAATAGCCTAGATTGTTTGGAGATTCCCATGGGACCCCTTTGGCCAACAACTCAATTAGGTATAACCCAATCCTAGTACTGGAAGCTTAATTGGTGACAAGAGATGGTCAGTTGGGGCAATGTCTACCCCATTACATGGTGGTTTCATGTTCATAATCTTTATGTATATACATTTAGGAAGCTTCTACTATATAGGTTTCCTTACTACTCCTCAAATTTCCTTTAATTTTATCTTTCTTTCCTTATATACCTCCCTCTCCCTCTTTCCCCTCCCCCTTGCCAATTGATTTTCTGGTCCAGCCCCCACCATCCATCCATAACTATCTATTCTATTCCTGTTCCTAACAATATCTATGTATTCCCCCTAGTCCCCTACTCTATACATATCCTCTGTGGCTCTATGGATTGTAGCTTGGTTATCATTGACTTAATATCTAATATACACATATAAGTTAATATAATATATATAACATTTATCTTTCTAGGTCTAGGATACCTCACTCAGGATGATTTTTTTCTAATTTTATCCATTTACCTGCAAAATTTATGATTTAATTTTTTTAATGGATGAGTAATACTCACCATGTAAATGCACCATGCTTCCTTTATCCATTCTTCTGTTGAGGGACATCAGGTTGTTTCCAGTTTCTGGCTATTAAGAACAGAGCAGCAATGAAGTGGTTGAGCAAGTATCTCTGTGGTAGAAAGAAGTATCATTTGGGTATGTACGCACGACTGGTATAGCTAGATCTTGAGGTAGACTGGTTCCCCATCTTTTGCACCCTGATTTCCATGTGAGTGTACAAGTTTACACACCCACTATTAATGGATGAGTACCCCCTTACTCCAAATTCTTGCCAGCATGAACTATCACTTGTTTCTATTGATTTTGGCCAGACTAACACGAGTAAAATGGTATCTTAAAGTAGTTTAAGTAGCATTTCCTTGATAGCTATGGATGATGAACATTTCTTTAAATGTTTCTCGGTATTTTCATTTTTTTCCCTTTAAGAATTATCTGTTTATAGGTATACCCCATTTTTAAATTGGGTTGTTTCCTTGATATCTAGTTTTTTTTTTAATTTCTTTATATTTTGAATATTAGACCACTATTAGATATGTAGTTGGTAAAAATATTTTTCCATTTAGTAGGCTGTTGCTTTGTCTGAATGACAGTGTCCTTTGCCATGCAGAAGCTTCCCAGTTTCATGAGGTCCCACTTATTAATTGTTGATCTTAGTGCCTGTGCTGTCGGTGTTCTGTTCAGAAAATGGTCTCCTATGCCAGTGCAATATTATTTCCCACTTTCTCTTCTATCAGGTTCAGTGTATTTGGTTTTATGTTGAGGTCTTTGATCCATTTTGGTTTGAATTTAGTGCAAGGTGTTAAGTACGTATATATTTGACCATTTTCTGAAAATAATGTCGTTTTTCCAATATGTATTTCTTGCTTCCTTATAAGAAATAAGGTTTCCATAAGTGTGTGGGTTTTTGTCTGGGTTCACAATTTAATCCCATCGATCAATGCATCTGTTTCTGTGCCAGTACCATGCCATTTCTATTAGCATAGCTCTGTAGTACAACTTGAAATCAGGGATGGTGATATCTCCAGAAGTTCTTTTATTGCTCAGGATTGTTTTAGCTATCCCAGATTTTTGTGTGCATGTGTTTTCATGTAAAGCTGAGAATTGTATTTTCAAGATCTGTGAAGAATTATATTGGAATTTTGGTGGGGATTGCATTGATTCTACAGATTGCTTTTGATAGGATGGCCATTTTTACTATGTTAATCCTACTAATCTATGAGCATGGGAGAGTCTCTCTTCTGTCTCTTGTATTCTGTTGGTGAGACTTGCCTCTAAATTTCCTGTTCCAGTTCCTAAATTTTTCATCTCCAGATTTCCCTCATTTTGGGTTTTCTGTATTGATTCTATTTCCACTTTCAGGTCTTGAACCGTTTTATTTATTTCCTTCCACTGTTTGTGTTCTCATAGATTTCTTTAAGACATTTATTCATTTCCAATACATATTGGAAAAACGACATTATTTTCAGAAAATGGTCAAATATATACGTACTTAACACCTTGCACTAAATTCAAACCAAAATGGATCAAAGACTTCAACATAAAACCAAATACACTGAACCTGATAGAAGAGAAAGTGGGAAATAATATTGCACTGGCATAGGAGACCATTTTCTGAACAGAACACCGACAGCACAGGCACTAAGATCAACAATTAATAAGTGGGACCTCATGAAACTGGGAAGCTTCTGCATGGCAAAGGACACTGTCATTCAGACAAAGCAACAGCCTACTAAATGGAAAAATATTTTTACCAACTACATATCTAATAAGGACCTTTATCGTATTCATATAGGCCATTTGAAGGTCTTTTTCTTGTGCTTTGGCTATGTCACAGAGCTCAGGGCCTGCTGCAGTGGGGTTGCTGGGCTCTAGTGGAGACATGTTGTTCTGGCTGTTACTTTTTTTTATGCTGGTATCTAGACAACTGAGTTTGGGAAGATTGCCATTCTAGGTTCTAATATCTGGTGTTGTCTTTGTTGGCTGTGTGTTTTCCCCCTTGGTTTCTGGTATCCTCTTTGGTTTTAGGAGAATATGGTGGCTGTGTGTTGCCTGGTAGGAAGTTCTGGGATCCTGATAGGTGGAGTGTAGGGGTTCCAGATAAACTGTGTGTAGGTATTTGGAGCTGACACATAGGAGTGGGATTGGGCTCAGAGGAGGTGGAGTTGAGGGATTCCACAGGAGGGAGTAAAGAAGGATATTCCACCAGAACCTACTTAGTACCCTGGGGATAGGGGCAGATAATGTGAAGATGTCACAGTAGAATTTCTACTACAGAGCTGGGGATAAGAATGGGGCATTGGTCTTGGAGGAATAGAGGGAGAATTTAAGATCTGCAGTTTGCCTACCTGCTTGGCAGACAGGGTTGGCCTCTGGGTTCTCAGGAGGTGCCTACTGGAGTTAGAAGTTGTGAGCTGGGATAAAGCAATGAGTCTGGAGAGAGAAGTTAAGAGGCAAACATTCATGAGATCCATTGGATATGAGGGTGTGTGTGTGGGCAGGTCTGCAGCAGGTGTTCTGCTGTAGATAAGCCTGAGAGATTGGATTTGGTGGAGCTGCGTGAGAAGTAAAGATCAGCACTAGTTTACCTCTTTTCCTGGCCTGATCCAGTAGTTATGTTTTATGATGATATTATTACCACAATTTTTAATTTTTAATGAGAATGTGTGATTGTTTCAATCTGAAGAAAACTTCATTTTTAAAATATCAGATGTTTTCCATCTGTTCATAACTCACACTCACTAATTCTTACTGCTCTTATAATTACTATCTCCCAGGTATATTTCTTCCTTGCATTGTACACATTAAGCCTCACAAATGCTTCCACTAAATGTCTAAATGTTTTACATTATTCTTAACTTATACAGTCAAGCTGTTTTAAAATGTACAGCATTTACCTACATTCAATCAGTGAGATAAAATGCCCCTGTTTGTGTTCCCTAGAGAGTGAACTAATAGTGTGATGGAAAGAAATTGAAAATCGTAAGTGTGAATGAACCTTTTAAAAGAGATGTTGTCTTTGCTGATAATCAAGGAGTCACTAAAACTGAGATGATATTAATGGGTTTCCAGTGCTTTTCTGGAAAGTTCCAGAGGAACTGAATGCTGTGGTGTAGTCACTGGATGATCTGAAGAACAATGCATGACTTATGTGGTGAGATTTGAGGAAGATTTTACAAATTACATTTTCTCTTTGCTGAAAGTTGTATTTAATCAACCAATGTTCACAAAGTATACCTTTATGCAAAATATTGTTTCATCCATCAAGCATATTTTATTTTAAATAATTTTCACCATAATATAATCATATGTAAATAATCATGATATATTGTCATGATATTATGAATCTCAAAGTATCCATGTGTTAACAAATATTTCTTAGTAATAAAATGACAAAAATGATACTTATACTGAGTTCTGCTGGAATCTCAAATAAGGGCAGAGACAAAGGGGACCATAGTGAAAGGTCTAGAATGTGGAAATATTTTTTTAAAAAAATCACAGGAGATGGTTTGGTAAAGCTAAAACATAGAACCCTGGAGGGAAAAAGTAGCTGGTACAATGGAGTGGGTAGCAGCAAGGTCTATATAGTGTATAGATTAGGGACTAGGCTGTATCTACAGTGCTACAGAAAGGTTATGAAAATAGCAGAGTTACAGAAAGTCTCTTCCTGAATGATCAGTTTTGGAAGACATTTCATAATGACTTAACCTGCAAATGCTTATCATCAGGGGCTTGGAATCCACCTCCAGTATTCTGCAAGAGCAACAAGTATTCTTAAACTCTGAGCCATCTTTCCAGTCCTAATACCTAGTTTAATGCTTAGAGAAAAGATATTATGGATATACATTATTGTAGTTATAATTTTATATTATGAGAAGATGTGTGAGCTTATGTATGCATTTTGAGTCACATATTCGGAAAAGTACCAATTATCTCCAAATGGCAGTCTCAAGGCTTGTGATCTTCATTCTTAGAGAAGTAGAGAAATAGAGAAATCTGACTGAAAACAGGGCAAGGACAAACGCAGATCTGTGTGTCACTTTTAGGATCACTGTGTAAAGCACACTGTAGTGAGTGAAGGGAGTCAACCCAGGGATCCCAAACATGACTTCAGAAAACAAGTAACAGCAAAGAAACAGAAAGAGATTTTAACAAAGTAGACCAATATGCCCTTCCACAGTGTATTCTCACCTTAAGACAGACACTGCCCCTGAGCAGACAACCCTGTGCTCTGCCAAACAGATTTCATGTCCTCCTAGGTAGAGCTGAGCATTTAAACCTGCACTTCATGATGGCAACTCCCATTTGTGTACAAGATGGCTATTGAACCACATCTCAATATGTCTGTTTGAAGATTCAATTACTAATATCTACTCTATTGGTAGGAGGCTTAAATGTGATGCATTGTTTGAAAGTGCAGAGGGAAGCCATGAACAGTTAATTGTGCTCATGAAATGGCCAACTACACAATCCCAAATGGATATTCATCTTTCAATATTTATCCATCAAGCACTGCCTGCATGCTGCTGGATATCATGGAATAGACAGGAAAAATTTATGGACCCAGCAGGTTGAAATGTGAACAGATATTTAATTAATTGCAAATAAAATTAAGAGAACACTGAAAATAATAAGGTGGACCCAGACCTTATCCTCCAAATATAGATCATACTCCCTGCTTTAAATCTGTGAAAACTCCACTGAGTTAACCTTGAAATGCAATTCATCTTCTTGATTTGTTGTTTAGAAGTGTTGATTGCCCCAGGGAGAGGATTAGCACCTCCTGTGAATTTGGGATGCTTCTGCTGGAGATTTTCCCAGCAGTTGGGGACTCAGCTGATTACTGCATCTGCTCAATGTCATGGTTGGACTTCAACTGTTTTGTTTCATCATAATCCAATTAGGTAACAAGAACTTTAGAAGTGCACAGATAACAGAGGTTCCTAAGTTTTGATTTTCTTTTGTGTTTCTTACTGTAATGGAAGATTCTGCTAATAAGGAAAAGGAAAGAAAACATTTTGTTCGTGGTCAATTCGTTTTAATCTCATCTACACTGTTTCTGGTGCTTTTCTACTCTGCCACAGCCTTCCTGGTCCAGGCCAGGTTGTTATTGAGAGCGCATTCACCTAACCTTTAAGGAAACACCATTTCTATTGTCCCTGAGCCCTTGTTATACTCTTGCATCCATTTCTAAAGAAGAAGCAAATGGAGTTTAGGAAAAAAAATTTTACTTTTTCCTCTTACAGAATACTGGACAAATTGTGAGTTTGGTTTCTTACACACACTCAACTCTACTTATACACATTTTATCTTAGACATTATTGAAAACACAGTTTAATATTTAAAGCAAAGATGTTATAGAGATATATTTTGCATTTATAATTTTATGTGAAGAGAAGATGTCAGACCTTATTTATGGATTTTTACTCACATATTTGTAAAAGTAAAAATAATTTTAAAATATCTGTTCCTAACTTTCAAGAGGGAAAACAAAAATATGGATGATATCTGAGAAGCAAATTGTGTCCAATCTAGAACAATATTTTGTTTTGTTTTTTTGTTTTGGTTTGGTTTTTCGAGACTGGGTTTCTCTGTGTAGCTTTGCGCCTTTCCTGGAACTCACTTGGTAGCCCAGGCTGGCCTCAAACTCACAGAGATCCACCTGGCTCTGCCTCCCAAGTGCTGGGACTAAAGGCGTGCGCCACCACCGCCCGGAACAATATTTTGAAGAATATAAAATATCATGTAAACTTCTTGTAGACAAGTAGCTGTTGCTTGAGTGTCTAAGTTTAACTGAGAATTCAAAAACACAGTATAAATGCAAATTTTATAATATGGAAAGTTAGAAGTACTTTGCATATTTCTGAATTTCTACTAGAGGACACAGAAACAAGTATGCCCTACCAGGAAAGGTGAGGGACATGGAAAGACACAAGAATACAGGAGTAAGTATACCAAGTGAGTCCATGAAATCCAAAAATATTGGATTTTACTTTTGTAAAAGAGACAAAAAGCCCGAACAGTGAGTGCTTGGCAACGTGGTAGAGAAGGGGGAGCTCCCCTCCATGGTGCATTAAATAATAGAGGAAGGGAAAGCGAAATTTTCTCACTAGTCACTTTGTTAAATAAGTTTTTTTCTGTTTCCTCCATATAATCATGCAGTATTTAAAAATTTCTAGCTCCTTATATGATTTTTTTCTGCAGTAATGTGATATATTGACTAGAAGAAGAGATGTAGAGAATCAATTTCAGCAGTTGTTACAGTTGGCAAGTTTGACTTCTAGGCAGGCAATGATGGTGATAGAGCACTGGATAGTAGCCATGGAGCTGAAGCAAATAGATAAGTGGGTTTAGAAGATTGTGCATTAAATTATCCAATAATACACTAAAAATATCAGCCCAAGCCGGGTGGTGGTGGCACACACCTTTAATCCCAGCACTTGGGAGGCAGAGTCAGGAGGATCTCTGTGAGTTTGAGGCCAGCCTGGTCTACAGAGCAAGATCTAGGACAGGCACCAAAACTACACAGAGAAACCCTGTCTCAAAAAACTAGAAAAAAAAATCAGCTCAGTGGGTAAATTCACTTGTCACAAATTCAATTCTTCCTAGCACCCACAAGAAGAAAGGAGAGAAGGAGAGAATCAACTCTACACCATGATGTGTACGTGTCTGTGTAGGTGTGTGTAGTATATAAACACATAAAATAAGTAAATAAATGTGATAAAGTGTTTTATAAAATACAATCCAAGTAAATGAAAACCTGCCTGGGCCTCAGAGAAAGAAAAGGGATAACCAGAGAGATTATTCCCAGCATTCTGACTTGAACAACTCATTTAAAATTATTTTTTTAAAATAAAAGTTTATTTATTTCATGTGTATGTATATGTGCCTGAATATATGTGTGTACAGAAGCCTGAAGAGGTCAGAAGAAGGTGTTAGATGGCCTGGAACTGGACTTACAGGTGATTGTAAACCTCTCTGTGTGTGCTGGAAACAGTAAGTACTCTAACTGCTGATCCATCTCTTCATCCTTCAACAGTAGTCTTAACGACTAATATCAACAGTCTGGTGGATGGGTACATTTAATGAGATATTCTTCATCAACTTAGAGTGCATATAAGACATGTGAATGGAAAACTTGAATAAAACAGTATGCATATGTGGATCTCAAGTTGGAGAAAAATATCGGTATGATTGATTGTGACTGGGCTGGAGAGGTAACTCATTGGGTAAGAATGCTTCCTATGCAAGCATCAGGATCTGAGTTTTAATCTCCAATACCCACATAAAAGCTGAGCATAGCCATACATTCCTATAACCCCAGCACTTAAGGAAAGACATCCATGGATCTCAGGAACTCACTAACCTGCCAGGATGGCTGAAATGATGAACACTTAGTTCAGTAAGAGATGCTACCTTAAGGCAATAAGGTAGAGAGTAATAGAAGAAGATATCTGATGATCTCCTATACCTCTGCATGAGTGTGCATGGTTGTGCAGACACAAACACACATACACACCAAATATTACAATCTATAGGATATAAACACATACACATATGCACCAACTATTATAGTTTACAGAGCATGTAATAACCATATTCATTTTATTAAGATATATAAAAATAAAAGTATTTAGTATAGTATACAATACTATACAAAGATAACCTAAACAACCTAAAGTTAAAATAGTAAAATAGTATGTTACTTCATAGAGAGTGAAGATATTAATGTTTAAAGATTTGCTCAAGGTGGTTCAGCTATTACTTAGAAGAACTAGAAGATGGAGGCTATATGAATTACAAAATTTCAATGTTTACTGATGGTTTGTTCCCAGAAGTACATTCATTTTAGGTTAATAAATATTCAGTTATTATGAATATGAAGTTTACCTTAGTTAACATTATTTTAGACCTTTGGTTTTTATGTTAATTTTTAAATTTTCTAGTTCTTGTGAAGGTATATTTTTAATATTAATCTTCCAAATGCTGATTCAGTAGTTCATGCATGCTTCATGGGAGGCAGGAATAATTTATAGCCTCAGATAAATTATAGGTGTGAAATGTTCCACAAGTAGTAATTTTACCATATCATTTGAATATTTCTAAAATGTCATTTTCATAGAATTTTGGAGTTGCCAGATCAATAGATACTAAAGGAAAAAATAATTTCATAGTGTCATTTAAATGACATTTTAAAGCCCAGGCTGAACCAACTAGTAAATATTATAGATTGTTGTGTCTTCAAATGCATAGCACTATGCTTGTGCTTACTGGCCACATGTCCCTTTGCTGCTGTGTTTCTGATCCACAGTCTACATGCATGTTACAATTAGAGTACATTTTATGTTTTTGGCTCATCTTTGAACTATCTTAGTTTAGAATATACTCCAGTTGTAGCATACATATAGACTTTGAATCAGAAACACAGCATACTAAGGTGTTGGGAGATAGCACAGCCCTTAAGAGTGTTTGCTGTTCTTCCAATAGGACTTGAGCTCAGTTCCCAACATCCACAGCAGGCAGCTCACAAAACACTCTAACTCTAGCTGTAGGGGTGTACCCTCTTCTGGCTTCTGTGGGCACTACATACATGAGTTCACACACATGTAAGTGAAAAATAAAATGAACAGTGCACCATGATGCTAGTCTACATGCCAACTATGATATTGCTTGAAATTTAATGACACATAATATGCTTGTTTTCCTTGATGTTTTAAAGCATCACTACAGATTCAAGACTCACAGGAAAACAGTGTATATTATCTTTCAACTATGGAACTCAAGTGTCCAATATAGTCTTCAAAAGTTTTCTTAGTCTCCATGGGGGCTTCCCTATTAAAATAAAGCTGGGTGTGTGACTCAGGTCATAGGAAGTTATTCCATGATGATTCTAGAGGCTAGGAAATACAAAATCAAGGTTCCAGTCGGTGCAGTAACTGGTGGAGGTTTTTTTTTTTTTGTGTGTGTGTGGCTTGGCAGTTGGTATCTTCTTAGTGTGTCATCACATGGTGGGGGGAAATAAAGGGAGAGAGGGAGATGGCATTTCAGGTATTTCATCCTCCTTTTAAAACTATGCTAACGGGATTGGATTAGGGGCCTATACCTACATCTGGAGCCAACTTTACCATAGGCCCTAACTACACCCACAGTCCCATCAGGGGTTAGAGATTTGGGATGATTAATGACTATTGTCAACTTGACAGGATCTAGAATCACCAGGTAATAAGCCTTCAGGTACACTTGTAAGAATTGTCTTGATCAGTGGTTCTCAACCTTCCTAATGCTGTGACCCTTCAATACAATTCCTCACATTGTGGTGACCTTCAACCATAAAATTATTTCATTGCTACCTCATACTTTAATTTTGCTACGTTATGAGTTATAATGTAAATATTTGATGTATGACCACAAAGGGGTTGCAACCCACAAGTTGAGAACCACCGGGCTAGATGAAGTAAACTGAGGTTGGAAGGCTCATCCTAAAAGTGGGCATTCCCTGGCCTGGATCCTGGACTGCATGCAAAGAAGATGGCTACCTGTGAACCAGCATGCATTTCTCTCTTTTTTCTAGAACCAGTATGCATTGCTCTCTTCCTTAGCTGTGTCTACAATGTGACTGACCAGCAGATTCAAGTTTCTGAAGCTATGCCTTCTCTGCGTCCTTTAACTGAGCAAAATAAGCCTTCTTTAGTCAGTTGCTTTTGTCAGGGTGTTTTTATCATAGCAGCAAGAAAAAGTAATTGAGACAAGACTCAACACACTCACTTGAGAGGAAAACACTGTTATTCAGTCTACAAATCTGTCAAGTGTTAGCCGTGCCAGGGAGAGTCTATTTCCTTTCCTTTTTCAGTTTCTAGATGGCTCAACTTCTCTACTGGTTACTTTTCTACTGCTATGAAAAGACACCACAACCAAGGCAACATTTAGAAGGAAGGGTTTATTTGGGGCTTACAGTTCAAGAGGGATAGGTATCCATCACTGTCATGGTGGTGAGCATGGCAGCAGGCAGGCAGACATGGCACTGGAGCAGTAGCTGAGAACTCATAACCTCATCCACAAGGATCCACAAACAGAAGGTTTAAAGAACTTACTGAGAATGTCACCAGCCTTTTGAAACTTCAAAGCCTGTCCCTGGTGACACACCTCTTTCAATAAGATCTGACCTCCTAAACAGGTCCTCCAACTAGAAACCATTTATTCAAACATATGAGCCTATGGGGGCCATCCTCCTTCAAACCACCACAGTACTCTTGTCCCCTGGTTTTTGACACTCTTCTCTCCTGAAAGTTAATGCATTGATTTCTGAGGGATGCCATAACAATTCACCACAAAATAAGTGGCTTGAACTGGAACTTTTTTTTTTCTTATAATTTCAGAGGCCTGAATCCTAAAATTCAGGATAAGATAAGAGCAGGTTATTTCCTTCTAAGGGCCTCGAGGGAGAGTAAGATTTGCTCATGGCTGTCTAGCTTCTGGTCGTCTGTCAACATCTTTTGCCTTCCCTGTCTCGTGTGTATATCTCTCCAATCCTCCACATTCCCAGGAAGTCACTACTGCATCTCAGCCCTGCGTGCTCTTTGTTTAAGGACACTAGTTATATCAGATTAGGTCTTGTGCTGGTTAGTTTTTGTCAACTGGACACAAACAAGAGTAACCCGGGAAGAAGGAATTTCACTTGAAGATTTGCTTCCATCAGATTGGCCTGTGAGCATATTTATAGGGCATTTTCTGGATTAATTGTTGTGGCCCAGCCTTTGTGGGCGGTGCCATCCCACCTGGTGGCCCTTGGCTGTATAAGAAAGCAGGCCAAGCAGACTATGGAGAGAAAGCCAGTAAACAGCTTTCCCCCATGGTTCTTCCTTTGCTCCTCTTTTGAGTTACTATCTTGATTCCCTCAGTGATGGAATGTAATCAGGACACAAAGCCAAATAAATCCTTTCCTCCTCAAGTTCCTTCTGATTATGATGATTATCACAGCCACAAGAGGCAGGCTGATAATGTAGGACCCATGCTAATAGTCTCATTTTAGTTTGTTAACCTTTTTAAAGAACCATATTTGAGTTACTGAACCTCAGCCCTTTTGGAGAAACACACACACACACACACACACACACACACACACACACACACACAGAGACAGAGAGAGACAGAGAGAGATCATTGCTGCTCTGAAACAAAAGAGATAGAGAATACAGCTCTTTATAACTTCACTTTTAGTAATTGCTTTTCCTGAAGTCAGGTGGCTATTTTGAATTCTGATTTTTTTTTCTCCATAGACAAAACCATTCTTATTTTCACCAGATATTTAAATTTTGCTTTGTGGTTTTCCTGTAATTTTTATAGTTGATAATTTTTTTTCTATTATCTCACATTTCCTGAGATCTTGTACATTCAATTTGTAAATACATTCTGGAATGCTTAATTCAACTCCGCGGAGAAAGGATGAGTAGAGTATCCCATTTGCTGTACCTGTCAAAAAGGAGTAATTAACTAAGATAATTCTGGATATTTTATCTTCTCGAGAATCACAGTTCATTACTCTAAAGGTTGGGATTTTCTTTGGAAGTGTGAAATAGAAGCAAGGAATAAAGCAGGAAAAGAGAAAAGGCCAGTATTTAAAATAATATAAATAAAAGAAAGACTGGGATAATGGTAGCAATATCCATAAATATCCAATAAAGAAATAAACTTTTGGAGGTTGAGACAGTAAGGAAGAATGCAAAACAGCAGAAAACTCGAAGTTGAAAGGAAATAGAGACAAGACTCTGCACAGAGGGTCTGAAAAGGATGGAGATTGTGTGCTACATAGCAACATCTCTATCCAGGTCAGGCTGTGTGGGTGATGGTTGTGCTGAAAGCATTCTTCCCCCTAGTGACTTAGCCCTGAAATCATGGCACAGTGTTACACCACTCACATGTTTGCAGTGAGACTGTTAAAACAAAGCTATGGCAAGTCTGTTGTGTGAGTATGGCACACACAATTATGTCCTGTACATAGCACTCAATGATGATTATAAATGGCTGTGTTGACGACTTATGCATTGACTACACTATGGTTTCTATGCTTATTTCAGTGTGTACTCCTCCTAATGAAAAAGTAAACTTCCCTGTAAAACGGCCTCAGGCGATTCCTTCAGGCAGCCTTCTAGAAACCATTGCTATCATGGGAAGTGACAGCTTCATACACACTGCTGTCCCTGGAGACCTTCATTGGGACAGGTTGTGGAGGGGACAGTGATACTCAGAAGGTGCTTTATTCCTGCTCTGTGTCTTATATCTTAACAAGAGTTTAAAATGTTAAAAAGGTTCTGATGTAAGTTTCATTCAGCAGCATCATTGTCATTATTACCACATTTGTCTGTAGGATGTATTTACATGGGCATGTGTGTACCATGTGTAGAGGTCAGAGGATAACTATGGAGTCAGTTCTCTCCTATCACCTTTGTATGATGGCCTCTGAGGATTGAAAGCAGTTTTATTTTTTTGCTTAAAAAAAGATTATTTTATTTTTTTATTTTTATTGCATTTTATTTATTTATTTATTTATTTATTTATTTATTTTTTTGGTTTTTCGAGACAAGGTTTCTCTGTGTAGCTTTGCGCCTTTCCTGGAACTCACTTGGTAGTCCAGGCTGGCCTCGAACTCACAGAGATCTGCCTGCCTCTGCCTCTCGAGTGCTGGGATTAAAGGCATGCGTCACCACTGCCCAGCAATTGTGTGTGTGTGTGTGTGTGTGTGTGTGTGTGTGTGTGTGTGTACCTGATTGCAAGTGCCAGAGAAGGCCATTCCCTGTAGCTGAAATCAGTTTTGACTTGTCCAATGTGGGGGCTGAGAATGAACTCAGGTCCTCTGCTGCAAGAACAGTGCATGAGTACATACTCTCAACCTAGACCCTTAAAAAATGTTTTAAAAACAGAAAAGAGAAAATATTTATGTATAACTACACAGAGTGCTTATTAGTTTTAGATTACCAAAAATACACAAAATTTTTAAAGTGTAAGTTTGTACACTGTCTTAGGATTTCTATTGTTGTGAATCATGACAATGGCAACTCATAAAGGAAAACATTTAATTGGGGCTGGCTTACAGTTTCAGAGGTTTAGTCCTTTATCATCGTGGCAAGACATGGTGCTCGAGAAGGAGCTGAGTGTACTACATCTTTATGTGCAGACAGGAAAGGAAAAAATTGTGTCATACTTGCAAGACTTGAGCTTATAAGACCTCAAAGCCTGCCCCCAGAATGACACACTTCCTCCAACGCCACACCTACTCCAACAAGGCCACACCTCCTAATAGTTCCACTCCCTATGGGCCAAGCACTCACATGCATGAGTCCATGGGGGCCATACCTATTCAAACTACCACATTCCACTTCCTGGTCCACATAGGCTTGTATCCATAACAAAATGCAGAAACTACGAATTCAGTCTAGCTTCAAAAGTCCCAGAGTCTATAACAGTCTCAACCATGTTTAAAAGTCTCTTTTGAGATTTTTAAGAAGTTCGAAGTCTATTCTGAGATTCATGCAATCTCTTAACTATAATCCCCACTAAAATCAAAATCAAAAAGCAGATTACATACATCCAACATAAAGTAACATAGGATATACATTACCTTTATACAAGGTAGGGAAGGGAGCATAGTGAGAAAATACTGGACCAAAACAAAACTGAAAACCAGCTTGACAAACTCCAAACTCTGTATCTCCATGTTTGATGTCAAAGTTCTCTTCAGATCTCCAACTCCTTTCAGATTGAGACTCATTCCTCTCTCTTGAGTTGGTTCCATTTCCTGTTAGTAACTTTCCTCAGCAGATATCCCATAACACTGGCATCTTTAGCCTCTTGAGGTCTCCAAGGCAATCCAGGATTCACCTTCACAGCTTCGCACAATGGCCTCTTTGAGCCTCAATGCAGGGACAACCCCTATCACATGCCTGGTCTCAGCATATTTCTTTATTTGTGGAAGAAGATTCCATAATCCCTTTTCTCTATCTTTGATTCTAAAGCCAGAACCACATGGCTGAAGCTGCCAATTTCTGCTGCTTGCTGGAGCTAGAACAAGGCCCCCTCATTCAATTACATCTTCACAAGCTTTCTGTTTTCTATTGTTTCCTTCACTGCCTAAGTTTGGAGGTCCTGGAACTTTCTCTGTAGACCAGAGTGTCTTTGAACTTAGAGATCATTATATCCCTATCTGGTGAGTGCTGGGATTAAAGGTGTGTACCACCATACTTGCACCTAATCCTTTCACAAGTTGAAGCTTAGCTGGGTGAGATCTTGTCCTGATGTTTCCACTCCCTTTATTCTATTTAACACAAGGCTTTCCTTTAATTTGTTTATCTCCTTGAACATAGGATTTAGCTCCGTTCCACTTCTTGGTACCTCTTATCTCCTCAAATTGTACATTTTTTTTTCCTTGTACAGCTTGCTCCTTGTCATTATAGATCTTCATAAGAGTGAACACTAATAACCATACAACAGAGTCAATACTAAACTGTCTTGAGATTTCCTCTGACAATGGAATTAATCCAAAACTCTTCAATTTAACCTAAGGCAAGATTTTGGACAAGGGCAAAAAAATAGCTAAATTTTTTCCAAAATATTACAAGAACAATCTCTGGGCCACATACTAACATTCTTCTCCTCTGAAACCTCTTGAGGCATGCACACACAGTTCAAATCACACCAACACAACTGTCTTTCATGTTCCTACTAGGGTGGCCAATTAAGCAGCACTTAAAGCATTCAACTGCTTTTCTATACATATGCCTTCAAAAAGAAACAGTCAGGCCTATCACAGAAATACCCCAGTCCCTGATACCAGCTTCTGTCCTAGTTAGGGTTTTTATTGCCATGAAAAGACATCGTAACCATGGCAACTCTTATAAAGGAAAACATTTGTTGGAGTGGCTTACGTTTTCAGAAGTTTAGTCTATTATCTTCATGATGGGACATGGAGGCATGCAGGCAGACATGGTGCTGGAGAAGGAGCTGAGAGTCCCATATCTTGATCTATGAGGAGCAGAAGGAAAAACTGTGTCATACTGGCAAGACTTGAGCTTATAAAACTTCACAGCATGCCTCCACAGTGCCACATGTCCTCCAACAAGGCCACATCTACCCCCAACAAGGTCATACCTCCTAAGAATGCCATTCTTTATGGACCAAGCAATCACACATATGAGTCTATAGGGGCCATAACTATTGAAAACACAACATACACACAAATGTTATGGTAAACTAAAGTTGAAGTTGTTTGTTATAAGCGACTTGTAAACCCAATTTAATATAGACTAAGTACACAACATTTATAAAGGCTATCTCAGTTTGTGGAAATGTCCTAGTCATTCATATTGTTTGGTTGATTTTCAATTACTATGATAAAACATCATGACCAAGGCAACTTAAAAATTTAATTGAGCTTATGGCTTCAGAGTGTTAGAGGCCACAATGTTGGGCCAAAGGCATGGCTACAGAAACAGAGACTAGCTCACAGATCCACCAGCAGGAGGCAGAGAGCATACTGAGAATAGAGCGAGTCTTTTGAAACCTCAAAACCTGCCCCCAGTGACACACTTCCTCCTACAAGACCACAAAAAATTTCACCAACTGGGGAACAAGTATTCAAGCATATGAGCCTATGGGGACTTTTCTCATTCAAACCACAACATATATTGACTTCCCCCTCAGTTATGAATTCACAAGAACAACTTCTATTCTGTAAGCTCCCTTCAGGTAACTGCTGCCCATTAGCATACAAGTTTTTATAGGGAATTTTTAAAAATCATATATGTCCTATATTAAGATATGTTTAGATCCATGAATCTTTACTCCTCAGTTACAGTAGCCTATAGTATCAGTTCAATGACATACCATACGAATCTGCAGCTTAGGTATAATAAGTTGAACTGCCTAGTGAGCAATGGGCAATGATATCTAGGACCATGCAAAGGTACTCTGTAAAGTTTGTGTAGTCACAAAATCCCCTGATAATGTGCTTCTTGGAGTATGTCCCTATCTCAGAATGCATCTCCATCGTTTAAGCCATATGAGGGAATTTTAAGCATAAAAATAAAAGGAGGCAGAAGAACATTGAAACTCTGAGCAAGAACAGAAGACAGGGAAGTAGAACCTCTAAGCTAAGATACATTTTATTATTCTATAGAGTACATTTTTTTCTATCATAAAGGGAAGAAAAAAGAGACTCTATGATTAGACTATGATAAAAAGAAGGAGTTGATGGCAGCCAGAGGGCCAGCAGCTTCTTGTGCCATTTGGAGGACGCACACTGACTTTGATCATTGACTGGAATTCATTATTGTTAATACAAATCCAGGCATGATGGATCTCCAGGTGCTCTACAGTGGCCCTAGGTTCATAAATCACCCATAGACTTTGCACATAGGGGTTTTATAAATGACTCTCCAGGAATAGCAATCACAGACAATGGGAGAAGGAAAGTGAGTTTACATCTGCAGCAATTTTCTGCAAAGTTGTCATCCCCCAGCCTCAGGGAAGTCCCCCAAGAGAAGCTGCCTGTAAATGGCCAAATTTGCAAGGTTACTGAGGCGGTAAGTGACTTTGAAAGGTTACGCTGTGTCATTTTCTGAGAATGTCGAGGGAATTAATAAAAAGTATTTCAGCCTGTGTATGGATTGATTGACACGTGTTTTTAGGAGTTGGACCAAAGTGTGTGTGTGTGTGTGTGTGTGTGTGTGTGTGTGTGTGTGTGTGTGTGTGTTCACTCTGCTAAAGTGAATATTTAATGAAATACCCCAGTGGCTAACAACTGAATTTGGTAACCCTTCTTGTAAACTCTGACTCCAGAGAGAGATGCTCAATGTGAATGAATTTACAATTGAGTGCTGATGAATATTTCAGAATCTCTTCTTTTTCTTAGACAAAATGGGAAGAGAGAGAGAGGTGGGGGGAGCCTGTTGTGACATATGTATCTTTCTATGTGTGTCTGAATATTGTTAAGATAGTACCCAGATCCAGGTTAATTTTTAATTAATTTGGATTTGCTTACATTTGAAAACAAATTCACAGGTTGCAAGCTTTATGAATTTCTGAATTTCTTTCCTTGAAAAAAACCTATTAAAATTTAAAAGTCAAGTAATACTTCATTTTCCATCATTCAGATACACAGATTTGTTGGTGTAAGATAAAAACAAATGAGAAAGTGCTATTCCAAGCACTTCAGGATGATGCACCATAAAATTGTTTTGGTTAAGAGTAAAAATATATGAAAATAGTGATGAGTGGGCAGTCTAATGAAATGAACAAGGCTGTGTTAGTGTTATACAAGTTTGTGCTCAGTGTCAATGTGGGCGTGATGATTAGTGGCAGTTGCATGAATATTTAGTTTTCTTCAAGATGAATAAAAATATAAATCTAAGGAATTTAAAGCATTTTGACACTAGGTACCATTCCCATAACCATAAGTCAAAGCACTGAATTTTCTGGATCAAAGCCAACATAAAAATGAACTGTGAAATATACCGCTGATGTTGCTTCAGAAAGTTTTCTTTAAATGTTGATCTATCGAGAAGGAGGTACTTGGTGGCAAAAAGAGAACTGAAATTTTGATCACCAGAGACAGAATGGTGTGGGAGAGAGAAGGAGGAACATAGGAGGCAGGAGTTATAAATAGTCATTTGCAATTTTTGTGTGGTTAGAAGTCAAGAGGAGAGAAATAGCGAAAACCTCAATCACCTGCTTGACTTAATTTAGATTACTTAGAATAATTACTTTTAATATATTTGTAATTAGATTACAAACCACTTTGGAATAAGTACTAAAGGGAATATGGAGTTTTCTCCATTCCTTTCCATAATGAAATGTTTTACCCACTATAAAAATGTTCTGTAGAAGTACTGCCTTTACATCTCTTCTCCTTTGTCTTCTTCCCTTCACACACACTTTTCTCTCTCCCCCTCTATCTCCATTCCTCTCCTCCCCTTTAAGTCCCTCTCCTCTTCCTCCTCCCCTCCCTTGACCCTCCTCTCTCCAGCTTCTGCTTCTCCCCCCTCATTCCTTCTACAGTCTCTAAGTTACCCATGTTGGTAATTTTGTTTAACGTTTTGTGTGGTACAATTAATGTCCCTGATGAACCAATATTAAAATATATTACTATAAACTATCAGCCTCAGCTTAAAGTAGAGTTTGCTGTATTGTATTGTTTTTAGTTATTTTGGAGAATTAAAAAGTAAAACAGCAATGCATTATAACCCTAAGGGTGCAATAGTAGTACACATATCTTAGTAGTAACCAGCAGCTCTCTAATTGTACTTGAGGTCCCCATCAACAAGAGGGAACTCTTGCCTGGTGCTGGAAACCTGGCCAACTCTTCAAGACTAGTAAAGTCATGGATCTTGGAGGAGAACTTACAACCACCACTTTACTAAACCAGCATGATCCCTACCTACATCCTAAATATTTATCATTATACCCACAGGTAAGTGTAGTTCTCATTCCCTGTCAGCGTAATTGATTTTTGTGATAGAGACCATTACAGAAAACCACAACAGACCAAAATTGAGAGTTATGGATGCAAGTCCCAACTAATATATTTACAGCAAACTCCTGCATCTAAGATTCAGTGATCATTGCAGGAGGGGGTGGGCAAAAAGATCACAAGAGCCAGAGGAATAGGAAGTTTGCCATGAGATTGTGTCTCCTAGAAGTATCAGAAGCTACTCTCATGATCTCACCAAAATGGCTGCCTAACCACTCTCTGAATAAAGATGACCCTAATAGACATATTAATATGGGGGATGGGGTGAGCTCAGAAGGCCTCTGCTGTGGGATGTCCTTCTGTGCGCTATGAATATGTGTTGCTCTCATTGGTTGATAAAACTGTTTGGTCAATGGCAAGGCAGAATAAGGTTAGGCAGCATAGTCAAACCAAAGGCGGAGATGAAGGAGGGCTGAGTTGGGACAGACGCTGCAAGCCACCCAAGGAGTAAGATACAAAAGAACTGGTAAGCCACGGCCCACATGGTGATACATTAAAATAATAGAAATTGGTTAATTTAAATGTAAGAGTTGGCTAGTAATAAGCCTGAGCCATTGGCCAAGCATTTATTTATTTTTTATTTTTTTAAGGTTTTAAGTAAACATATATATTTTTTTATTCTTTATTTTTTTATTTTGAAATACAATTCAGTTCTATATATCAGCCATGGATTCCCTTGTTCTCCCCCCCTCCTGTCCCCCTCACCTTCCCCCCAGCCCACCCCCTATTCCCACCTCCTCCAGGGCAAAGCCTCCCCCAAGGACTGAGATCAAACTGGTAGACTCAGTCCAGGCAGGTCCAGTCCCCTCCTCCCAGGCCAAGCCAAGTGACCCTGCATAGGCCCCAGGTTTCAAACAGCCAACTCATGCAATGAACACAGAACCCGGTCCCACTGCCTGGATCCCTCCCAAACAGATCAAGCCAATCAATTGTCTCACCCATTCAGAGGGCCTGATCCAGTTGGGGACCCCTCAGCCATTGGTTCATAGTTCATGTGTTTCCATTCATTTGGCTATTTGTCCCTGTGCTTTATCCAACCTTGGTCTCAACAATTCTTGCTCATATAAACCCTCCTCTTTCTCGCTAATTGGACTCCCAGAGCTCCACCCGGGGCCTAGCCATGGATCTCTGCATCCAGATCCCTCAGTCGTTGGATGGGGTTTCTAGCACGACAATTAGGGTGTTTGGCCATCCCATCACCAGACATAGTAAAAATGTCAATCTTACCAAAAGCAATCTACAGATTTAATGCCAACACAATTCTTCACAGACCTGTAAAGAATAATACTCAACTTCATATGGAAAAACAAAAAACCCAGGATAGCCAAAAGAATCCTGTACAATAACACAGACTCTGGAGGCATCACGACCCCTGACTTCAAGCTCTACTATAGAGCTACAGTAATAAAAACAGCTTGGTACTGGCATAAAAACCGACATGTGGACCAATGGAATCGAATTGAAGACCCTGACATTAATCCGCACACCTATGAACATATAATTTTTGACAAAGAAGCCAAAAGTGCACAATAGAAGAAAATAGAAAGCATTTATAATTAATATAAGCCTCTGAGTGGTAATTTGGACAACGACTGTGGGGTATAATCAGGAGTAAGGGACAGAAAGCTCTGCCTCCATTTACAGGCCACAACCCTAGAGAAAGAACTATAGGTAACAAAGGCATGCCAACAGCCAGAGAAAGTCTTTGTCAGGGAGGATCTCCAAGTTTGGTTATCCAATACCAAGTGGTCAGCCCTGAAATCATACATGCAAGTAAACTTATGAAGATTGAGCAGGTTGTATATTTATATATATACACTCCCTCCCCATATATATGTGTGTATTTGTATATATATATAGAGAGATATAGATATAGATATAGATATATGAAAAATTAAAGAAAAAGGTCATACATTTGAATGAGAGAAAGTGGAGGGATATATGGAAGGGGTTGGAGGGAAGGGAAAGTAGGAGATGATATAATTCTATTATAATTACAAAAATATGTAAATTGATAATATAAATTGATGCTTACTGTTGAGAACAAACTTAAGGTTCTAAAATATCAAATGGAATCATACATATCAAAAAGAGAAATTGTGTCATCCAGCTTCTGCTAAATTTTTTCACTATTTGTGCCAGCTTTCTTAGTCACTGATTTATTTCATCTTGACTATAAATTGCAAATAATAAATAACAGGTCAATATATTTCTTGTTTGATCATTGTACTAGGTAGAACACGTAATTCTCTTTTAATATAATATCTTTTCATTTAAACATTTTTTTGGGGGTATGTGCATTTTGCCTGCATGTATGTCTGTGCATCACATACTTGCAGTGGCTGTGGAGACCAGAAGGGGCATCAGATCCCCTGGGACTGGGTGATTGTGAGCTGCCATGTGGGTGCTGAGAATTGAATTCTGGTCCTTTGGAAGAGCATCCAGTGTTCTTGGTGGCTGATGCATCTCTCCAGCTCCTGATATATTTTTAACTAAAAAATAATTCTATTCCTTCCTAATTCCCTTTCTTTCCTCCAAACTTTCCCATGTTACCTATCTCCCCCTCAAATTGACAACCTCTTTTTCTTTGATTATTGTTCTTACACATATACATATATATGCACAAATATATGAATATAACCTGCTGAGTCCATTTTGTTCTTGCCTCTTTTTTTGCTGTTAAAAACCTTTGTGCTCAGATTGGTGAAGGCTCAGCAGTTAAAAGGACTAGCTGCTATGCCTGATAACCTGAGTTCATTGAAATCCATGGTTTCTATAGAAACTGACTTTTGCAAGTTGTCCTTTTAACTTGTACAATGAGTGCACATGCTCACTCACACATTCACACACACACACACAATAAACAAAAAGTAATAAATATTTATATCCTTATATGAAAGAAACCCTTCATGTTCAAAGACACTATATCTATGATATCTGCAAAATCTTGAGTGGGACCATATGGCTGTTCTTAACTTTTATTGAACAGTGTGATTACTGTGAATATAAAATGACTGCATGAATAAACACTCCAGTGATATATCTTTAATTTTGTTTCATTTCATTTTTGAGACAGGGTTTCTCTTTGTAGCCCTGGCTGTCCTGGAACCTACTCTGAAGATCAGGCCCGGTTTCAAACTCATGGACCCTGTCTCTGCCTCCCTAATGCTGCGATTAAAGGTGTGCACCACCACATTTGGATAACCAGTGATATATCTTTAAGGTGGGAACTTAAGCATGCAGCATTGTTTCCATGAAGTATGTTTATGGTTTGATTTATGCTCCTTTCTCCTGTACACACACACACACACACACACACACACACACACACACACACACTCACACCAGACATGTTGAAATCTTAACCACCACAGAACATGACTTTATTGGGAGTTAGGTTCTTTACAGAGTCAGTTGTTTTTAACCAGGTTAAAATGATTTATATCTTTACAGAATGGTCAAATTTGGACACAGAAAGACACCTTGCACAAAGGTTGCAGGGTCACAGCAGGAGAATGTCTACCAGGCAGGAAGCAGTCTAGAGGAGGACCTTCCCTTTGCCTCTCTGTTTCAAGCTCCCAGACCCCAAGAGGTGAGACAATGCATTTGTGGTGTATAGCCCCTTGCTTGTGGTGCTTACTTATGAATACTTTGGAGAACTGTAATAAGTATGCTTTTAAAATGTGATTTTTGTTTTTGCGCCATTCATAGAACTTTCTGATTTAATTTCAGCCTCTTTGCATTAAGACAACAGCCCATGGTATGAGTTGCATTCTCTTAACTAAAATCTTTATCAACAATTTCCAGCCAAGAACTATGAAGCATGTGTTGCCATGTAAACATAAGGAATTTAGTTAGGTTCTAGAGAAATATTTTTTTTAAGTTTAGGGTTGTAGTGATATATTGTGAATGAAATAAATAAAATTTGCCTGAAGATCAGAGGACAGAGCTAGTCACTAGATTAAACATAGGGGTCAGGCAGTGGTGGCACACACCTTTAATCCTAGCACTCAGGAGGCAGAGATTTGTCTGGATCTCTGTGAGGTCAAAGCCATCCTGGACTACATGAGATTGATTCAGTCCAGGAGAGAAACAGAGACAGGCAGTGATGGCACACGACTTTAATCCCAGCACGTGAGATCTCATGTCTTTGCTACCAGTATTTGGGAAGCACACATGCCATTAATCCCAGCACTGAGAAGGAAGTGATGGCTGGGTGGAGAAAGGCACATGAGGTATGAGGAGACAGGAACTAGGGCCTTTCGGCTGAGGATTCAGTAGTGGTGAGAAATTTCTCTAGTGGCTTGTTCCTTTGTTTTCTCTGATCTTTCAGCATTTACCCCAATATCTGGCTCCTATTTTTTATTGAGACCATCTAGAATTTTAGCAAAATAGGGTAGCAACCTCTTGATGTCACAGACATATAGAAAGGATAATATTTGTAAAGAAATAATGTACAGCATGTGATGTGGTTCTATTTTTTCTCTGTATTCTTAAACTTATTAGCTGGTAGGAAATCTTGCCAAGGAGAGTTTAGGTTTGTTTCTATTTTGGAATTAATATATCAATATGACTATATTTTATACCATTTGAATACCATATAATTTTGTTTCTATATTAATTCCATGATGAAAACTCATTTCATATATACAAACATGAGCACACATAAATATAAATGGTCTTATTATCTCATTTCCATAGTGTTTTCAAGAAGCAACTGGACTTGAGCTGGGGAGGATAACTCCATTGAAACAGTGCTTGAAGGCAACCATAAGGGGCAGTGTGACAGGGAAGTGTAGATGTGTGGATCACTGGAGAATTCCCTTGGAGACAAGCTAGCCCGATTGGCAAGCCCCAGGCCAGAAGGACCCCTGCCTTTAAACACTCGGTGGAGTGTGTTCGAGGTTGACCTCTGGTCTCTGTAGACATGTGCACCTATGTGCACATGCATTTACCTGCACATCATCAGCCAGTCATTTGGGCACACATGTGTGACCTATCTGAAGATAGCTCTGCTCCTTGCAGTGCTGGACATCTTTGGGCTGGGTTCTCTGCTATGAAAAGCACAACTGAAAACTTTCCATTTCTTTCTTTCTCTGAAGTATGAATTTCAGATCTTCAACCAAATGGTAATTCGGACTTCTGAGGAGACCTAGTTATTTGCTGAAGAATGTATTAGCTTTGATTGCTGATTGGACTTTTTTTTTTCAATAAAGTTGCCCTATCTTCTTCCCATGTGACTCTTTTCATGCAAATAATAAAGTCAGAACTTTGACATTTATTTGGCTGTTTTATTACAAGGATCTCTTTTCAATGTATTAAATAAAATGCTTAAATTTCAGTATTTTTCTATCAATGTACACTCAAAAGATTTATTTTTCTACTCTGATTAAAATTCCAACTGAAAAAATTTTTGTTCTAAAAGGAAAGGCTAATGAGATGACTCTCAAATATGACCCTTTCAGGTAAAGCTAGCAGGCTTGGTGAAAATATGGATTCTTGGCCCTTAAAGACTTTTTCAGTCAGACCCTCAGGCTAGCCTATATATTTTTAATAAGCCCACAAATGAGTTTTGTGCAGTCAGCCTGGAACAGGCGATTACAGGTTATGTGCGATACATTTTCACATCACTAGAATCCTGATTTAGATGTATACTGACTTCTAGTGATGTTATTATAATTTTCATTATTAAAAATTTCATCAGAGGTTATCTGTTCAAAATTTTAATTTAGTAAACATGGTTATCCTCCAAGATAGACAAACCTTAGCTAACTAACATTATTCTTCTAAGTTTCCTTGCATCTAAAGTATTATAGTAATCATCTTGTAAGGAACAAGGAGATGATCTGCATTGAATACAGGTGCTTCATCAAGCAAGAACAAATGAACAAAAGAGAGTTCCTATTACTATAGAAAATAAACATGGGAAATAGATCTCCTGGTGAATGAAATAACTTCTGAATCCTTCATTCGCTTTTGTGTTAATTAGAAATAGAGCAGTGTATGGAACTAAACTTTATTTTTTTTTCTGTCTCTACAGAAATGTCTTCCTGAATTGTCATATAACAAATACTTCTGATTTTACCCCAGTAGGAAAATAAATCCATGGTTGTTTCCACATTTTTTTGCTAATTTTCTAGAAAGTTTATGTTGATACTGCTGACCCTATGTAAAGTTTTACCTATCGGTGTTTAATACTAAAAAAGAAATCTACCCTCTAACATATGAGTGCTCTTATTGCAGCTAGTGACTGCTGTAGTTCTCATTTCCTCTAGAGCTGTCGGTGGCACCAAGGTTAATTCTGACCTAGCTCTGTTGCTTTCTCCTGGGAAGACAGTGCACTCTTTTACTAAGTCCCCTCCCGCTTTGTTCCTTATCACCAATCCTCATACTCTCCATATCATTCCTTCCTACTTTTTCTCTTCTATTTTAAAATAATCTCAGATAGCACAGGAAGTAGTTGTATATACGTGTGTGTGTGTGTGTGTGTGTGTGTGTGTGTGTGTGTTTAAATAAGCTATTTCAACAGTAAAGGTAGAATTTAAACCCTCCCCAAATTCAATGTCTTGCACAGTAAACACTTAATCTGCCAAAGAAAAATTTGCATTAGCAACATAAAAAAGGAAAGGAGACCATTCAGACAAACTACAAAAGAAAAGTGAGGCGCTGCCTCTCAGTTGGAACCTGACTGCACGGAAATCTCTGCCTGAAGTAGGGGTGGATGGCAGGCCAAACAAAACATTCTTCCCTTGACTTGCTTCTGTCACAGAGTCAAGGAAAGTGATTAAAGGGGCTGAGATAACATGTTCTCTGAAGTCCGTGTTCCAAGGACAGGGAGATCAGGAGCTTAGTAGAAGCCAAGGCAGCATAACGACCTTCTTGGTCAGTACTTCCAGTCAAAAGGCTCTGGTTGGCTCTTGTTCTCTTGATGGTTGTTAGGCTGATTTAGGCAAGTTACCTGGATTTGGTGCCAGGCTATGTGCTATATTTTTCCCCCACATCACATCATCAGACAACACTAAGAAAGCAATTTAAAGTCACTGATTCTATGTCTGCCCCAAACTATGTTTTAGTTTCATTTCTCTTGTGATAAAAATACTTGCACAGAAAACAAATTAGGGAAATGAGTTTACGCGGCCTCTAATCCCAAGGTACTAACTATGTACTGTAGCAGGTGTGGTAACATGGAAGGAAGTTAAAACAGCTAGTTATATCACACCTATAGTCAAAACCAGAGAGAAATAAGTGCATTCAAGATACATGCATGCCTATTCATGCCAAATATCCCTATCCTAAATATTATATATATACATATATATATATATACACACATATATGTGTATGTGTTTGTGTTTGTATATATATGTAATACAGGATACTCTGCTGAGAAGTGGTGCTACTCACAGTGGACCAGGTCTTTCTATAAAAATTACTGTAATCAAGACAACCCCCACAGACATGTCCACAGGCCAACCTGATCTAGACAATCTATCACTGTGACTCTCTTCCCGGGTTCTTCTAGATTGCGTCAAGTTGACAACCGAAGCTAAGCACCAAAAATCCAGTCTCCAAAATCAAGCATACTTCAATCTCAAAGGTTTAGGAAAGTACATTCTTGCAAGTAAGGAGAAAAGCATGTGGATATATGCTGAACAATAATCCACTCTATCTCAATTATCAACCAGCCAACAAAACCTCACAGTCAATGGGAAAGTCAGATAACTAGATTATAGCCACCTTCTTTTTCAGTGTATAGACTTTCGAAAAAATTTTAAAACATTACTTTCCAATGCCCATTTTCTTTTTCTCTCTCATCGCCATCTTTAGATTTAAATAAGAAAAACATACAAAAATACAACAGAGAAATATTATAGTATGAGATAAACTAAAATGGAAGGAAGACCTCCCAGTGTTTTTAATTCCATGATGCAACACTTCAAATTCATGGTAGATAATAGAAAAAAATCATATGAAATAATTGAATGGTCATACTCATCGCCATCTTTAGATTTAAATAAGAAAAACATACAAAAATACAACAGAGAAATATTATAGTATGAGATAAACTAAAATGGAAGGAAGACCTCCCAGTGTTTTTAATTCCATGATGCAACACTTCAAATTCATGGTAGATAATAGAAAAAAATCATATGAAATAATTGAATGGTCATACTCACATCCATGACTTCCGCAAACTGCTGTTTAAAAATCACAGTGAAGATAAAAAGTATCACATTGAGGAAAGCAAATGTGGGTCATTACTACCTGGTGAAACACAGAGGTAAGAATAGAAACAGGTAGTAACGATATGATTTAGTAGCACTTGAGGGGGCAGAAGGATCATGGATTTGAGGATCTGGAATATATAGTGAGATCCTATCTCAAACTAGTGAACAAATAACTCCCCCAAACCCAACACAACAAAATAAAAACATCAAATATATCCCAGAGAAAATACATTGCAAACTCCAACAAAACAGTATAATTTAGTAATAGTTTACAAAATGACATACTCTGTGAAAGTAACAAAGGGAAAGTAGGAAGATCAATTCAGTTTCAGAAAGAGCATGTAAAAGAATGAATAACAAAACCTCTCATACAAAGAAAGATATGTATAAATTAGTGCTTTTCAATTGTTTTACTATTAGAAATCCTTTATAGTCATGAAACTGTTAAGAACTCCAAAAAGCTTTTGTTTAGTGAAATTAACATACTAGAAATTAAGTTTAATTATTTCGAATGTGTACTTACTTAAAATTAAACAATGCATCATTACATACATAGCAATATAAATAACATGCTTCTCTGAAAAGTAGCTGTATTTTTCACCAATTTTAAAAATAATTACACTGTTCTGAATTCTAAGAAAAATCTTCCTTTCTGGCTCGGTGAAATACCATATGTCCTCAGGAGCCTTCATTAATTTCTACCATTTGGAAAAACAGGAACATACATGCATATTTAGATGTTTTAAATGAAGATTGTTCTCATAGCTTTTTCCAGATAATTACCGATACATTTTCTTAATACCATAATAAAGGCTGACAAGGAGTAGTATCTTAAAGGTTAATTGCAATGTATAATCTGAAGTGATATCAATGAACTTTACATGCTCTGTTACCTTAAATTTAATTGGTCAGTCTGCACTTCAAATCTTTTATCCTGCCATGATTTTGTGATGCTATGCATTGGTCATTTGAAAATAGTTGGTTTATATCTTTCGTTTTACAATGTCAGAACATCCCATTTGCTAATATTACTACTAATCCCATAAAAAATAAATGTATATTGGGTAACTTTCATAATGACAAGATGAACATTTACCAATATGATCTTTTTATAGAAAGCTCAAATTTTATTATGAGCAGAAAAATATGTTCCTTACTTTCTTCATATAAGATTTTTCCACTTTTAGAAAAATAAAAATTTATGAGATGATGGTTTTAGTTTTGTAGTTGCTTATTAAAGCAAAAGTAGTTTTGTTAAAAAAAAAAACATGTTAGTTCAACTCATAATTGAAACAAATCCTTGAGTGAGATCCCTTAAGACAACTGTGATCATTGTGTTTGCAACAGATCTGCTGTATACACATTCTCATTTCAACATATGGGCTATTAAAATATATGAATAAAAGCATTGGGATCTAACAAAATGTTTCCTATTTTCTGCTTCACCAAAAACATTCCTTTTTATTCTTGCTGTTTTAAATTGGAAGCTGGAGATATGGCTCAGCCAGTAAAGTGTTTGCCATGCAAGCATGAGGATCTGAGTTCAAACTCCCCACATACAAGTAAAATTCCAGTTGTGGTGGTACATGCCTATGAGACAGAGATAGGTAGATCCCAAGAGCTCACTGTCTAGCCTGTCTAATGAAACTGATTTGGTAACTTTCAGGTTCAATGAGTGATCCTATCCCCCAAAGTGACTGAACAAGACACCCAACTGAACAATACAGCTCTAACCTCCACACATATGTGTATACACACATGTGTACACACACAAAGACACATATATACAATTCATAACATTTTTAAAAGGTGTATTCAATTATGAGGTGCAGAATAATATTTCAACAGAAGTGTGCTATGGGGTTAATTGCTGTTTCATTCTGTTCCCTTTTTTTCATAGTGAAAATTAAATGTGCACTAGTTTAGGTAATTCTGATTTTTTTCTGTTATCTGTTTATTTATTTTTGTCTGTTTTTACATTTCAATCAAAGTTCCCCCTCCCTCCACTCTTTTTTGTTCCTTCCCAACCCACTCCATTCCCTCCGCCATCCACTCCTCCTTCACTATTCCTTTTCAGATACAAGGGAGCCTCCAATGGGTATCAGCCAGCCATGGTATACCAAGTTGCAGTGAGATTAGGTACCTCCTCTCCTATTAAGGCTGGATAAGGCAATCCAGTAAGAGGAAAGGGTCCCAAAAGCAGGTAACAGAGTCACAGACAGCCCCTGCTTTCATTGTTAGAAGTCTCACAAGAAGACGAGTTACACAACTATAACGTATATGCAGAGGGTCTAGGTCAGTCTCATGAAGGGTCCCTGGTTGTCAATTCATTCTCTGTGAGCCCCTGTGAGCCCAGTTTAGTTGATTCTGTAGGTTTTCTTGTGGTGTCATTGCACAATGAGTCCTACAATCCTTCCCCCTCTTCCACAGGATACCCTGAGATCCTCCTAATGTTTAACTGTGGGTTTCTGCATCTGTTTCCATCAGTTGTAGCTGAAGTTTTCCTGTGTCCCACCTGGTCTGTGGTTAGGACTAATCTCTCTCACCCGCCAGTCTTGCAGCTGCTTGGACCCAAGTAACCACACACAGAGGCTTATATTAATTAAAACTGCTTGGCCATTAGCTCAGGCTAACTATTGACTAGCTCTTACACTTAAATTAAC
This sequence comes from Peromyscus eremicus, assembly GCF_949786415.1. Lineage (NCBI taxonomy): Eukaryota > Metazoa > Chordata > Mammalia > Rodentia > Cricetidae > Peromyscus > Peromyscus eremicus. The sequence continues at coordinate 21,439,901 of NC_081425.1, read as the reverse complement.
CCATGATTCTTATTTATGTTTAGCCACATGGCTTGGTACCTTTTCTCAGTTCTGCCTTCACATCTTGCTTCCTCTGTGTCTGGCTCACAACTCCTCACTCCTCCCAGAATTCTCTTCTCTGCTTGTCCTGCCTATACTTCCTGCCTGACTACTGGCCAATCAGCATTTAATTTACCCTTTTTCTTTGCAAGTCCTGTTTGAATCTATCCTAGATCTCTGGGATATCCCATTTCTGGGTGCTAGCCCTCAGAGGTGAGCTCCCTTTCAGTGTATGGGTCTCCAGCTGGGACAGGCATTAATTGGTCATTCCCACAATTTCTGTGCCATCTTTACCCCAGCACATCTTGTAGACAGGGCAAATTGTAGGAAGAAGAGTTTGTGGTTGGGTTGATGTCCCAGTCCTTCGCCTGGAAGTCTTGCTGATTATAGGAGATGGCCAGTTCGGGCTCCATATCCCCTGTTGCTAGGAGTCGCAGCTAGCGTCATCCTCATAGATTCCTGGGAGTTTCCATTCCTCTAGATTTCTAGTTCATCCCAGAGATGCCCCAAGATTCCAGTTATCTCTCCTAGTACTCTCTTCCTCCCTCCTCCCCTCACCTGATCTCTCCTGTTCCCATCCCCACTCCCCCTTCCAGGACTTGCCCCCTTCTACTGGCAATATCCATTCTATTCCCCCATCACAGTGAGATTCATGCATTCAATCCCTGAGCTCTCATTGTTACTTAGTTTCTCTGGATCTGTGGGTTGCAACATTGTTCTCCTTTACTTTATGGCTAATATTCACTTATGAGTGAGTACATATCATGTTTGTCTTTCTGGGTCTGGGTTACCTAGCTCAGGATGATCTTTACTAGTCCATCAACTTGCTAGCAAATTTCCTGATACCATTGTTTTTAACAGCTGAGTAATACTACATTGTGTAAATGTACCCCATTTTCTTTATCCATTCTTTGGTTGAGGGACATCTAGGATTTTTCCAGTTTCTGGCTACTATGAATAATGCTGCTGTGAACACAGTTATGCAAGTGTTCTTATGTTATGGTAGAGCATCCTTTGAGTGTATGTCTATAGCTGAGTCTTGAAGTGGATCATTTCCCAATTTTCTGAGAAGCAGCTATATTGATTTCCAGAGTGATTATACAAGTTTGCACTCCTACCAGCAATGGAGGAATGCCCTTGCTCCACATCCTCTCCAGCATGAGCAATCACTTGTGTTTTTGATCTTAGCCATTTTGACAGGTGTAAGATGGAATCTGGGAGTCATTTTGACTTGATTTCCCTGATGGCTAAGGATGTTGAACATTTCTTTAAGTGATTCTTGGCTGGTTGAGATTACCATATTGATAAGTCTCTGCTTAGATCTGTATACCTTTTTAATTGGCTTATTTGGTTTTTTGATGTCTTGTTTCTTGAGTTCATTATATATTTTGGATATTAGCCCTCTGTAAGATGTGGGTTCGGCGAAGATCTTTTCCCATTCTGTAGGCTGCCATTTTGTACAATTGATGGTGTTCTTTGCTGTCCAAAAGCTTTTCAATTTTATGAGGTTCCGTTTGAAAATTGTTGATCTTAGTACCTGTGTGATGGGAATTCTGTTCAGGAAGTTGTATCCTGTGCTAGTGCATTCAAGGCTATTCCTCCCTTTCTCTTCTATCAGGGTCAGTGTATCTGTTTTTATGTAAGATCTTTGATCTATTTGGACTTGAGTTTTGTGCTGCAGGGTGCTAGATATAGATCTATTTGTTTTCTTCTACATGCTGACATTCAGTTATACCAGCACCTTTAGTTGAAGATGCTTTCTGTTTTCCATTATAATTTTGGTTCTTTGTCAAAAATTAGCTATCCATAGGAGTGTGGATTTACTTCTGGGTCTTTGATTTGATTCAATTGATCAACTTGATTGTTTTTATGCCAATACTATGGAGTTTTAATTACTGTTGCTCTATAGTACAGCTTGAAAAATGATACCTCTGGAAGTTCTTTTATTGTACAGGATTGTTTTAGCCATCCTGGGTTTTGTTTTGTTTTGTTTTTATTTTTCCATATGAGTGTTGTTTTTTCAAGCTCTGTAAAGAATTGTTTTAGAAGTTTGATGGGGGGATTGCATTGACTCTGTAGATTGCTTTTGGTAAAATGACCATGTTTACTATGTTAATCCTGCTGATCCATGAGCATGCAAGATCTTTCCATCTTCTCATATCTTCTCCAATTTCTTTATTCAAAGACTTGACATTCTTATCATACAAGTCTTTCACTTGCTTGGTTACCCCAAGATGTTTTACATTATTTGTGGCTATTGTGAAGGATGTCATTTCCCTTATTTTTTTTCAGCCCACTTATAGTTTGTATATAGAAGAGCTATCGATTTTTTTTTTAGTTAATTTTGTAACCAGCCCTCTTCTCTGAAAGTATTTATCAGCTGTAGGAGTTCCCGGGTAGAATTTTTGGGGATCACTTATATACTACCATATCATCTGCAAATAATAATACCATGACGTCTTCCTTTCCAATTTGTAACCCCTTGGTATCCTTCAACTATCTTATTGCTCTAGCTAAAACTTCAAGTACTATATTGAATAGATATGGAGAGAGTGGACTGCCTTATCTTATACCCGATTCTAGTGGAATTGATTTGAGTTTCTCTCTATTTAAGTTGATGTTGACTACAGGCTTGCTGTAAATTGCCTTTATTATGGTTAGGTATGTAGCTTGTATCCCTCTCCAAGAGTTTTACAATGAAAGGGGTGTTAGGTTTTGTCAAAGGCTTTTTCAGCATATAATGAGTTGATCATGTTGGCTTTTTCCCCCAGTTTTTTTTTTATTATGTTGGATTACATTGACAGATTTTCATATGTTGAACCATTCCTGTGTCTCTGGGATGAAGTCTACTTGATCATGGTGGATGAACTTTTTTTTTTGTTTTTTTGTTTTTTGTTTTTTGAGACAAGGTTTCTCTATGTAGCTTTGCACCTTTCCTGGAATTCACTTGGTAGCCCAGGCTGGCCTCGAACTCACAGAGATTCACCTGGCTCTGCCTCCTGAGTGCTGGGATTAAAGGCGTACGCCACCACCTCCCGGCAGGTGGATGATCTTTTTAATGTGTTCTTATATTTGGTTTGTCAGTATTTTATTGAGTATTTTGCATCAATGTTCATGAGGGAGATTGGTCTGTAGTTCTCCTTCTTTGTTGAGCCTTTGTGTGGTTTGGGTATCAGGGTGACTGTGACCTCATAAAATAAATATGGTAATGTTCCTTCCATTTCCGTTCTATAGAATCATTTGAGGAGTATTGGTATTAGGTCTTCCTTTAAAGTCTAGTAGAAATGTGCTAAAAACCATCTTGCCCTGGGCTTTTTTTGATTGGGAAATTTTTTAATGACTGCTTCTATTTCCTAGCAGGTTATAAGTCTATTTATTATTGTTTATCTGATCTTGATTTAATTTTGGTAAGTGGTATCTATTGAGAAAATTGTCCATTTCCTTTAGATTTTTCTAATTTTGTGGAGTACAGATTTTTGGTTAAGTCTGATTTTGTTGACGACATCCCAACCATCATGTTTGGGAGCCTGGTGAACATAGGCATTCTCTCCATCTCCATTTAATGTCTCTGAGCAGGACACTGAAAGCCCTTGTGAGGATTTTTGTGTTGTTTATGGAGCCTGACACTCCTGGGACACCAGAAGGTGGGTGAGATATGGACCTTCTTTGAGTTGCTGTGGGCACCTTTCAGTTTCCAGGGCCTTCACTTTGTATTTGGCTTTGGAGTGGCTAGGAACTTCCCTCCTTGCTTTTCACTCCGTCTTGGAGAAAAGGCTATCGTTTTTGTTGAAAGTCTTTCTTCTATTGTTATTAATAAATTTTAATATAGATTATTATAAACTGTAAGAAAAATCTTAAGGGAGATTGTCCTAGTTTGCTTTCCATTGCTGTGATAAATACCATAACCCAAAGTAACTTGGAGTGAAAATGGTTTGTTTGGTTTATACATCCTGACCACTGTTTATCATGGAGGGAAGTCTGGGCAGGAACTCCAGGTAGGAACTGAATCAGAAACCATGGATGACTGCTGTTATAGGCTTGTTATGGTCATCACGTCTTACTCAGCTGGATCTTTTCAAATTTGTTTCAACATTGTTAACTTCAGTAAACTTAAAAATTTGAAACATAATTACATCATTTTCCCACTCCTTTTTGTCCTTCCAACCCTCCCATGTGCCCTCCCTTCTCTCTCTCAAAGTCATGGCCTCTTGTTTTTTCGTTGTTGTTGCAATACCTAAATATATTCATAAAACCTTCTCAGCCCATATAACGATACTTCTATGTGTAGGATTTTAGTTTACTTTCTTATATAACCTAGGACCACTTGACCAGGTATGGCACCACCCTTAGGTGCCTGTGCCATCCTGCATCAATAATTAATTATTCAATAAAATGTCCTATAGACATGTACGTAGGACAATTTGATAGAAGTAATTCCTCAACCAAGGTTACCTCTTTCTGTGTATGTCTAGGCTTGTGCCAAGCTGATAAGAACTAACCTGAACAGAAATCAACCAGCCTTTTATCTTCCTAGAAAGTTTGTTCATGGAGACTACAATGATGATAAGCATAGGTAAGCACTGTTTTGATTTATGCTAAAGTACTAAAAGTCTTTCTTCATCATTTAGTTCCATGAACACAAATATCAGCCCTTTACACCAGTAAATTTTTGTATCATCATGAAGAGAGGCAAGTCCTTATGGACTCACAGAAAATGTATTTCAGGACCTTCAAATGACCTAAGACCACTCTGAAAACTAGTGACCATAAGAGTCAAAATATTCCCAATTTTCTAAAAAAGCGCCATATTGATTTCCAAAGTTGTTGTACAAGCTTGCATTCCCACCAGCAGTGAAGGAGAGTTCACCTAGCACAACATCCTCTCCAGCATAAGGTGTCTGTACTCACTCATAGGAGGATACTAGATGTGGAACAAGGATGACTGGACTGCTACTCACATCACCAGGGAGGCTACCTGGAAAACAGGACCCCAAGAAAGACACGAGGATCGCCCAATGACGGAGAAATGGAAGAGATCTACTTGAACAGCCTGGACATAAGTGGGGGTAATGAAGGGCGAGGGTCAAGGGAAAGAGAGCTTGAGGGAGCGGGAGATTCCAACTGGATCAACAACAGAGAGGGAGAACAAGGACTAGGAGACCATGGTAAATGAAGACCACATGAAAATAGGAAGAAGCAAAGTGCTAGAGAGGCCCACAGAAACCCACAAAGATACCCCCACAACAGACTGCTGGCAATGGTCAAGAGACAGCCCGAACTGACCTACTCTGGTGATGAGATGGCCAAACACCCTAATTGTCGTGCTAGAAACCCCATCCAATGACTGAGGGATCTGGATGCAGAGATCCATGGCTAGGCCCCGAGTGTATCTCTGGGAGTCCAATTAGCAAGAAAGAGGAGGGTTTATATGAGCGAGAATTGTTGAGACCAAGGTTGGATAAAGCACAGGGACAAATAGCCAAACGAATGGAAACACATGAACTATGAACCAGTCACCAACTGGATCAGGTCCTCTGAATGGGTGAGACAGTTGATTGGCTTGATCTGTTTGGGAGGCATCCAGGCAGTGGGACCGGGTTCTGTGCTCATTGCATGAGTTGGCTGTTTGAAACCTGGGGCCTATGCAGGGTCACTTGGCTCGGCCTGGGAGGAGGGGACTGGACCTGCCTAGACTGAGTCTACCAGTTTGATCTCAGTCCTCAGGGGAGGCTTTGCCCTGGAGGAGGTGAGAATGGGGGGTGGGCTGGGGGGAAGGTGAGGGGGGCGGGAAGGGGGAGAACAAGGGAATCCGTGGCTGATATGTAGAACTGAATTGTATTGCAAAATAAAAAAAAGTCAAAATATTATTTAAAGCTTTGAAGAAAACACTAGCTTATTAGCAATTATAATAAAAACAGTAACTGTTTTGAAGAACTACATGACAGAAGAACAAATGAACTTTGAGAATATCTGAATTTAAAGACTTTGAATGTAGCTCTTAAAATAAAACAATTATTTTAATGCAGTCTTTAAATCAATTAACACATTTATTTGTTTGGAAATTCAATTTTCATCCTATAACTAGGTACAAAGTTACTTGTGAATTTAAGATATTATGTGTCTGGTAACATGATCTACAGCCCAAATTCACATTCTGATTCTGTTCCTCCAGGAGGATGGGACATGATCACATTATCCAACCATCCTAAACCTGCTCTACTTCTGATTCCTGCAAATGATACAATTTCATTCTTCATTATTGTTGAATAAGATTCTGTTGTGTATATATATACCATAATTCTTTGTTATACATCTGTTGATGGCTATCTAGGCTGTTCTATACTGTGGCTATTGTGAGTATCACATAAATCGGCATGAATGGATGGGTGTATTTGTTGTAGAGTTAGATTACTTTGAGTATTACCAAGTTTTATTTTTGGACACTTAAGAACCATCCCTGCTGATTTCTATAGTGACTACTTCTGTTTAAGTTTCCAGAATCCTTGCCTCCATTTTCTGCAATTTCTTTTCAGGATGATAGTTATTCTGACTTGGGTGAGATGAATTTGTAAAGCTGTTTTCAATTGCACTCCTCACATGGCTAATTTAAATAAATACTTATTAGCCATTTTTATTTCTTCTTTTGAGTACTGCCTGTTCATGGATGGAGAGCTGGCTCATTGGTTAAGAGCAACATTCTTTCTTCTGTTTAATTTTATTAATTTCTGTATTTGGTAAGAATTCATTTGTGGCTTAGAATGTGATCTGTTTTAGGGATGGTTCTATGAACCACTGAAAAGAAAGTGTATTCTATTTCCACTGGATAAAATACTCTTCTCTCTCTCTCTGTCTCTCTGTCTCTCTGTCTCTCTGTCTCTTTCTCTCTCTCTCTTTCTCTCTCTCTCTCTCTCTCTCTCTCTCTCTCTCTCTCTCACACACACACACACACACACACACACACACATTGTGTGTGTGTGAGAGAGAGATGTTTCCAGAATCTTCAAGTGCTAGAGTTACCTTTATGATAGACTGCAGGACATTCCATGTAGCTAGCAGTCAGAACTGGCATCGTTCAGGGCTTTATGCACATTGTGCCTGCTAAGTCCTGGGAGAGAGTAATTTTTCAGCCATCCTACTTTTATTAGTATAAACAGATAGCTGTGCTTTCTATAATTTTCTTTCTTAATTAGATGACTCAGAAAAGGACATGAGAGACAATCTGTTGGATAAACATGAAAGATAAGGAAATGGCATACAGAATCCCTAGAGGTTAGACCATATGCTAGACCAAATTGCAATGTTCACACATCTCTTTAGCTGTTTATTCTTTACTTTATATGTAATCTGTATATCATAAGGGCTATGAGCATAGTAAGAATGCCAGAGTAAAACTATAGGAGTCACTCTTCACAAAACTAAAACAACAACAACAACAACCACAAACAAACAAACAAAAGGGAGGTCTTCTACTATCTAGTTTCCAAGAATACTAAGTGTTCCAAATAAACTAAATTTGAAATTTTTCCATAGTAGAATGACATCTGTGAACTGACTTCCTGAGTAGATAAATGCATATTTACAGTACATTAGTAGGTTCACCATTGAATCATTCTGTGTGGTAAGTATGCAAAAATATAATTTATTACTGCTTCATAAGTATCTGAAATAACTAAGTTATTAGAAAACAAAGGAGAATGATCTTTATGTTGTAACATGGCTGTGAAGTTGCCAAATTCATTTGCATCAAGATGCTTATTGACAGTCTGGAGTGATGATGTTACGTCAGGCATTTGGAAGGAAGCTGGAAGGGAGTTCTTAGTGATAAACACACAGCTGGAAAGAACTTCAAACACTAGCATGTCTATTCCAAAGGCTTCCTATTTATGATTGTATTTTCTAATGAGAAATTTATGTTTTTCTTAGGCAAAGATTTAATGTCTTTTCTTTGCAGACAAAATTTATGAGATATGAAGAAAATATTTACGTGTATTTACTTTTGTTTGCTATAAAACCATTTCTGAGAACAAAACCCAGTCTTTCCCCCAGATCTCTTTATGAATTCCCTACTGAGAGGTATTTTCTTTTGAGTTTGAAGTAAAGATAAATAAGACTTTGCTGAAAAACGTAATTTTCCTACAAGGTTTGAGTTAACTTTTACCTTTCTGTCTTTTCAATGTCTCTGGGGAAATTCAAGGCTAAATATTACCATCAAAGGTACTAGCCACATTGTTTTACTTGTGTTTGTCATACTGACTTTTATCTCTTTAGCAGACTTGATTTCTCCTTTGTCTTCCTTAGCTCAATTTTTAAACTTAATTTTATATACAAATAAATAATAAATAGTAAGTTAGTCTATAATGGAATAAAAAGTACAACATAGTGGTATTAACTAGAAATATGGAGGAGAAATTAGAAATTCAGCTATGAGAAGGTGAGGCCCTAGATTTAGAATACTCATAACCAAGAGAAGTAAAATTTTCTGTCTCAGAAAGCAATTTAAGGGAAGAGTTGTGATCCTTTTTAGATGATATAGTGTGGGGGGAAAGTGAGTCACAATCCTATTAGATATAAAAATATCACTACACAAATATTGAAAATTAATAAGTTTAATATATGCTATACTGGTGTGGTGAAAAAAATCGAAAGCTAACCACAGGAATATAATTCTCAAATGTACAGTAATGCTAAACATTGACTTTTTGCCTGTAACAGTTTAACATGGAGGACTATTTACTCTCTTCATCATTATTTCAATGATAATTATTATACAGCTGCAGTTTACAGACATTGCAGGTCACTATGATGAAATTATTCACTCTGAAAAGACACACTAGGAAAAGCTGATATTAGTTACCAAGGTCTGCCAAAACAAAATAACAGACTGTGAGTCATCACCAACAAAGTTACTTTTCCCTCCAGTCCAGAAGTTCGAAGCACAGCTTTAAGGAGTCGAAAGACGTTGTTTCTCTCAAAGCCTCTGTGTGGGCCTCATGTGGCCTTTATTCTGTGTGTTTATGGATGCCTAGTGTCTCTTTCTTTTCATGAGGACACAGTTCTATTGGATTAAATTCCACTCAAACAGTCTCATTTCTAACTTAATCATATATTTAAAGTCTCCCCCAATATGGTTACATGTTGAGGCTCCAGGGGTTGGAATACCAGCATCACTTTAAGATGGTGCAGTGCAGCCGACAATAAGACCTTGCCTCATGTCTTCGACTCAATATTCTAGATTTCATTTCTGCTTTGATGGTTCCAGTATCCAGTAAACGCTTCCTCGTACCTTATAAAATTGCCTTCTGAAACCCAAAGAACCTCAGGTAATATTCTTAGGTCACCCACCTAATTTTTTCCATTTTTCTTCTCTCAGGAGTTAATTTGTATCCATTAACCATACCTTATTTTTCTAATGGGGCTGGGGATTGAAACTCTGGATTTGCCCAAGCTAAAAAAGGCCTCTGCCAAAAAATCTACATCTCCAGCCCTCATCCTTCACTTTTAAAATAAGTAGAAAAACAAATGACCAGAAATTTATTAATTTTTACACTACAATTACACTCCTTTAAATTTTTCACCCTTCAAAATATTTTACCATTAAAGGAAAAATATCCTGCAGAAGATAGATGAGTCCTTCAGCATGTAACTTAATATTTTCTCCATGTCAATTTTCTACTCCATAGCAGAATAGAACATTCACCTCATATGATTACATATAAAATACAAGGGGAATCACAGCCTGGCCCATGAGCAAGGTAAGTCAAATCTATTTCTCCCACTGGTTATTTCTGCCCATCTTTCTATTTTCCATGCCAGATCCCAACTGTGTTCCCCATGTCATCCAGAAATCTGAAAATCGCTCCTGTTGAGATGTGCCTTCTTATAAAATAGCAAGTGATGCTTTCTAGAAATTCAGGCCCACTGAAGACCTGTTGGACTCCAAAGAGTTCACAGAAATCCAGGCCCATTGAGTTCCTGTTGGACTCCAAAGAGCACACAGAGGGCAGGGATGCATCCTTGGGTTGAGCTACGGATGAGTAGAAGAACAATTTATCAATGTAGTAAAATATACCTATGGATATTTCATCAAACATCATCAGCAAACATAAAACGTCTGTCTTGCATTTGTTAAGAAACACTGTATCCCTCCCCCTTGAAATGGAGAAGAATGATTAATATTCTAGTTTCCCTGCTTGCAACTCAATTCTCTGAAAGTTTCCATATAAATAGAACTTAGAATTTATTGTGATTGTTTTTGCCTGAATTTCTTAGTAAAACAAACATTCTGCTAGGGGCCCTAGAGGAAGGTAGTTTTGAAAAGCACCGTGAAAACTGCCATCTTCTCCCTAGGCCAACTTTGGAAAACATTTCGATTCCCCTCCATACTTGATTCAATATCCTGACTCAGAAATGAAATCTGAAAATTATGACACCTGCTGTCCACTTGTCAGAAAATCAGGCTCCAGACCATCTGTGTGGCTTTGTGTTAAAATAGGATTTATCTTTAAAAATTCTGACCAAATGTAAAATAAACAATGTCTGGAAAATTTAAAGCCATAGTGAAGGACATCTGGTGTCTCAAATTAGGCTTGTCTCTATGAGTGAAAGCCAGAGCCCCAGTGGCCAGGTGTGGATCCACCTTGGCTGAAAACACCCTGACCTTTTTTTTCATCATTGCCCGGATCCTAGGGAACAAAAGGCACAAAATGTCCTTCTTTCTATTACCCTTCTCATCTTCTGTGTTATCCTAATTTAATGTCAGAAAGATCATTAAAATAAAAAATGCATCAAACTGATGTGTTCACTTTTGGTTATAGCCTTTTTATGAGATTTAAAAATAAAATAACACACAATCCCTGGTAATGAAACACTTGTGTTGTGGTGTCTGTGTGTATTCCTGTCATGGTTACCAATAAAAGCATAGCAGATTCTGGGAGCCAGTTCTCCCTGGAGACTCATAATGCACAAGAACAACTTCAGTTCTTTCTCACTTACCTCTAACCGCTTGCCCAAGGTTGGTGAATCTGCAAAAGCTGGAAATTTGACTTTAGTGCCATTTTACATGGGCATTAAGGGGGGGAAAGGTCACTCTTATTATGGAGGCATCTAGTTGGGACTGAGGAACCCTACTTTACCATTTCTTCCTCATCTCCGTACATGTTTAAAATAAAGATGACTAAAAACTGTAAATAGTTTATATGAAAACAGTTGGCAATACCATGTAGTGAAAGGTTTTGCAGCTTTGTTCCTTTTAAAGGTGTGATATTATCTTATAGAAAATGATTTTCATTATATTATTATGAGCAGCAACAGAAAAAGAAACAAAACAACCCAAAAGTATATATGCCACAGTAAAGAATATCTTCTGGAAAGCATCCATCTACAGCCCTGCTGCCAGGAGTATCATCCAGGCATGCTTATCAAAGTGGAGAGATCCAGCTTGTGAACCATGGCAACCTCTCCCAGATTATCAGAGTACTCCATGAGGCTGTTGAGAGCTGCAAATCAAACATCCATTCAATTTTCAAGTTCTAAATGAGGAATTTAGAAATTATGATTGCTTGAATAGTCTCTTTACAAGCAATAAAATCAATTTTGGCTTGATTTCTGTGAACCACTGCTTTTCTTGTTTTTCAAGACAGAGTCTCACCCTGGAGCTCAGGCTTGCCTACAACTCACTATGCAACTCAGGTTGCCTTTAAACTCAAGGCAGTCTGCTTGCCTTGGACTCCCCAGTGCTGGGATTATAGGCAGGAGTTACAATGCCTGGCTTAACTTCTGTGTTAAAACTACGAATTTATTTATTTTTAATTTTGTGCCATATATTTTATAGATTATGACATGGGATATTTTGACCCAAAATAAATTAGGAAATTTTGTAATTTTTAAAGGCAGCTTCATATCCTTGTTTGTTTCTGCCACCTAAAACAATGAAGAGTGTGGTGATATTTTACCTGTACTGAAATGTGATTTTATTTGTATTTTAATAAATAAAGTTGCCTGTGGGTCAGAGCTAATAGCAAGCCATAGCAGAGCCAGGCATTGGTGGCGTATGCCTTTAATCCCAGCTCTTGGGAGGCAGAGCCAGGAGGATCTCTGTGTGTTCAAGGATACAACCAGCATGGAGACACATGCCTTTAATCTCAATACCAACCATAGAAGACCTGGAGGTCTGTACAGATGGGCAGTGACGAGAAGGTCATGTGGTTGGGTTTACAACCAATGAGAAGGCAGAATAGAAAGTCAATAAAAAGCACAAACACACAGGAAGTAGCTCTCTTTCGGGGACAACAGCAACAATGAAGGGTAAGGTTTTTAGCTCTTAGCTATTGCTCGGACCTCTTGGCTTTCATTTCTGTATTGGCTCTGTGTTTCTTATTTAATAAGATGGTTACATCTACAGAAGAGCATAATAATAATAAAGAATAAAGAGAATGATGAAGAGTAAAGATATGCAGAAACATATTTCAGAACAGTAAAATTGGAGACATTAGTAACAAACATTGCATCAAGTGCGGAAAGAGCCACATATAGAGGTCAAATGCAGATGAGGTAAGACATGAGAAGGCAGAGTCAAAAAAGGAATTTCAAGTGATGGAGCTTGAAGACAGCACTTGGTTGGGGTTTTGTGACTTTAACTAAGTGATCAATGTTAATGGCAGCACTAATAGGGAATGTTGACATGCTGAGCCTTTTGCATCAGACATAGCTTGAGTGACTCATGCTATATGTCCAGTCCAAAACAGATAATAAAGAAAAACTCAGATGGCCAAGGGTATGGAGGCTTTCCAGCATAAGTGAGACAGAAATGTAAAATGTGTTAGTAGTTGTTATCCTTTGAATTTGGAGTGTCCTTCAAGGGTTGAAGTGTTAATGGCTTATTCCTCTACTTGGTATTTTTGGGATTTGGTAGAAACCTTTGAGGTGGGAACTGTAGAGAATCTGAAATCACCAGGAGTGAGATCTTGAAGAGGATTGTGGAATATTGGTCTTCCTCTTTCTCTCATTTGCTCCCAGCCTTTTCCCCTTCACACTTTTTGCCATGATGAAGTATCTTTTCAGAGACCTCAAAACACTGGAATCAAGCAATATGTTCTGAAGACTCTAATATTGTAAATCAAAATATCTTTCCTCTGTGAATGTTGATTGACTTAAGTATTTGTTATAGTAATGGGAAGTTGATGGTTATAACAGTAAACATCAAAAACTTGTGGGTTGTTGTTTTAACATGAAGGGCATATAACAGAAGTATTAACCTGCACCTTTCTAAAATGTCAATGCAAAAAGTACAGAATTTTTGGTTGTGAAAATCATTTATTAGTATATACATATACTGAAGCATTAAGCATTCATTGTATACCTAAAATACACACACACTCATGCACATGCACACTCCAAACCATAACACAACTGAAAATAATCTCAAAGAAACTAGCATATTATCCATGTGTTAAAGATTAAATCACCAGTACTTTCAGAAATCCCTATGGGCAACTCTGAAAAGTTTTTATTATTCCTTGCCAGAATCCTTGCCTTATAGCATGATATCTAAAATGTCCTTTTCAGTGCCTTAAGAACAACTATGGGAGAAACTAAGTTATTTTCAGTCATTAATTGTGTAGTCCAAAACTAATATTTCAATCAGATACCATTTAATGCCCTCTCTCACTCCCTCCCACTCAACCTAGAATTGACTTGAAATGAGAAGAGGGATCATTCAGGATGTGTTTCCACTCCTGATTATTTCCCTATCTCTTCTGGATCTATGGTCTCTGGCACTTGGAATAACATTGGGGAAAATATAGGAAAAAATAGTTGGTGTTTATTAAGTACTAAAAACTGATGAAATCCTCATTTTTTTTGTTGTGGTCCTTTTATGACTAATATCAAGATAAATAGATAGATTATCTCTTGTGTCACTGAGACCTAAATGCTAGCCCATACATATGTGAAGCCCAGGGGTCCAGTTTGTGCTCAAATCTGCCATTGACCCAATGTCTACCACTATCACTATAATGTGCTTCATACCACTTTGCAGTGAGGATCTTTCAACCAGAAGATGGCTGTGCTGGAGAGCAGATTATTCGTCAAATGGCTTCATTCCATCCACCTTCCTGGGAGCTCTGGCACACAGGATAGTTCCCCCTCTTTCCCATATCAAATAGAAATCACAGACCACTCTTCCACAAGTTCGCTATATTTCTCCATTTTCCCCAGTCTTCCAATCCTGATTTAAACAGATAGAGGGAGTTGGCAGCATTTTTGCTGCCTGATGTCTAAGCGAATGACCAGCTGGAAAAGAATGTCCACCTCCCTTCTTATAAACATCCCTTATCCAGGGATCCCTCTTTATCATTTCCTTAAAATTTGTTTTGGGAATATAAACTTAACACCACCCACATTCATCTTTTATTTCAGTTCTAGATTCTTTACACTTCTTTAGTTAAAGGAGGAGTTCAAAGACATACTAAGTGTAGTTAAAATGTGAAAAGAAAGAGGAAATACACGTGGAAGATGCTATTTGATAGTTTAATTGTAAAGAAGCAGGGACCAAAATGCCATGAGAAACTGCTAATGCTGCTGTAACTCCCAAACTGTTCTGGAACATATGAGAAGAAAAGCTTTCCAATAATGAAGCAAGCATAACAATATTAAAACCCAAGAATGCTTCAAAAAATGGTGTCAGAAAAATTTCAATATGGCAAGCAAAATTCAGCAACAAGTACCAACTAATAAGTTTCAATAAAAAGGCATCAATTAATTAAAAAAGTAGTTACACCAATGACCAGAAATGGGTTGCAAAATCAACAAGAGAGTGACGTGATCACGCTCAACTATGTATTAGTTGATCAGGATGATAACAGGTTAACACATTTAGAAAAATTCCACAATTAACAAAGAAACTCAATACAGTAGGACTGTTTTCATACATCCTTAGCATTGTCTCCTCTCACCATCTTTCCTCCTTTTTTTCTTCTCCCCTTTGTTTCCTCATCAGTAGACTGAAGAAGCCTCTAAGGCAACATTTCTCAACCTGTGGGTCATGACCCCTTGGGTTGGGGGGTCACATATAGATATCTTGCATATCAGATATTCACATTACAATTAATAACAGTAACAAAGTTACAGTTTTGAAGTAGCAATAAATACTTTTATAATTGGGGGTCACCACATGAGGAACTGTATTAAAGGGTCACAGCATTAGGATAGTTGAGAACCACTGCTCTAAGAGGTTCAAAAGTGCCCTAAGAAGAGGATGTAAGCACTGAATGATAAGAAATGATTTATCTAGTTGCATAACTTCAACACAGTTATATGGGATGAGTCATGATCATCAAACTGTGTTCTCAGTTGATTTCATTATGAAGAGCAAGCTAGACTCTATCCATTCTCCAATACTGAACTGGTCTTGTTGGCATAAGAGAACTGTTAATTAGATGAGATGCCCAATGTCAACACCTGTACAACTGGAAAGAAACTTATGAGATAAACACAAATAGTTATTAAACATTGGTAACAGCTAATCTCTTGGGATACAGATAGGAAATGGTATGGCATGAAATTACTTTATACAGATGTCAAAAGCAAACTAAAATGAGTGCATCCTATTTCATGCTGTTTGAACATCGAAGTTATTGTTTTTATCCTGGAATCATAGTCTTTGTGCTATGACACCATGATCCCAAGTTCCATTAGAATGTAATGTAAAAATAAATAATAAACAAGTTATCATAAAATAAAATTTCATTCAAGCAATAAAATGAATTAGTCGAGGATGAAAAAAACAAGACACTAAATAACAAAAATGTTGTAAATGATGCCTGCACACTGGAGCCCTATGTATACATGCTGTCAGTATGTGGCAAGTGTTAACATCATGTGATTTATTCAAAAGCCATCATCTATGAGGAATACAGAAATTCTGCTAGCATCATGGTCACATTGTTGTAATAGAAGTACATATACCAACAGAAACAATTTATAAAAACATATACATTGATGAGGGTTTTAGAGAAAGCTCAGATTCTAGTTTATTTTTATCTTTAATAGATAAAGGTAAAGAAATTACTATGGGGTGAATATAAATAAATGTGCCTAATCGGTAGAGGTACAGTTTGGTGATGCAGGATGAGTGCTGATGTAAGAAAAGATGCCTTTACAGAGCATGTAGCAACAGATCTTCATCTTCAAAGGGAAGTCAGTCCTCTTTTAGTAAGAGTCATCTCTACACTCATCAAGAGAAGCAAAAGGGCATTGTAGGCTCAATAAGCAGGCACACAGAGCTAAGAAACAGGCTACCTCATCCCAGGCAATGCAAGCAGTTTTGTCTAGAAAGGAAAAAAGTTTCAAGATATGATAAAAAGTGAGATGGCAAAGTAGACAAGAGTCAAAGGGTTGCATTCCAAGAATTATGACCTTTATTCAGAATAAAATGTGTAATAGATAATTTTTCCATGAAAGGGTGTAATATTAAGGTTTAGAAGGTCAGTTTGGTGATAGGATGGAATATGGATAGGAGCCATGTGAGTTAAGGGGACAAATAGCATGTCAAGAAATAATTCCAAGAAATGATGAATACCTGAACAGTAGCAATAGCAAAAATGTAGAGGAAAATCTAGGTAGACATGGTAATAGGGGTGTAGAATTGATAAAGATTTCCAGGTGATAGACTTTTAGGAGACTAAGGTATATGTCAATAATGTAGTTTCTGTCTTGGGTGATTGTGAGAAAGTGCTCATCTTTTCATTAAAGTCAGGAATGTGAGGTACTGTTTAAGAGAGATAGTCAAGGTTATCCTCATGCCTGAAAAAAAGGAAGGTCATGGGACAACAAGACCTGGCTGGAGCTGAGACCAGGCTGGGAGACTCATGTGGTTTAGGATGTGAGGGAAGTCATACACACATACATCACTGCCCTGGATGCTGAATGCCAGAGTCTCACCCAGTGAAGGTCAGCTTCCTGACTGTACCTTCAAGGCTCCAGTTTGCTGCTCTCTTCTGTCCGAACTGCATTCCTTTGGACTAACTTTACTCAGGCTCCCCCATCATTGCTTCATCTTCCCAATCAGTGATTTTTCATTACAGAATTATTCCTATTCTCTGTATTTGGAATTCTGTGTCTTGCCCAGTTCCTCTCTGCTAAACCAAGCCAATCCAAATCAACCTAACCCCAAAACAACCCAACTCAACCCAAATAAAACAACAAAATTCTTAACATCTGAATCTGTTTTCATCATCTACCAGGCATGTGAAATCTTTCCAAGCTGTGAAACGATGTCATCTGCAAAGTTCACATTCAAGAACCACACAATCAATTTAGAAAAAAAAAAAACCTTCATAATATTTTAAATAGCTTTTCAAATTTGTGTTGGACAGAACTCACTGAACTCATAGCTATCCTAATCCACAGACTGACTTCCTACTAGGACTAGACAAAATACACTTTACTGGATCTTTAAACTTGATGTAAATTTGCCCTCATTTGAATCCCCTTTAGTTTTTTCCTTTATACTATATGTTAATTTTTACATTTTGTTTAGACAAATTTTCTTCCTTCTTGATTTTAGAAGATTATAAAGTACATGTAAGTCAATGCCTAGTCTGTGAGCACACAGCAATGGTGAGCTCATGAAAAATGTTCCATAAGCATTTGTAAGTGAGGAAACAAATGAAATAATCATTAATCTAATCATCATAGTGGTAAGAGTGTCCAAATCATGAATTTTTAAAAGTTATTTTATTACATTAATTTATTTATATTTGTGTATGGGCATATATACATGCATGCATGTATTGTTCATTTGTGTGTGTGTGTGTGTGTGTGTGTGTGTGTGTGTGTGTGTGTACTTGCAAGTCAGGGATTCAATTGAGGTGGTCAGGCTTGCTACAAGGGCCCTGTTCTGCTGTACCATCTCATAGGCCTCAGATCATGGAATTTTCTCAGCTTAAATCAAGTGATTGTCTACTAAATTTGCTCTAGTTTGGTCTCCAGCTTTCTTTGTACAGTAACAGTCTCAACTTGTAGTCAAGATGGAGACAGGGAAAGTCACATAATTTCCTAGGTTCAAATAACAGATTTGGAATTCTGGTGGTTTTGTCTTGATCTATTTACTTCTATAAGCTCCAGCTTCCTGGTTATCAGGAAGTGTCTGAGTTATGGGTTTGTGGTACAGTGTGAATGATAAAATGATCCAGTCACTGTTTCAGATCCTCATTCAAAGAAAACACTCAGGAAATAAGACCAACACACCTAAAGAAAACACACCATATATGATAGTATTAGTACTGTTAGGATCAACAACTATTTTATTTCTAATTCCAACTATAAAACTACAGTCAAATTTGGAGAAAATATACATTGTCAGCATGTATCTTCCAAGTATCTTCTATGAATATAAGCCTGTAGTTAAGACATTTTGCCTATAACCTATACATGTTACCTATTCTTTGGTCCTTTTCAATCAAATTACAGATGTGTGAAAAATAATGCTACACTTTAAAACATATCCACATTATGATTTTACAAAGTGCAATATATACTACTACTAAAATATACTCAAATATCCAGCCAGTCTGGTCAATATTCAAATGTACTCAGTTATAACACACATGCATTGCTAATTGTTAAGTATAAACCGGCATTTTGAGGAATGTATATATCATCACAAGGAAGGACCTCTTTATTACATTTTTCTGAATTTATACATTAACACAATAAAATAAATTATTTAAGAGAACATGGATTGAAGGCCATAAGAATATTTTAGAAAAAAAAACTATAAAGTGATTCTTTAAAATTAAAAGCTGAAGGGCAGTAAGAAGGCTTAGTCGAAAAAGGTGCTTGCTGCCAAGCCTGATAACCTAAACTAAATCCTTGACAAATGTATGAAAAAGTAAATAAATGTATAACTCCCTAAAATTGTCCTCTGACCTCCACACATATGCAGTGGTATGTAACACACATACACACACACACACACACATACACATACACACACACACAGACAGATAGATGATTAATAGATAGATAGATAGATAGATAGATAGATAGATAGATAGATAGATGATAGATAATTTTTTTCAAAAAATAGCAAATAAGCAATTAATAATTTCAGCTAGTTTGTGAAAAAGACCACCCAACCTCTACCTCTACAAAACAATGAAGACATGAAGTTGGCAGAAGAAGTGTGAGTGGTACTCAAAGAAGTTGGAGGAAGGCAGTGCTGTGTGGATATGATAAAAATACATTGTATAAATGCATAAATATTTAAAGAGTAGATTAAAATTATTAAAATAACCATTCACAATTTCATTCTCTTTTTCCTGTTTCAATTATGATACGTAGAAAGCCCATTCATTCTCCTTCCCAGACTCTCTTGCAGCTAGACACAGCCAATTCCTGCAGTTTTAGTTCATGAATTACTACAGCAGATATTGGTTAAGGTCTTGGAGAAATTTTTTAATGGAACATATAACTCCAATAATATATTCATTAACTCTTTTCTCCTTCATCCTTTCTTTTATCTGTCAGACTGATTCAAGCCTAGAGGGACAGCAAATATATTGCAAGCATTAGGATGAGAGCCTCCCACTGAGGGCAGTGGAGCAGGAAGGAGAGAGGATGCTGCCTTGTGAGTGACATTCTTGAGCAGTTTTGCCACAGCTAGGCTTCACATCTTATTTTGAGAGAATAAAAGGCCTTATCTGTGTAAGCTGATTGTGGATCTGCATTGTGTCAATTGAAGTAAAAAACCTTCCAGCTTGATATGCTTGCTGATTTTCGTACTCTTAACAAGAACCGTCCATCAGAAAGTTAGACTGTTGGCAGAAAGCCCAGGGACAGAGATGCCTCCTAGATTCTTTATTCCTTTGAGAGTCTGCAGGCTGTTCAATTTAGCTACTCAAAGTTTATAATGTAGGAAGTGCAAGGGGGACATGATTAATTTATTCTGGATTCATTTGTTTAAAAAATGTTTAGAGTTGAAACCAGAATATTCTCTTTCTTAAATCTACTTTAAGTATAGTTACAACAATTAGAATAGTTACTTGAATTATCTCCTGGAGACTTGAGAGCTAGTCCTTCACAGAAAGAACATCAGTACAATTCTGTGTCATTTATGTAAATGGAGTTTCATACATATAAAAAGTGACAGAAAATATTTTCTTTGTAAGATTAGTTTTCAGAAATCTCTCACATTCCAGCAATTCCTGAGTGGTTTCTCAGTATAATTAAAGGTACAGTTCCATAATCTAAGACATCTCATGGGCCCAAAGGAAAACACCATATTATTCTAATTCAGTGTTTCTTGCTCAGAGTCATCTGGAACTATAAATGGCTCCTCAAGTACGGGATACATTTAATGCCTAACATCTTCAGGGAAGCATTGCTTTTAGAATATTTTTTAAATATCCCAGTTCTCAAAATTGAAAATTTTATCTCATTCTCTCATTTATATTTACATTAAAAATTCAGTGTTTTCACTGCTTTTTTACATCTATAACTCTCTTTAGTCTAGTATTTTTCTTTAAGATAAATTCATAAGCAAATCATAATGCATAGTTACTCCCAGCTTCTCAGTAAAAAATATCACCCATACTGACCTTTGACATGAGATCTGCAAGAATCTTGCCTGAAAGAGACAGCATGTCAGCTAACTGGCAGGCAAAAGGGGATGAAGATCTATTGGCACAATACATTATGGTAGCCTTCAGTTCAAGGCAGAGAGAAGTACGGAGGATAGGGGTATAACTGAGTGGAAGAGCACACTCTGAACATGTGCAATGCTACTTTGGACTCAATACCTGGTATACACACACACACACACACACACACACACACACACACACACACACACGCAAAGCAAATATTGGAGCCTTTTTCATTTCCACTTCTCTCCTTTTTAAATTATTTTTTATTCTTTTTTTAAGATTTATTTTTTATCAACATAATATTTGTATTAATTATTTGGGAATTTCATACAGTTCACCTTGATCATACTTGCTTCCCATTTCTCCCAGGTCCACCCCACTACCTTTGTGCCCCCCCCAAAAAAAGAAAAATGCATCAAGTCCAGTTGAATTTTCATTGTCTATATACTCATTAAAGCATGATCAAATTCCCAGTGGCCAGACCCTTAAACTGAGTCCTCTACCCCACACCAGAAGTCATCAACTGTGAAGAGCTACATTTCAGCATCCAGTGACCCTCTGGAACTCATCATCTATAACACAAAGAATATGTCTTCAATATGAGCATTTGGAATCTGGTTTTTAGCTGCATATACTTTCATTTCCTGATTACCATCACAGGCTCACCAGTCATACTCTGGTCTCTAACATTTATTTATCCCTCTTCCATTGATGTGGTTTGCTATACAAAATCCATTGTTTCTCAAAGTTTGTTTTATCTCAAATGGTTGATCTAGGTCACTAGACATATTTTATTTTTTATAACAGTTGATGACTTCTGGAGAGGTTTGTCACATAAATATGTTGTTGAATGTCTCTCCCATGGAGTTTAGCTGATTTTCATGAGCAAAACGGTGCTTAGAAACCTGTATATTATTAATTAATGAAAAACTATTTATTTAGCCATTTGCCTTTATGTACCAGGGGCTATTTTGAGGAGCTTTTTAAACATTCATTGTTATTTAATATTTTCTTTTCAAACTTTCCAGGTGTTAAATGTAGTAGTAGCCTGGAAGTTTCCTGCAAAAACCACATGCTAAGGTCACCATCCTGTGGTACTACTGGGAGATGGTGGAACCTTTAGCTGAAGGGACCTAAAAGGAATTTAAGTCAAGGTAGCTGCATCCTTGAAGAGGATTGAAGAATTTGGTCCTTTCCTGTTTCTCTAGTTGAGTCTTGGCTGTCATGCTGTGAGCAGTTAATTCTCCACACCTGACTACCTTCATGTCCTGCCTCTCCCCAGGACCCTTGAAGCAACCAGAGAATGAAGCCTCCTCAACTATGAATAAAAATAAGGTTTTCTCCTTGAAGTTGATTCATCTCAGGAACTTATTACACTGATGAGTTACTGTCTTCTAATAGAGATTATTTCCTTATTCACAAAAGCCCAAGGCACAGGGTTGTTAATTACCTCATCCAAGGTCACATGGGTAGTGAAGAAACCCTCTGGACCAACTCTGCCAGAGTCTGTAGTCTGCTCTTTCAGTGTGGACTTCGTATGCTCATTAGAATGGACCACTTTTTATTGCTGTGTCCTTATCAAAAGGAAAAATGATACAAAGACACATACACAGGGAAGAGGCACATGAAGACAAAAGCAGAGAAAACACTAACGTGTCTGTAAGTAAAGGCTGTCTGTCAGCTCTCATAAGTGAATGGACAGTATAGAACAGACTATCTCCCAGACACCAGAAGGAAGCATAAATGCCAACACCTGGGTACCAACCTTCCCCTGCTCTAAAACAGTGAAACGGACTTCTGTTCAAGTTTCCTTGTATGTGGTATTTTTCACAGATTCCCTAACAAGCTAACACATAAAGTGTGTCTCTATATGTGAACCATGGCACCACTTCTGGCTTAGTCAAAAGTTTCTAGAGTAGTCCTTAACTCAGAGAGTCTGTTCCATCTTCTGGGATGTATTTTTTTAGACCATCATTATCATGAATATGAAATGAGGGCTGTTTTTTGCAATATCAAGCAAGAAAAATCAATGGATGGTGTTGTTCCTCCTAACTTAAATAGACCCTCTGCTGTGACTTTCTGGGGTTTAAGAGGAGTAGTGCTAGAGAAACTACCTTGTTTCTTTAAAGCATCTTTACCTCCAAATTTTTAAACTGATGAGTTTATGCATGTCACAGTTTTCAAGATATGGGTGTGCAGAACAAGTTCATAAAATCTAAGGGTAATTCTTCTTCTGGCCAGAGTGGAGAGCTCACAGTTCTGCGGCAGGCACTTTTGGTTTTCTGTTCTCTTAGCTTCTTCATTGATCTAACCCAGTTACTTGACAAGATGTCTGCCATGACAAGAAGAAGACAGAGTGTCAGCAAGCCTTCAGCAATGCAGTTGTAATGCTCAGTGCCCTGTTGGACAAATAATCTATGCTGAGGTCGCTGGCCTCTCAAAAGGAGACACCAAGTGTAACAAGAGGCCGGTAATTATTTTCATTGAATTGGAGTGAATTCTACAGTAAAGGGCCCAGAGTCATGTATCAAAGCAAAATCTGTTCTAGACAAAGTTAACTAGTCAAGAAAGACCACATTCAAAACAAAAACAAAAAAGAAAGAAAGGAAGGAAGGAAGGAAGGAAGGAAGGAAGGAAGGAAGGAAGGAAGGAAGGAAGGAAAAGAAAAAACAGGCATGAGAAAACAGAACTTGGAGCTCAGCAAAGGACTGGCCATTTTATAAGGGCCTGGGCAGGAGGAGTTACAGCTTGTCTGTATTTGCTAATCATTTTCACACGAAGGAAAGTTACCTTCTGTCTCACCATGACAGGCATTCATCTTTACAACTCCGAGTAAGGGCCCCTCTGAAACAAGGCTCCTATAGCTTCACAGAACTTCAGAGGTAAGAACACTGCCTTCCTTGTTGACAGTCTCTCAATGGAATGACTCCCAGGCCCTAGAGGTCAAGGTTATAAAACTGGCAGAGAACTTTTGAAATGAATTAATTCTCAAAGGAGCAAAAAATTATTTACGGTCGGAAACTTTTGGATGGGAGTGTCCCATGAAGAAAGGGACATCATGAGTGGAGAAGGAAGAAGTACTTGTGAGGAGATTGTGGATGGCTCTTTTGTCACTTTCTATGCCTGTAAGTAGACAGTTGATGGCACATGCTTGTGATTAGATTATAAAGTTGGCAACGCTATGAGACATTGAGGACCACAACTGAAACCCAAGCTGTGCTTTTGAAATCAAGCCCAGATGTTCTTATTTCAAACAGCCCCTTGTCTCTCTGGGCTTCACCATCCTAATACAGAAAATACTTAAACTAATTTTTTAGAGGAGGATTTTGCCTTTGTCGTTCATCAGTACAGTCAGTACTGGAGACCTAAATTCAATTTTTGTCTATAGAACAAAAATCTAGGCTCTTAGAAACAAATAGTTGGCTTTCTGCTGTGGAGCAAGATTTGCCTTGATACAATAATCAGATAATTGACATGTTTCCTGTGTGGATCAATCATTCTCTGATTGGTTTGATCATCAAAAAACACTTTGAAGATTTTTTTTAATTAAATTTTTGTTCCCAGACAGTCTCTGGATAATTTTTGTTATCCTGATTTCAAAACTTTGAGGTGACTCCAAGGAATCAAAGTTTCTGCAAAGCAGTCCAAGTCACTAATATTCAGACATATTTGGGAACTAGTGAATGAGGTGAAGACGGAAACAACACATCACATGAAATGTAATATACTATGTAGAATTTGTTCTCACACATTCTAGTTTCTACAGTAATTTTTGAAATAGTCTAGCGTTTATTGAATAAATAGATTGAGGTACTTGGCACACCAAATAAAGTCAAAGACACTTCACAAAATGTTTCCAACTTAGATTTTCATTTATGTTTGTATATATATATATATATATATATATATATATATATATATATATATATTAAGAATTTTAAGCCAGGTGGTGGTGGCTCATGCCTTTAGTCCTAGCCCTCAGGAGGCAGAGGCAGGTGGATGTCTGTGAGTTCAAGGCTAGCTTAGGCTACAGAGTGAGTTCCAGGAAAGGCGCAAAGCTACACAGAGTAAACCTGTCTCATAAAACCAAAAAAGAATTTCATACATGAGTACTATATTTTACGTTGTTTCCCTCCCCTTCCCTCTCCCCCAACTCCTGTATTATAATGGGTTTTGATTTCCTAACCTACTATTCCCCAAATAGAATTTACCAACTAAACAAGTCAACCGGCATAGTAGTTGTTGCTTCAAGTTCTCTACTGTCTTTTAAACAGTGAGGGGATTGACCCTTCTCTCCAAGCCCCCAGCCTAGAAGCAGCAGCAGGGCAGGCAGAGGCTTCAGTTCCCTCCCGCAGTCTGAATTCCATTAGTGTGAAACCACAGGCACATCTGGTTCTCTTTATGAAATTTAAACAATTGCCTAACCTCTTCCCTCTTGGAGAAAAAGTTCATGGGCTCACATAACATCATTTTGTGGTATATAATGAATCTCTTAAATTTAAATTGTTTTGCAAAATGCAGAAGAGGGAGAATAAATAAGAGGCCACAGCACATCTGGATGGTATCTGCAGGAGGCTGCTTCCTCTTTTTGTTTCTTCATGTCTCCATAAAGTTTGTTCTGTCTGTCACTCCTCACTTACTTGAGTTCCCGCAGGCAGCATGATCACAGAGGAGTCCTGGGAATAAAAATACAGTGTCTGGATCCCCATGTGACTTCCTGTTTGGCAGAAGCCAAGGCAGTCCATGCAGGAGGGGGAAAAAAAAGCAGCCCTGAATGTCGGCTTAGAGTAGGGCCTTTGGTAGACACACAGGCGACTCGCAGAGGTCTGCAACATGTCTCCATCGAAATAGTGCATGCTGTGTAAATTTGTCCAAGATTCAATTCTAGATGTTTAAAGGTGTTGCATAAACAACCCAGAGACAGGAAAGATAATGGGGAAAGATTCAGGGGGAAAACAAATCAATGCTTTATAGTTTTAATCAGATATAACAAATTGTGTGCCAGAATGATTGAATCTAACAATCTAACTTGCTTTAATTTCTGGTGTGTGTGTGTGTGTGTGTGTGTGTGTGTGTGTGTGTGTGTATGTGTGTGTGTGCATATATAGACACAATAAATATCTGTATAGCTACGGTGAAGGAAAGAGTATAAAAACTTAAGTATAGAAAACTTCAGCTACTGTAAACTAAAAAGCCCAGATATCTGTAGCTTTGTGCTTTTGAGATTAACTACATAGAAATAAAATATTGATTCATTTTATTCGACAGATACTGCCTTTACATTTGGCAGTGAATAAAATTGAATAAGTCAGACAAGGAAAAAATATAATCAAGATAGTTTAAATAATTAGTATTATACAGAACTTCTAAGAACATGATTAAGGAACAGTCATAAGAGTGATTTCATTTTAAAGGTCATAAAACTTGAAGATGAGGTTTTCCTAACCTATCACCCAGGGACACAGCCAGGGCCCCCGTACCCCACACATTGCAACCCCAGTTGCAGGCCAGCAGGGAGGACTCCTACAGGTAGCCCTTACCACCCCCCCACCCCCCACTGTAACCTATAACCTACAAGCCCCAATCCACCCCCCAAACCCACCCATCCTCCAAGACCACAGCTGCCCCCGAGACAGACTCTGCCAGTTCCAAATGTACCAAGAGGTGAGTCTTTGTTCTCCTTCCTGATTATCCCAGCCTCTAGGCTTTAGGCCCAGAGACACAACCAGTTTCAGGCCAGCAGGCAGGACTCCTACAGGCAGGACTGACTACCACTATCCTCTACCAGACCCTGTAACCTACAAGCCCCAATCCACCCGCCAAGACTGCAGCTGCTCCCTGAGACACAGACTCTGCCATCTCCAATTGGACCAAGAGCTCCAATTGGACCAAGAGTGGCTCCCTGAGACACAGACACCTTTTGCACCAATTGGAGGAAGAGATGGGTAGATGCCAGTGCAAGAATATATTCAACAACAAAAAGAGCAATATGACACCACCAGAACTCAGCAGTTCTACATCAAAAAGACCTGAACATCCCAATGTAGAAGAAGCAGAAGATGATAGCGGTCTAGAAAGAGAAAATGAAAAATTCCCTTAAAGACACTGAGGAAAAGACAAACAAAAAATTAGAAGAAATCAATAAAATCACTTAAAGAAAGCCAGGAAAACAAAGAACAAGCAACTAAATGTATGAAGGAAACAGTTCAAGACTGAAAATTGAAAGAGAAACGATGAAGAAGACACGAACTGAGGGAATGCTGGAAATAGAAAAACTGAGTAAACGAACAGGAACTATAGATGCAAGCATAACCAACATAATATAAGAGATGGAAGACAGAATCTCTGGCATGGAGGACACAATAGAGAAAATAGATTTGTCAGTCAAAGAAAATACTAAAGCCAAAAAGTCATAACACAAAACATCCAGGAAATTTGGGACATCATGAAAAAGTCAAATCTAAGAATAATAGGAATAGAAGAAAGAGAAGAATACCAACTCAAAGACACAGAAAATATATTTATCAAAATCATAAAAGAAAACTTTCTCAACCTAAACAAGGAAATGCCTATGAAAATATAAGAACGTTACAGAACACAAAATAGACTGGACCCAAAAAAGAATTTCCCTCACACATAATAATCAAACCACTAAACATACAGAATAAAGAAAAAATATTAAGAACTTCAAAGGAGAAAAACCAAGTAACATATAAAAGCAGACCCATCAGAATAACACCTGAATTCTAGCCGGGCGGTGGTGGCGCACGCCTTTAATCCTAGCACTCGGGAGGCAGAGCCAGGCGGATCTCTGTGAGTTCGAGGCCAGCCTGGGCTACCAAGTGAGTTCCAGGAAAAGGCGCAAAGCTACACAGAGAAACCCTGCCTCGAAAAAACAAAACAAAACAACAACAACAAAAAAAGAATAACACCTGAATTCTCATTGGAGACTATGAAAGCCTGAAGGTCCTGGACAGACATTATGCAGACACTAACAGACCATGGATGTGAGCGCAGACTATTATACGCAGTAAAACGCTTAATCGCCATAGGAGTAAACAAAATATTCCATGATAAAACTAGATTTAAACAATACTTATCCACAAATCCAGCCCTACAGAAAGCACTAGAATCCAACCTAAGGAAGTTAGATGGACCCATGAAAATACAGGCAATAGATAATCCCACACCAACAAATACCAAACAAGGGAAACACACAATGCTACCACCAAAAAATAAGAGAAATTAACAGTCACTGATCATTAATATCCCTTAATATCAATGGACCCAATTCACCTATAAAAAGACACAGGCTAACAGAAAGGATACAAATAGGATCCATCCTTCTGCTGCATACAAGAAACACACCTCAACTTCAAACACTGACTCTGCCTCAGAGTAAAGGGCTGAGAAAATACTTTCCAAACAAATGGAAATAAGAAGCAAGCTGGTGTAGCTA
Source organism: Peromyscus eremicus (assembly GCF_949786415.1). Lineage (NCBI taxonomy): Eukaryota > Metazoa > Chordata > Mammalia > Rodentia > Cricetidae > Peromyscus > Peromyscus eremicus. The sequence goes on along the minus strand of NC_081425.1, from coordinate 21,411,758 downwards.
TCTTAATATCTAACAAAATTGACTTCAAACTAAAATTAATCAAAAGAGCTCTAGAAGGACATTACATATTCATCACAAGAAAAATCTTTCAAGATGAAGTCTCAATTCTGAACAGATACGCCCCAAATACAAAGGCATCCACATATGTAAAAGAACATTACTGAAGCTTAAATCACACATCAAACTCCACACACTAAGAGTGGGAGACTTCATCTCCCCACTCTCACCAATGGTCTTCCAGACAAAAACTTAACAGAGAGATAAGGGAACTAACAGACGTTATGATTCAAATGGACTTAATAGACGTTACAGAACATTCCACCCCAACACAAGAGAATACACTTCTTCTCAGCACCTATACTAAATAAAGGGAATTTACAGCAAGCCAACAGCCAACATTAAATTAAATGGAAAGAAACTCAAAGCAATTCCACTAAAATCAGGAACAAGACAAGGCTGTCCACTCTCCCTATATCTAGTCGATATAGTACTCGAAGTTCTAGCTAGACCAATAAGACAACAAAAGGACATCAAGGGGGATACAAATTGGAAAGGAAGAAGTCAAACTTTTGCTATTTGCAGATGATATGATACTATATATAAATGACCCCCCAAAATTCTATCAGGGAACTCCTATAGCTGATAAACTCCTTCAATAACGTGGCGGGATACAAGATTAACTTAAAAAAATCAGTAGCCCTCCTATACATGAATGATCAAAGGGCTGAGAAAGAAATCAGAGAAACATCACCCTTTACAATAGCCACAAATAAAATAAAAATACCCTGGGGTAACTCTAACCAAACAAGTGAAAGACTTGTATGACAAGAACTTTTAAGTCCTCAAAGAAAGAAATTCAAGAAGATATCAGAAAATGCAAAGATTTCCCATGCTTGTTGATAGGTAGAATCAACATAATAAAAAAGGCAATCTTACCAAAAGCTATCTACAGATTCAATGAAATCCCCATCAATATCCCAACACAATTCTTCACAGACCTAGAAAGAACAATACTCAACTTCATATGGAAAAACAGAAAACCTAGGATATCTAAAACAATCCTTTACAATAAAGCAACTTTTAGAGGCATCACCATCTCTGACTTCAAGCTCTACTATAGAGCTACAGTACTAAAAACAGCTTGGTATTAGCATAAAAAGGAACATGTGGATGAAAGGAATCAAATTAAAGATCCTGACATTAATCTACACACATAGGAACACCTGATTTTTGACACAGAAGCCAAAACTATACAATGGAAAAAGAAAAGCATCTTCAACAAATGGTGCTGGCATAACCGGATGTCAACATATAGAAGATTTCAAATAGATCCATATCTGTCACCATGCACAAAACTTAAGTCCAAGTGGATCAAAGGCCTCAACATGAATCCAGTAACACTGAACCTGATAGAGGAGAAAATAGAAAGTAGCTTAGAAAGCGCTGGCATAGGAGATCACTTCCTAAATATAATACCGGTAGCACAGACACTGAGAGCAACAATTAATAAATGGGACCTCCTGAAAATGAGAAGCTTCTGTAAGGCAAAGGACACAGTAAATAAGACAAAACAATAACCTACATAATGAGAAAAGATCTTCATCAACCCCACATCTGAGTGGGCTGATCTCCAAAATATATAAAGAATTCAAAAACATAGACAACAAAATACCAAGCGATCCAATTAAAAAATGGGATACAAGCTGGGTGGTGGTGGTACATGCCTTTAATCCCAGCACTCGGGAGGCAGATCCAGGAGGATCTCTGTGAGTTCCAGGCCAGCCTAGTCTACAGAGTGAGATGCAGAACAGGCACCAAAACTACACAGAGAAACACTGTCTTGAAAAAAAAGGGGGTGGGGGGGAGGGTACAGATCTAAGCAGAGAATTCTCAACTGAAGAATCCCAAATGGCCGAAAAACATTTAAGAAATTGCTCAACAGCCGGGCGGTGGTGGCGCACGCCTTTAATCCCAGCACTCGGGAGGCAGAGCCAGGCGGATCTCTGTGAGTTCAAGGCCGGCCTGGGCTACCAAGTGAGTTCCAGGAAAGGCACAAAGCTACATAGAGAAACCCTGTCTCGGAAAAAAAAATTGCTCAACATTTTTAGTCATAGGGAAATTCAAATCAAAAGGACTCTGAGATATCATATTACTCCTGTCCGAATGGCTAAGATCAAAAACACTGATGACAGCTTATGTTGGAGAGGATGTGGACCAAGGGGAACACTCCTCCACTATTGGGAATGCAAACTGTACAGCCACTTTAGAAATCAGTATCACAGTTTCTCAGAAAATTGGGAATCAATCTACCTCAAGACCCAAGTATACCACTCTTGGGCATATACTCAAATGATGCTCAATAATACCACAAGGACGTTTGTTCAAAGATGTTCATAGCATCATTACTCATAATATCTAGAACCTGGAAGCAACCTAGATGCCCCTTGACAGAAGAATAGATACAGAAAATGTGGTACATATACACAATGGAGTATTACTCAGCTGTAAAAAACAATGACATCATGAAATTTACAGGCAAATGGCTGGAACTAGAATATATCATCCTGAGTGAGGTAACGCAGACTCAGAAAGACAAACATGGTATGTACTTACTCATAAGTGGATACTACTAGATGTAAAGCAAAGGATAATTAGACTGCAACCCACAGCTCCAGAGAAGCTAGGAAACAAGGAGGATCCTAAGAGGAATGTACAGATCACCTTGGGATGGGGAAACAGAGGAGATCCCAATGAGTAAACTGGAAATGAGGGGGGAGCAATAGAGGGTAGGGGATGGGGGATGAGAACATGAGGGAATGGTATGGTCGAGCTGGGGGAGGGACAGAGTGGGAGAGCAATGAAAGAGACATCTTGATAGAGGGAGACATTTGGGGGTTAAGGAGAAACCTGGTGCTAGGAAATTCCCAGGAATCCACAAGGACGACCCCAGATTAGAATACTAGCAAAAGTGGTGAGGTTGCCTGAACTGGCTTTCCCTGGTAATCAGATTAGTGAATACCATAACTGTCATCATAGAGCCTTCATCCAGTAACTGATGGAACCAGATGCAGAGATCCACAACCGTGCACCAGGTTGAGCTCTGAGAGTCCAGTCGAAGAGAGGGAAGAGGGATTACATGAGCAAGTGGGGTCAAGATCATGATGGGGAAATCTATAGAGACAACTGAACCAAGCTCAAAGGAACTCACCAACTTTAGACCGACAGCTGTGGACCCTGCATGGGACCAGACTAGACCCTCTGCAGACAGAGACAGTTGTGTTGCTGGGTCTGTTTGAGGGGCCCCTGGCAGTGTGATCAGGATCTATCCCTGGTGTATGAGTCGGCTTCCTGGATCCCATTTCCTATGATCATACACCTTGTTCACCCTGGATAAAGTGGGGAGGGGCTTGGTCCTGCCTCAACTGAATGAACCAGGCTTAGCTGTCTCCCCATGGAAGAACTTAGCTGCTTGGAGGAGGGGAAGAGAGGAGAAGGCGGGGGTGGTGGTGGAGGGAATGTATCTGGAGGAGGGTGAGAGGGGCATCTGTGCTTGGTATGTAAAATGAATATAAAAACAATTTTTAAAAAACTTGAAGATGAAACTTATAGGCTTATCTGAATTTATCTAATTCTTATTGACCATATGATATATATTAGAGGATACTCTAACACTCATGTTGAATAACTCTCATGGCATTGCATAACAATGAGGTATAACATCTATTTTTCAGTGGAAAAAAAATCAAATAGCAATATGATAACACCTGAAACAAACTGCAAAGCATAGCCTGGCACTGTGGTGTTCTCCAGCCTGAGGCAGGGGTATCTTGACAAGATCTTGTTTCAAAGACAAAACAAAACAAAGCCCAAAGTGGGTAAAGAACAGAGCTGAGACTTATGCAACTAAATTCTTAAATTCTTCATTTCCTAACCTGATTCCAGAGTTTGATTTATGTGTGTATAAGTTATGTAAATTCAGAACTTCATTTTAAGTGTTTAAACTCAGCCAGACCACCCAGAAGGCAAAAAGGTACTTTTTAAAAATTGTATACCCATAGAAAACAAGGACTGCACTGAAATGCATTCTTTCTACCATTCACCTACTAATATTTGTGGGAAGTGATTAGTGCTTTAAAAAAACAACAACAACGTATTTTTGCATGGCAAGAGATTTCTAGGAAAAGCCACTAGGGAATAAACTTAATCATTTTGCACAGGAATGATTCATATAGGGTTATCTAAATCATTGTAACTAAAATTATAATTTAAATTGATGCTAATGCTTCATATGCCTTAAGCACAAAAATACTTAAGGGATTTTTAAAATTAAAGAAACATTTCAGTTAACTGAAGTGGCTGGTTTTTTTTCCTAATGGAATTACCTTGTTTATTCACTTTTTGTCCTAGTGTGTTATAAATATGTGTTATTATGTAATAATAGCTAAAATATTTTGTAACTCTAGCTTGTATACTATACTACATACTGTGGTTAGCTATCATTATACACTATATAGAGTGGCAGCAATATCAAGGTAAAAGTGTCCCTAAATGAAGATATCATGTATCACTTGTAAGAACTCTTCTTAAAATATATGATCATACCTGTTATCATAGCTTAGAAAAAAAAACACTAATAGAAAAAAATAATGAAAAAAGACAGAAGGGGCCCTATCAGAAAGATCACTGGCCTCACATTACAGGACCTCCCTCTGTAATGATGACTTGTCTAATCTCATTAAACTCACAGGGAAACTGAGGATGATCTAATTTAAATGATTTAAGGTTAGATAAGGCTGGGCTTAAACTTCCCAGTCTTGAGAATACTGTTCTTAATGTAATCTGTGCCCTCCTGGTGGCACCTGCTTCCTCCAGCTGTGGTTTATACCAAGTAGCTGTCAAGAGGCAACAAAATGAGATAGGCTAAAGCCTCACAGTCAAGACACACAAAATGCAACCAAAGGGATGTCTTATAAGGCGTTTGGACTCGTGTTTATTGTGAATTCTGGATTCTTCATTTTACCTTGAATCTTTTCTCCTGTCAACAGCTATACAATCCCCCATGCATAAAATATGAAAAACACAAAGCAATTTCCTGCCCTGAATTCAAATTGATGGTAGATTGTTCCACAGTGGTTTCTTTCAGAATCACCATTACTTCTAGATACCTTGAATCTACTTTTTTAGTCGAGGTGACAACAACCATTTTATATTGTACACTATATGTGTGTATGCAAACATATATATGAACGAACATTAAATTAGACACCATTTCAAAGTAAAAAATTAAAGAAATCCAGGTCTTTTAAACATTTTTTATTTTAAATTATATGAATATATATATGTGGGTATGTATGTATAATTGCAGATATCCAGAAGAGAGCATCGGACAGCATCAGATCCACTGGAATGCAGTTACAGGCCTTTGTGAGCCACCTGACATGGATGCTGGGAACTGAACTCAGCTCCTCTGCAAGAACAAGAAGCCCTTTTAACCACTGAGCCATTTCTTTAGCCCTGAAGCCTTGGTCTCAAGGAACAGATGTTAGCGGCATAAGAGTAGTAAGCTGACCATTACACAAAGTCAGTGACAGGTTAGGTTGACCATGTGCTCAGCATGAGACATGTGTGTGGTCTGTGTAAACAGAGCATGTTTTAGTATACAGTAGTTCAACACCCCTCAAGAGATCAGAATACTTCATTCTTAATCTCCAAACTCCATCTGCTGAAGATATTGGCAATTTGCTACTTTATTCAAGAGCTGAGTAACAAAAGTGAGTTAGTAAAGAAATAGAAGCTCTCACACCCAAATCTCTACCATTCCTAGACTCTCTTTCACACTGATAGATTTACTCACTGGTGATGCAGAACCCATTTGGGAGTAAAGGTCTAAGATGAGACTTGTGACATGTAGCTATGCTTTGCCATCACAGATACTGCTGAGGCCGACATTGGTTCCTGAGCTTTGCTTCTAACCATTAGCTATATTTACACATGACCTGTTTTTTTTATTTATTTATTTTTAGCAGAACTCAGATGCAATTTTCAGCACTGTTTGCATTAGCTTGTTGCTTTGGGAACTAATGACAGCTTGAGTAATTTTCAGTCCCTTGAGGAAGGAATTGTATGGCAATCTAGTTTCTAATACTTTGTTAGCCCTAGGGTCCGTGACATATTGTGACTGTCTTAAAGTCATTTCTATGGGCAGGGAAGCTCACTAACAGTCTTGAGGCTTTCTGATATTACTGGGTTCTTCTTATTCCCGGTGCTTTTGGACTTCTGGGGAACGAGCCCACATAAACTGGTAAGAAGATGAATTTTATGTTGTCCTCAGTTTCTGTGGGAACAAAATGATGCTTGTTCTAAGGTATAATTTCTATCTGGATTATGTTTTTTCTCCCTCCAGTTGTCCTGTGGATATATTTTAGTGTTTTTTTAGAGAATATTATACACGATTCAGTGGTTTTCCCACTTCTGACTTCTTCTGAAATGCTGTGGTTACAAATTCCTCACCATGGGGCCCATTCAGAATGCTTGAAACTCTAATTCCCACATTTTCTCCCACTCACTAAGAAACCAGCATACCTTGGGAGAGTGCCACAGTGAAAGCCAGAGGCTGAGTGGGAAGCTGGAAGCAGGGCCCATCCTCTGCACTGGAGCTCTCTAGACCCAAGGCCTTGGGAATTCTATTCACCCAAATAAATATTAATTTATCACTTACCAAATCTGTACATCAAACTCTCTGTTTGGAAAAAAAAAAGGTCCAGTATTAAATAAAGTCCAGAACTGTTACCAAACAAATCATGATGAATAATATCTAGCCATGACTGCACAGGTCACAGCCTGTGTTTTCAACCGTTAGGTTGATGCTACATACTTTTTTAGATAGAGGAGCATCACTGATTTCAAAACTCCAGTGGGAAAATTAAATCCAAAGGGAATAAAAGATTTACTGAAATTCATGGGTACTTGAGAGCCTGGTTTTAATGGGTAATAATGATGTATTAATTGAATAGCCACATATTAAAAAAAAAATCTCTTCATTGTGGAAAACTTCAAACTGAAGTAGATAGAGCAAAAAAAAAAATGTTACATTATCCAGAGTTTGGATATTTTCCCAGCTGCTTCAATTACTCCATATTATTTAGTCTCCCCGTGTTAAAGAAATTCCCATCATAGCTTCACTTCACATGTAAGTCCTTAGGACACATCATAAGTTGTAAAATTTTCAGATAATCACCAATCCTCCATCATAATTAATTCATCAAAACATTCTCATTGTTATTGGCAATATGACTCATCTTAGCACTAGCTTTGTTCATTGGGTTTGTTTGAACTAATGTGAAAACAAGGACCACCTGTTACATTTATTTGTTTGCAGCTCCTTTGTTCTCTGCAAGCCCCCCTTCCCTTTGATTTCATGTCATTGGTTATTAGAATTCATGTTTTTATTTTTCAGTCACAAGGATTACATAGACTCTCAATTTAGGTGATGCTTCCTCAGAGTACCATTTAACTTATTCTTCTATCAATTCATACTTCCCATTCAGATTTTTTTTGTCATGGATTTCTTCATATTTGAAAGACTGATACCAGAATTTATGATTTGAATTTGGGGACTTAAGAAATGAAATGAACAATAGTGATTTCATTGCAATGGGATAATTTTGAATTTACTTATAGTGATGATCTAGGAACCGTTTTCTGGAATTATTTGTGTTAAAAATGGAACTGTTTAAATGAAGAAATTTATTATTTCTACCTAGACTCAAGATGCAGTTTCTTGTATGCATATATGCTTTATTAACTGGTGATTCATGAATTGCGTGTTAAAAATGGAATTACTTATGGAACTGTTTTTGTGTTACAAATGGAACTGTTTAAATGGAAAAGTATGGGTTTTCTAACTAGGCTTGAGATTTTGTTTTTTAAAAAAATATAAAATAAAGGGAGAAGTAATATTCCTTAGTCTATTTAATTAAAAAACTTTCTTGTTATTTGAGTGGATTAATATCAGCACTCAGGCCCGTGGTCCAATCATCCTCTCTATGCAGACCTGCTGGGTAAAGCCACAAGGAACCTGAAAATAGGCTCCCACAGTTCCCCCTTTTTTAATATATAAAAAACAACCCATTAAGAGTTCACAGCAATCTCCATAGGTGTTAAACATTCCTGTATGGGAGTAGAGGATGATAGTGATAGCATCTTCTTTTTGGATTGGTTCCAAGGTGACTACAGCAGTATTTAGCTGCATCCAGCGCTTTCTAAACCAAAAATTCTTAATGTAATTGCAAACTTCAAGAATTCCTTATTTCATCATTACCATTAAGAAGTTAACATAAATATTGCTATACATAGTTACAATTCTATTAATCTTACATCTCAAAACTCTTAACAGAACCATTTGAATTAACAAAAATGGTGCTTATATAGTTACAATTTTCTCAGTCTTACAACTTTAACTCTTAATAGAACCATTTGAAAGTTTTTGCTAACAGAACATAGGAAAAACTTCTGTTGTTTTCACATCATACTTAAATATTTACTTAACTTCAAACCAGGGTGCATTAATAACAATAGGTTTACATAATTTTTGCAAACATACATTTAACTTTAATTCACTCATAACTCCTCCTTTCTTTATAATTTTTTAAACAAAATCTCAAACCTAGTTTGAAAAACTCAAACTTACACAATTCTTACAAACCCATATTGAAAACAATATTCTCAATCTAACCATTAACACTGAAAACTTTTAGCAAAACATCCAAAAGCAGTTTCTTAATAAAACTCTTTACGCTTTAAAGTAATCTTAGTACACCCATTCAGAATTTTAAATGTGCATTCTTACATGTTTGATAAACATGTTGTAGGTAAAGAAATGTCACAGAAGACTGACATTTGCTTATTCTTCAGCTTGGATTCTGCCCCCACTTTTCTATGCTATTCTTGCTTTTTTTCATGTCTTTTTTCATCCAGTGCCTTAATACTTTATCAGGATATATTTCTTCCTCACTTCAACAGAACTTACCCTAGGTTGCCAATTTCAACTCTAGCTTTGGCTTTCTCTTTCTGGGTGTTTTGTAGCATGTGTAACAATCTTTGCCCCATAAAATATCGTGGTGACCTTCTCTGGGTACTCGCCTAGGATCTGACATACAATGGAGCTCACACACCTGTCAGAATGCTAAATCCATACTTTTAGAATCATTTACTCAAGAAGACATGTGTGTTTCACCAGAAATCAATCTTTACTAATTGAAGAAGATTCACCATTGCATAGCAAGTTCCAGAATAGATCCTCTTTAAACCGACAGACATGTGTAGCTGGAAGTTTTCCTATGTCCTGCCAGGTCCTCAGCCACTCAGGTCCAGGTAAACACACAGAGGCTTATATTAATTAAAACTGCTTGGCCATTAGCTCAGGCTAACTGCTGCCTAACTCTTACACTTAAATTCAGCCCATTTCTGGTAATCTACATGTCATCACATGTTCCGTGGCTTTACCTGTGCTATTACATGCTGCTCCCTGGGAGACGAGCTAGTGTCTCCTCACTCAGCCTTCTTCCCAGAATTCTCCTCTATGTTTGCCCTACCTATACTTCCTGCCTGGCTACTGGCCAATCAGCGTTTTATTTATTCAGTGTATAAAAACACAGCACACAGGAGACAATGTCAAATGTAATAAATCATAGTTTCTGAGAGTAGGTAGGTATCTCTCTTCCTTCAGAAGATTCTATGGGTGTATTTTGATATGCCAAAGATTCAAAATCATATGAGCAAACTGTTATGGACAATTCTATTTGTTATAACCCTCTACATTAAGAATGAGTAGAAGGGCTTAGACTAGCCTCTACCGGATGTATTTTCCCATGGGAGGCCTTGCCTTCTTGTGAGGGGGAGGTGAGGGGCAGTGGGAGGGTGAGACTGGGGTTGGGAAGAGGGAAGAGGGGGCTCTCTGTTTGGTGTGTAAAATGAATGAAAAAAAATTTCTTAATAGAAAAAAAAGTGAGTATTGGATGTATCAGAAGGACAGGTTTTATTTTATTTTCTTCTAGGTTTTTGTTTTCCACTTTCTACTACACTTGGTAGTATTATGGGCTCTCATACACTGAAAGAGCACAATAAAAACTGCCAGATTATTTTTATGTCTTTGGAATACAAGTCCTACAAGTCCTATAACAGCAGGTGTGCCCTAGGAAAGATCAAAGGACATTTAGATGAGGAGTCTTACTTTTTTCTAATTGTTTTCAGCTACTTAAATAGTTTCATTGCAATATGACTGACTTGAAACAAGCTATTCCCATACATGCTTCTAGGCTTTATCTGGACTTCCCATCACCCAATAGAAGCCTAACAGATCTTTTAAGGGAGTAGTCAGTACAGTTATTGGCTTACCTTGGTTGTATCTCATCTCTAAGGCATCCCCTTCCCTGCCAATCATGGTAGATATCTTGAAAGACAAAAAGAATATTTTGCTGATGTTTTTGTTTAATTTTATTTTATGACATTGGAACAAGAAGAGCAGAGACTAGGATGAGACCACAAGGTTCAGTGCAGAGTACTAGGTTTTCTCCCTGTCAATTTTGAAAAGATTGGTTGTTGTTTTCCTTACATGCTGTATGTTCCAATTTGACAGTGGAATGAAAGTAGTGCAGAGGACTTGATGGCTAGAAACAAATGAAAGCAGCTACTGACTGTTTGGAAAAAGGCACCACAAATGAAGACTGGAGAAGATGTGGGCTTAGAATAGTGGCCAGAGTCAAGTATGACATCACAAGTTTCTGGAGCCCAATGAATTTCTGTATGTTCTTTGCAAGAACAGAATGACTTGCCACTCAAAACCGTAACTATTCTCTCATTGGCAAGACCATTGCTATAATATCACACACACACACACACACACACACACACACACACACACACACACACACACATACACCCTTACAAATTAATAATTACACAAGAACATATAGCAGTGATTTGTTATTATTGTTGTTCTATGGTGGTGCTAAAAAGACAATTTTTTCCATCAAAGAGAACACAACAAAAAGAAAGAGAAAATGAGTGATTTATGTAACTGTCAATGACATTTTAAGGTGCATCACCCCATCACACAAACCAATTTGTTCAGGTCAGCTTCTCAGTTCTTGGTAACACTTTATTTTTATTTTGGGCTCTTTCAATATCTAGACTTTTTGTTTAGTTTATTTGTAATTACGATACATTTTTCTAGGCTGCTATAATTATTTGAAAACAAAACCAGGAAGTTCTAGTAAAAAAGCTTCTAAAAACTTAAAATACATGAAAGAGGAATGCACATTTTAATCTGTTGCCTTTGGGATAAAATTTTATTTTTGTGATACAACTGTTACAGATAAATTATCTTACACACACAAATATACTGTAGGAATTGGAAGAAATCTAAAATTCAGAGTTGACAATATTTATCTGTTGAGAAATGATGTTTATGTAAAAGGTACAATATGATGATTCTATTTCATTTGCAAAGAAAGGCATTTCTTTTCCATTGTTGGATCAGAACTATAAAAAGAAATGTTTTCATCTGTGAGTTCACAGATTGATTTGAACAATTCTTCAGGCAGAAAAACAAAACTGTGTAGCTCATAACGTATAGAACTGTACAGAATCTGTGATGCATTGTTTTCATTAATTCTACAAAGTGTGATGCCATAGTCACTAGAGCAGGAGCGCCTGGCTGTCCATTCAAGCACGATGATCTCCCAAAACACTGGGGCTGTCTTCATCAAAAAGACTACCTTAATTTCCATTATCTGAAGAGATGACAACAGGGTTATGAAAATTTTTCCGCAGCAGATTAGGCTTAATTTTCGTATAACTGAGGGGTAAGAAATGTGATTGTTGTGTGATTGGAGGATTTAGTAGTTTCTTCAAAAGCTAGGAAAAGCAGTACAAAGACCACATACATATGTAATGCCAAGGTCACTATTCATAGTGATGGAGAATAAAGTTCTGTTGGAAGGTAGAAAAATTTTAAACATCTCTGAGTTGTGGTAATTCATTACACAATAATATTAAGGTTTCTTTGAAATGGCTAAGCATATCTTTGATAAGTTAATAAGCAAGACAAATAGTCTATATGATATTACAGACTCCATGAGGCTTCATGAATAGGTGAAACTGCATGTTAGTAGAGAGTCTGTAAGCTTGAAACATTCAAAGTGAGGGTAAATGATTATTTCAGGTATGTGGTGATTGGTAAAGTCAATGATTTTCTAAATTTAGCACATGAGTTAAAATTATTATTTCCCTGAAGCAGTTAGCAAAAGTTAGATATAAGTATCAGGAGACTTCTTTTTGAAGAGTGCTAAGATGAAACTACATGGCTTTTCTTTAAAATAGAAATAATTATGTAGCAGTTCAATATCTATAGTTAATATCTTAAAACAACTTGACAAGCAGAGGGGAAATTCTTCCTTGATTCTCCTTTCTAAATTTAAATAATTTGAGATTTGATATTTCAGTGCTGTGAGATACATAAAAGAAATATTATTCCACCTTAAAGATTAAGGATACCCTTCTATTTGCAATATGAGGCTAGATTGCAATGTGTTTGCCACAATACAGAACAAAGTATGTTAAGTGACATATGACAAACACAGAAGAACAAATACTCTGATACTGCAGGTGTGTGTGAGTGTGTGTGTGAGTGTGAGTATGTGAGTGTGTGCATGTGAGAGTGAGAGTGTGTGTGAGTGTGTGAGTGTGTTAGTGTGTGTGAATATGTGTGTGTGAGAGAGAGGGGTGGTGTGTGAGTGTGTGTGTGAGTGAGTGTGAGTGAGTGTGTGAGTGTGTGCATGTGAGAGTGAGTGTGTGCCTGAGTGTGTGTGAGTGTATTAGTGTGTGTGAATGTGTGTGTGTGTGTGTGTGAGAGAGGGGTGGTGTGTGTGTGTGAATGTGTGTGTGTGTGTGGGGGGGTGATAGCAAGATTCCTAAAAAAAAAAACCAAAACTGGATGCTGAGGGTGAGGAAGCATCACCCACAGGAGCCATGTATGTTGGCAGAAAGGATCATCTCCCAGGAGAAAGATAAGCTTGTTTCCTGGCTTTTGTTTCATGTTTTCTATAAGTCATGATGTTGCTAGGAGCAAAGCAGAGGCACATTGAGAAATTCTTTCCCTCAGTTTTGGCTAAAACTGCAAATAAATTTCTATTTCTTATGTATATTAGTCAATTTTCTCTTAATTTGTACTAGTGTTTGGATCCAGAGGTGGGCATTAGGTCTGGGGATTTTAGTAATTATTTTAAATATATTAGAGTCATACATGAAGGGAGCAGGAATGGAAGATGGGAAAAGGCACAAGGTCACTTGCACAGGAAGAGGAAGTGCTAGGAACTGTGCTTACTGCCGATGCCTTCCACTAGCATAACACATTGTATACCTAAAATTTGATTGGGATAGAACTTACATTAAGTATTCTTCTCATAGTACATTTACAGCCAGGAGAACAGGAGGAACATTCAAAGGTAGCAGATAGGCTTATGGCACAGAATGTGCCAGCAATTTCACAGCTGTGGAATGGTCTCAGAACTCGTCCAGGCCCACTGCTATACAGGCTTTGGATAGCCTGTCATGCCAATCATAACACCATAAATTCCAAAAAGAAAATATTTCTAAAACGCTTTACCTTTTGGTAGACTTTGATAGGAAAATATTTCCTAAAGAAATTTAAGTATTTATACAAGTATCTTTGATTCCTAAAGGAACTACGTGAAATTTGGCTGCATTCCAAGACATGACTAAAATTTCTTCACTTTTGAGGGGTGTCATAGTGTGCCATGTTGGCCAGCTTCTACATAAGCCCAGAAAGCGTACTTTTTATTTCCTGCCAATAAAAAATGTCACTCTCTAATACTAAGACAGAAGAGGAATTCAGTGTTTCAGAATGGAGGATTACTGAATAGAAATTTATAAGCCATTTGTTTAACTTGAAAGACTCCATTTGTACATGAGGTCTGCAATGCCAGTCTGACCAAGGATAATACAACAATTTATAAAACACAGTCATAAAAATGTTACAATGCATGTGCCCAGCATATGAATGTCCAGTTTTTAACTATAAATTTAATTCCTCCAACTTTTTTTTTTTTGGTTTTTCACAATGGTTGCTTTTTCAAAAAAAAAAAATGGTGTGCTATTTTCTAAAACTCTCTATTCTCAAAATAATCTATTCAAAAAGCTTTATAATGGCATGTTGGTGAAGCAACTAGACCAGCAGCAGTCAATTTTGGGCACCTGTTTCATGACCTGTCTAAGATCTCAGGCTTGACTCCCCCAATGCTTAGACACTCTCCAGTGACTGGATGGCTCACAGCACAAGGGGTTTAAGTTTTGTATGCCATACACCCCAGGGAATACCTTAGTTTCTATTCACTAGACTCTGAAAATAAGACATGTGTAAGTAAAATGCATATGGCATATTATATCTATTCAAAATAGATAGCAATTGTGAAGTGGGAAAGTATAAACCAAGTGAAATAATTTATTTTTAACTTAATAATTAGAAGTGCTCTCTCAATTTAGGAAACTTATAATTTTCCACATTTGATTTTCAATTCTTTTATTTTTTTTAACTAGGTTCTAGATTAGAAGTCTATCACCCCTATTCATGTTCTGACATATAGATTGAATTCATGAGATTTCTTGGGCTTCCTATAGTTTCTTTATTAAGATCTTATCATTCATCTCTCTTAGTACTCCCTCCTTCTATCTCCCTTACCCCCACCTGATCCTTCCTGTTCCCTTCTGCACCCACCTGCGTTCCACTCACAAAATCTATTCTATTTCTCCTACCAGGGAGATAGAGTCCCCCTTCCCATGAGTCCCCATTTGAGCCCCCTTGTTACCCTCTCTGGGTGTCTGGATTGCATCATTTTCTTATCAGCTAATGTCCACTTATAAGGAGTCCCTGGGAGTTGGGTTGTCTCTGACTCATTTGCCTGCTTTTTGTATGCCTTCTCCCATACTGGCTTGCCTCATCTAGCCTTGATACGAGGGTTTATGGTGGTATTTTATTTGTACTGAAATGTGATTTTAATTGTATGTTAATAAATAAAGTTGCCTGGGGGGTCAGAGCTATTAGAGCCATAGCAAGAGCGTGGCAGTGGTGGCGCACACCTTTAATCCCAGCATGTGGTAGACAGAGCTAGGTAGATCTCTGTGTGTTCAAGGATACAGCCGGCATTGGAGACACACGCCTTTAATCTCAATCCCAACCATAGAAGACCTGGAAGTCTCTACAGACAGGCAGTGAGGAGGCAGTCATGTTTTTGGGTTTACAACCAATGAGAAGGCAGAACAGAAAGACTATATAAGACAAACACACAGGAAGTAGGTCCCTTTTTCAGAGAGCTCTCTTGGCTGAAGGAGGAAGGGTAAGGCTCTTAGTTCTGACATCTTAGCTTTCTTCTCTGAATCGGCTCTGTGTTTCTTATTTAATAAGATGGTTGGTTACATCTACAAGGGTTTGTGTTTAGTCTTACTGTATGTTGTTGTGTCATGTTTGGTTGATATTCCTAGGAGGCTGGCTCTTTTCTGAAGGGAAACTGAGGAGCAGTGGATCTGAGGGAGAGGGGAGGTGGTGGGGGAAGGACTGGGAGGAATGGAGAGAGGGACAACTGTGGCTGGAATGTAATGTGAAACAAGAATAAAAAAGACTTTATCATCAGATTTAGTCCAAATGAGTTTCCTTTGATAGTTTTTATTGTGAGAATATGTGGCTTTGTGTCAAATAATTAAAGAAAATCTCATGTTTTCACATGATCTAGCATCCTGCCTCTTTGGTCTCCTCTGTCTTGTCTCTGCTTCCTGTTTCTGCCTCTGGAATGCTGGGATTAAAGGTGCGCAACCACCACCACAAGGCTGTCCACTCTGTCCATATCTATTCAATATAATACTGGAACTTTTAGCTAGAACAGTAAGATAACAAATGGAAGTCAAGGGGATACAAATTGAGAAGGAAGAAGACAAACTTTCACTGTTTGCAAATGATATGATAGTATACATAAATGACCCCAAAAATTATACAAGGGAACTCTTACAGCTGATAAACACCTTCAATAATGTGGTAGAATACAAGATTAACTAAAACAAAATTAGTAGGCCTCCTATATGATAAATGATAAGCAGGCTGAGAAAGAAATCAGAGAAATATCACCTTTTACAATAGCCACAAATAATGTAAAATATCTTGGGGTAACTCTAACCAAACAAGTGAAAGACCTGTATGAAAAGAATTTTAAGTCTTTGAAGAAAGAAACTGAAGAAGATATCAGAAAATGGAGAGATCACCCATGCTCTTGAATAGGTAGGATTAACATAGTAAAAATGGCAATCTTACCAAAGGCAATCTACAGATTCAATTCAATTCCCATCAAAATCCCAACACAATTCTTCACAAACATTTGAAAGAACAATACTCAACTTCATATGGAAAAATAAAAAACCCAGGATAGCCAAAACAATCCTATACAATAAAGGAACTTCCACAGGCATCACCATCCCTGACTTCAAGCTTTACTGCAGAGCTATAGTAATAAAAAACAGCTTGGTATTGGCATAAAATAGACATGTGCATCAATGGAATCGAGTTGAAGACCCTGACACTAGTCCACACATCTATGAACACCTAATTTTTGACAAAGAAGCCAAAATTGTACAATGAAAAAAAGAAAGCATCTTCAACAAATGGTGCTGGCATAACTGGATGTTGACATGAAGAAGATTGCAAATATATCCATATCTATTGCAATGCACAAAACTCAAGTCCAAGTAGATCAAAGACTTCAACATGAATTCGGTTACATTGAACCTGATAGAAGAGAAAGTGGGAAGTAGCCTTGAACACATTGGCACAGGAGACAACTTCCTAAGTCTAACACCAGTAGCATAGACACTGAGAGAAATAATTAATAAATAGACCTCCTGAAAATGAGAAGCTTCTCTAAGGCAAAGGACATGGTAAATAAGACAAAACAACAGCCTGCAGAATGGGAAAAGATCTTCACCGATCCCACATCTTACAGAGGGCTGAGTTCCAAAACATATAAAGAACTCAAGAAATTTTATAACAAATATCAGTAATCCAATTTAAAAAATGGGTTACAGATCTAAACAGAGAATTCTCAACAGAAGAATCTCAAATGGCCAAAAGACAGTTAAGGAACTACTCAGCATCCTAAGTCATCAGGAAAATGCAAATCAAAATGACTCTGAGATCCCATCTTACTCATGTCAGAATGGCTATGATAAAAAAAAAAAAACCACTGATGGCAGTTAATGTTAAAGAGGATGTGGAGCAAGGGGACACTCCTCCACTGCTGATGGGATGCAAACTTGTACAGCCACTTTGGAAATGAGTGTGGCAGTTTCTCAGAAAAGTGGGAATCAATCTCCTCAAGACCCAGCAATATTGCTCTTGGGTATATACCCAAAGGATGCTCAATCATACCACAAGTACACATGCTCAACTATGTTCATAGCAGCATTATTTGTAATAGCCAGAACCTGGAAACAACCTAAATGCCCCTCAACTGAAAAATGGATAAAGAAAATGTGGTACATTTACACAATGGAGTTTACAACTCAGCAGAGAAAAACAATGACATCATGAAATTTGCAGGCAAATAGAGTGAACTAGAAAAAAAATTAATCCTGAATAAGATAACTCAGATACAGAAAGACAAAAATGGTATATACTTACACATAAGTACATATTAGATGGAAATCAAACATAACCATGCTACAATTCACAACCCCAGAGATCCTAGATAACAAGGAGGACCCCAAGAGGGTCCTGGACTGCCCTAGAATGAGGAAGTAGATAAGATCTCCTGGGGTAAACTGGTGGCAGGGCAGGGGAAGGGATGGAATGGAAGATGAGAACATGAAAGAAAGGGATGGTTGGTTTGGGGGAGGGTCAGAGAGGCAGAACAATGAAAGATATCTTCTTAGAGGGAGCCATTATGGGTTTAGGGGGAAACCTGGTGCTATAAGGATGACCCCAGCTAAGACTCCAAGCAGTACTGGAGAGGGTGCCTGAACTGGCCTTCTCCTGTAATCAGATTGGTCACTATCATAATTGTCACCATAGAAACTTCATCCAGCAACTGATGGAAGCAGATGCAGGGATTCACAGCCAAGCACTGGGCTGAACTCCTAGAATCCAGTCAAAGAGAGGGATAAGGGGTTATATGAGCAACGGGGGGTCAAGATCATGATGGGGAAACCCACAGAGACTGCTGACCCAAGTGGGAGCTCAGGGAGTCCGGATTGACAGTTGGGGAACCTGCATGGGACAGAACTAGGCCCTCTGAGTGAGGATGACAGCTGTGTGGCTTGGTCTGTTTGTGAGGCCCCTGGAAGTGGGACCAGGATTTATCCCTGGTGTATGAACTGGCTTTTTGAAGCCCATTGCCTTTGGTGGGATCCCTTGCTCAGCCTTGATGCAGAGGAAAGAGCTTGGTCCTGCCTTAACTTGATACGCCAGGCTTTCTTGACTCCTCATGGAAGGCCTCACCCTTTTTGAGAAGTAAATGGACCGAAGGATGGGGGTGGGTGGGAGGGTATGGGAGGAGAGGAGGGAGGCAGAACTGTGGTTGACAAAAAAAAAAAAAAAAGGACCAGACAGTATGAGTGCCTGAACCTAACATGTAGTACGATTCCTGCTTCCTCCTCTTCCTTTTTAAGATGAGAGAATCATAGCAATATATTTTTCAAAGTAGACTAATAATTGTCATTTTCTTACTTTCCAAATCTCCAGCAATATTTTAAAAACCTTCCTAAAATCCTCTGGGTCAAGTGACAGTACAAGAGAGATTAGCGTGCAGGAAGGAAGCCAAGGCAAGTGAATTGGAGTTAGGAGCATTTCACTATGCAGCTTGCAATTTAAGCCGCCTTTCATGCCTCAAACAGCAATTTTGCATGCCGCAAAGTTTAGCAAGAAAAATTTGCACAGCAACTGACTGCTGAGTAGTAATTCACAAAATACTCCGGGAGGATCCTGCACTTTTCAGTGTGCGAGGCAAGCAGTTCGCAGATCTGTTAACATTTCTTTTGAGCTACCAATGAGATCTGAATCGGCAATCTCATTCGTTAGCTCAGCTTACCAGATATCTGGAGTTTTCGTTTATTTTTGAAGCTAGCAAATCTAAAAAAAAAAAAACAAACCATTTGTCTAGGGCTGGAGACGTGAATCAGCGGTTAAGAGCACATGCTGTTCTTACAGGGGACCTGAATCTGTTTTCGTTAATTTGGTCCCACAACTACTTGTAAGCCCAACTTCAGGAAGACGTGAAGCTCTGACAAAAAAATATATAAAATGAAACACAAGTGAGAAAACAAACAACAGCAACAAAAACACACTGGAAGAATATCACAAAACCAGTTCACTCTTTCACAAATTATTTTAAAGAATGGAATGAATGGTGATGGTAAAAGTGGGAGGATTATTTCCTGCTTCTCATGCCTCTCTTGCAAGAATTTTTCCTCCACATAAACAAATATGTGATGAGGAACATTTTGTTAGTCAGCTCAAAATGAATGAAGTTGTCTCCTTCAACTGTTGTCAATTTTAAATTGCCTTTAAGAGTTTCCTTTTGTCTTTAAGAAGACAAACCATGATTAATAATACAAATATCTATTTATCCCAGTTGGAAGTCATTAAGTTTGAAATACATGTGGTTACATATATGTATGTGCACACGCACGCGCGCGCGCGCGCGCACACACACACACACACACACACACACACACACACACACACACACACATTTTTCCTCCATCAAATCTAGGATATTTTTGGCATCGTGCCCCAACACATTGTCTCACACAAGGACTTCAGCTGTCCGCATCTTGGTATATTTGATGATTCCCCACTGGGTTTACTATTTACTGTTTTGTGGGGTTTTTGTTCTCTGTGTTCTTTGAATTGTAATCATAAGAGACTTTATTTCTAGATTATTGATTCTTTTCTCAAGTGTTGAAACTGCTGCTGAAACTGCATTGACATTTTTTCAGAGATTATCCTTTCAGCCCTGGAATTTCTGTTTAGTTCCTTAGGGTGTTCTTTTCACAATATTTACTAGGATTTAGGGTTTGCTCAGCCACTGTCCTCATGATTGCCTTTGATTGTGTCAACATACACGCAGTGGCTTCTTTAGAGGGTTTGCTCCATCCAAGTTCTATGTCAAGAAGAGTCAGCCTTGAATGTCCTCTCTATTCCTTGCTCCGCTGAGTACCTGAAAGTATCTGGTTAAAAATTGGAAACTTGCCGGGCAGTGGTGGCGCACGCCTTTAATCCCAGCACTCGGGAGGCAGAGCCAGGCGGATCTCTGTGAGTTAGAGGCCAGCCTGGTCTTCAAAGCGAGTTCCAGGAAAGGCGCAAAGCTACACAGAGAAACCCTGTCTCGAAAAAAACCAAAAAAAAAAAAAAAAAAAAAAAAAAATTGGAAACTTGTACTGAATATAGTTTAGCAAACATGCATTTTATATTTATTTTATAATAGTTTATTTCATTTATAACTTGTCTAGATTTAATGTTTGGAATTGCAATATTTACTTACAAATGTCATTGCCAATTTATAAAATAAATCATATTTATATTTGTTAAGCCTGACTTCCTGTGGTCTACCTTTCTGTTTGTATAGCTCCGTAGTCAGCTTGAGTAGACCTTGTAACAGTCAGCCTTTTAGTCCTTGTAAGTGAATCTGTGTAGACTCTAGCAAGCCAGTTAAACTTCTCCTCCGTTCATAGATGCTTTTACTTTTCCTTGACCTACCTAGGACATTCTGCATGTTAAAATATAGTTTTCCATTCTTCCAGGGATCTATGAAGACATTTTGTTACAGTTCTTAAGGTGAAGCCTGGAACCTGGTAGCTCCAGCAGGCTAAGCTGTACCACATTTCTGTGATAGGCCAATTAAATAAAGGAGATTTACTCAGTGTGGCCACACTGGAAAGGGCAAGGAGTTCCAGCAACTTCCCATTTCAGTTGTCAGGGTGCTGACATTGAGGAATGGTTGAGATAAAGGATGCAAGGTAGGCACAGCTAGCCAGACCTGTGGAAGCATGGTCTTGCCCATTATTACTGTCTGGGCTTTGGCCTCTCCAGCATAGTTATTTGACAAGCTGTCAGAACAGTGTAAAATCTCTTTCAGGGAGACAAGCTCCCCCTCTAGAGGACACCAGGGCTCATCCCTTTCCTTTCTCTATCAGGAGACTCTTGGGGAAACTTTGGTTTATTAAGGTTTGTTATTTTAATGATTATGTGGAGAGAAGGGTACAAGTGTCTCATTAGGACATCTTAATTCCTGGCAGGACAGTCGCAATCTGTCCTTCCATGGGTCATTTTCCCGGGTTTACTAGGACTTTGAAAACCTATAAGTCCCCCCTTTCATTATCTACTGAATTTGTACATTTAGCTCCAAACCTAGCTGTCCTCTCCCTGCCATCAGGCCTGCTGCTCTTTTGTGATCAGACCCATGCAGGAAATCTACAGCTCTGACACTGGTCTTGAGGGAAGAGGGCAGAGCCGCCCCAGGCAGGAACACAGACACCTGCTGTTCTGATCTAAAGCTCTGGCAGTTTTTAAATAAATGATGCTTCTCAGTGTTTTGTCTGCTTGGTTGAATTCCAAAGACTAAAATTGCTCTTTTTGAAAATTTTGTTCCATTTTCTCTTTTTTGCTTGTTTGTTTGTTTTTGCAAAGAAGGATTCTTCAATCTCCTTATGGTGCCATAATCGGAATTCTGTATTTGGTAGTATTTTTTCAGAAATTGATTTATAGGTGTACTGATAATGTTTTGGTTATGATTTTAAGAAGTCTTTATCAGAATGGGATATACTAAAATATTTATGGCAGAATTATAGGATGCTGGCAGTCAATTTAAAATTATTTGTGTCAGGATGAGTGAGTGGAGACAAAGATGAGGCAAAACTGGATGTGAATTATTGAGCTATGGTAGCAGACTCCTGGATAATCATCACAACTTTCTTTAATTTTTAATACTTTAAAATTATTTATAATTAAAATATAGAAATAATTAAATACTGAGATCATATCTATTTAAGCATCAGAGTTAGAATGAGATGAATATAACGTTCTAACTATATATTTTGAAACAATTTACTTCCCTTAATATGAGAATTGCACTCCATCACAAGTTAGGTAACCTATTGGATTTCAAAGTTTGTAACAGAGAAATACATTTCTGCATTTAATTCATCCCATTTGCAAAATTATCATATAATAAATATAATAGCTTTTCATGATGAATGCTGGCTAGAGCAAGTCCTGGGTTTACATGTGTCATGTATCACTGAGGGATGGCACTTGGTGTTCAGTTTCTGATGTACCTGTGTGTTATGACTGAGGGGTGGCGCTTGGTGCTCAGTTTCTGATGTACCTGTGTGTTATCACTGAGGGGTGGTGCTTGGTGCTCAGTTTCTGATGTATCTGCGTGTTATGACTGAGAGATGGCGCTTGGTGTTCAGTTTCTGATGTACCTGTGTGTCATGTATCACCGAGGGGTGGCTCTTGGTACTCAGTTTCTGATGTACCTGTATGCTATGACTGCTTCCCCTTTCATCTGATGTTTTTGTAAGAAGTAGCACATTCCAAAAGCATAATAAACGTGATTAATAATCTTGTATTAAATCGCTTGTAGCAGAGCTTGTTGGCATCTTTGAAGTGACATAGCCTTGGGCAGGTGACTGAGGAAAGTGTGTTGATGTCACCGGCATAGAGATTAGATAATAGAAGCCCTTTCTAAAACTACAGCTGGGTCCCAGAAAGCAACAAAATCTTTAGAAAGGTGTTTGACGCTGTATTCCCAGCTTCATTTAAAGACATTTTTAGGCCTGTAATGTCAACCATCGTGTCCTGGAAATGATATATACACTTCATACCAAGAAGTGATCAGCTGTTGGCTGACTTTAGAACAACTTGGTACTTTGAACACCAATGAGAGTTTTTTGCAGGGCAAAAATTCTCATGACCACTGGTTTATGAACCAGTTCAATTTTCACTTGTCTTAAAAAGGATCTCGATCTCTCTCTCTCTCTCTCTCTCTCTCTCTCTCTCTCTCTCTCTCTCTCTCTCCCTCCCTCCTATCAAAATTTAACTTTCCTACAGATTGCTTTGGAAACAGCCATCTTTAAAATTTGTTTCTCTTCTGAGACAGACCATGAACTACCAGTTTGTGTAAGGAAGACACTGTTGTTGTCACATGCATATTTTGCCTTTCAGTTTGACAGCTCATATACTGTAAAGTTATTTGACATTATTACCTTCACTTGTGGAAAACTGAGAATTGGTCCATTATGAAATATTCAGTAATATTTGAGAGGAAATGCCTGAGCATCCAACAGGATCCTTTAAAAATCATAATGTGTCAGAGTGAGGGGAAACTGTGGTTGAGATGTATTATATAAGAGAAGAATAAATAAAAATTTAAATAAAACCATAAAGTGGCCATAATGTGAATGGGAACTTGAGGCAAGTTCAAGGAAGTCAGATATCCTATTAACTCTAAGATGACTTCCTTACCATGTATCTCACAATGGGCTAATATTTCCCATGACCCAGACAATGGATAATGTCAATTCTAAGCTTCAGAAGAAAGAACACAGAGGCCTGTATGTGAATGACAATTGAGCTTGAAATCCTTAAGACTTATATAGTTTACACTGTTTACCTGCAACATGTTCAATCCCACTCTCCCTTTAAATGAAAGAATAGTAGTTACCATTATTTTCAGCATAATTGAGCATTATAATTTTAGTGCACATGTTCTGAGTTTAATATTTAATAATATTTACTCTTTGGAGTGTTATTTTATTTTCATCCCATCCATGTTCTTGGCTAAGACCTATCTGAAAAAAATAGTGTTATAATATCTCATACTTCTTTGTGGAATAGTTTACATTAACCTGGAAAGTCCAAGAGAATCAAGACAAACTACTTTCTTTGCTTAGTGTCAAACAGTTATCATTAGACCAAAATTTTCAAAAGGATAAATGATGGAAAGAACTTACCTTGTTTTTTAAGTATGGTTTTTACATAACATCATGATAAGAATTGTAGACTGGATCTACTGCTGAAAGCATGCCATATAGTATCTTTAGAGTTTAATAAGTTAGTTGAATGTAAAACACCAAATTTTCTCCAATTCATTGATAGAACGCCTCAATGAGGCACAGAGTAACCTGATCCTCCTTACCCCATGCCCACTTTTCTATAGGTTTGCCACCTTTTCAAAGATAACTGGTTTACATCTGTTTTAAATATGTTGCTTGTCATTTCATTTTTCTCCCATTTAGAAGGAAAACTTCACCCAAGCTCTCTTTCCCTCGACCCTCGCCCTTCACTACCCCCACTCATGTCCAGGCTGTTCATGTAGGTCTCATTCCATTTCTCTGTCGTTGGGTGATCCCTGTGTCTTTCTTGGGGTCCTGTTTTCCAGGTAGCTTGCCTGGTGATGTGAGTAGCAGTCCAGTCATCCTTGTTCCACATCTAGTATCCTGTTATGAGTGAGTACATACCATGTTTGTCTTTCTGAGTCTGGGATACCTCACTCAGGATACAACAGAGAGGGAGAACAAGGAATAGGAGACCATGGTAAATGAAGACGACATGAGAATAGGAAGAAACAAAGTGCTAGAGAGGCCCACAGAAATCCACAAAGATACCCCCACAACAGACTGCTGGCAATGGTCGAGAGACAGTCCGAACTGACCTACTCTGGTGATGGGATGGCCAAACACCCTAATTGTCGTGCTAGAAACCTCATCCAACTACTGAGGGATCTGGATGCAGAGATCCATGACTAGGCCCCAGGTGGATCTCTGGGAGTCCAATTAGCGAGAATGAGGAGGGTTTATATGAGCGAGAATTGTTGAGACCAAGGTCGGATAAAGCACAGAGACAAATAGCCAAACAAACGGAAACACATGAAATATGAACCAATGGCTGAGGGGTCACCAACTGGATCAGGCCCTCTGAGTGGGTGAGACAGTTGATTGGCCTGATCTGTTTGGGAGGCATCCAGGCAGTGGGACCGGGTCCTGTGCTCATTGCCGATTCAGAGAAGAAAGCCAAGAGGTCAGAGCTAAGAGCCTCACCCTTCCTGCTTCAGCGATCCTCTTCAGTCAAGAGAGCTCTCCGAAAGGGACCTACTTCCTGTGTGTATATCATTAAATAATCTTTCTGTTCTGCCTTCTCATTGGTTGTGAACCCAGACACGTGACTGCCTTGTCAATGCCTGTATATACAGCCCTCCAGGTCCTCTATGGTATTGAGATTAAAGGCGTGTGTCTCCAATGTTGGCTGTATCCTTGAACACACAGAGATCTACCTAGCTCTGTCTACCAAGTGCTGGGAATAAGGCGTGAGCCACCACCGCCATGCTCTTGCTATGGCTCTAATAACTCTGACCCCCGGGCAACTTTATTTATTAACATACAATTAAAATCACATTTCAGTACAAATAAAATACCACCATAGGCGTGTGCTACCACTGCCTAACCTCTATGTTTAATATTATGGCTATTCTGTTCTCAGACCCACAGATAAGTTTATTGGGGTGCACAATATATCAACCACACAAGGGTCAATAGTCAATTCTTCCTTTCTTTTTTACACCAATTTGCCAAATAATATACCTTACTCATCAACACACAGCAAAGGTACCATGGCTGTCTTCAGGGCTTGCAGTTTGTAAATGTTGTAAATACAGTCATTTGCCTTGAGCTTAGGGCAGTGTAGACTCTAGACTGGATATCTCTGGCTTTCATTATCTGATAAAAAGAGATGTGTTGTATACAGAAGATAATTTGAAAATAATCACAGGATTCAATTATAAAGAAGTATAGCTCCTCATTGTTTGTTCCTTCAATTTTTCTCTAAAATTATAAAGTAGTGATTATTCCAAGTAATAATACATCTTAGCAAAAGTGGGTTATGGATCTGCAACCACAGCACATGTAATAATATTAATTAGAACCTGAATCACAATAAGCAAGACTAACTATATAGCATTTATATATTTAGTACACAGTCACTGAGTTATAATATGTAGCCAGCCTTGATATACAGATCTCTTCTTGGGGAAATGTGTGTATTTAAATAAGTTCATTTTTCTACTTAGTAAAAATTCCTGACACCAAGGAACAGTTATTTTACTTTCCTGGATAAATACTGTCCTAGAATTTGGATGTACAAAAAGAAAACCATCATGCTTATTACCCATGGAGATCATATAATATAAAACTGGAGGGCAAATATTTACTAATAATGCTGGAACTAGTATCAGGTTCTTGTCTGAAACTGAGAATAAGGAGTAGATGTTTAAAACAAAATGAAGAGAAAATGGTGAGTAAAGAAATGTGAGTCTCTAAACTTAAATACTTCATTAATTATTTTTGCTATGCATATTTTTGACACAAAAATAGAAGCTCCAGAATGAGGCAGAAAATAACCAGCCTGATAAGTAACACTCTGAACAAGTCCTTGACATTTCTCTTACCATCAGTTACTGAATACAGGAAACAAGCCTAAGTTTGTGGTTTATACAGACATAATTTAGCTGAAACTTATCACTTAAGGAAGATACAGTTTTACTGAGTATCCACAGCTATCCACACTGGCTGAACTACCAGCAAACAAAACCTACAAAGGCAAAGGATGGAAACAGATGAACATGTGTCCAAGTTGAATCCTGTGAACCTGCTGCAGACAGTGCTTTAAAATTGCTCAAGTATAAACCTAGACAAAAAGAAAAGGATTAGCAATGCCTCATCACCAAGGTAAAAGAGGTCATGCATTTAATAGCCTTAAACTGCTGAGATAAATGTCACTGTAGCCTAATTAGTCAAAGTAATATGAAAAGAACATAAAATTAATAGGAAGATTTGTGTGTAAATGTAGTAATACCTCATTATGGGTGTTATTGATTGCTTTTTTGGATATTTAGGTTTGCTTTTCAGATTAGATTTTTGTAATTCGAAAGCAATGTTTAGCTTTCTATTTATTATTTTATCAAAATTGCAACACCACTCCAGAGTCTGCAGGGGATTAATTATAGAGATATGGAACAAAGACATCATTGGTTCTATTTTCTTTGATGAAAGATCCTTTTTTACTTCAATATTGTCCCTCCACACAGAGCAAAGCGGTAGTGACAGACTGGCCAGGGAACTATAGAGGTGTCCTGTGGGTCCCAGTTAAGAAAAGAGGCAGAACATTTATTTCCCAGCCTTAAGAAAGAGACATGGCAGAGGAGAAAGTTAGATAAGTGGAGTGCTCTACTCACTTCATCAGGCGACAGAAGGCATAGCATCATCCATGCAGAAGGCTGAATGACAGACGCGGGCTGTTGCTATGATCAAACTGCTAACCATTTTCATATTCAGTGTTTCACTGGATTTAAATTAAAGAAGCATTGTCTCTTCCCTGTTCATTAAATGCTCATCACTGTTTCTGTTTCCACCATGACACATGTCTGATTCATGGTCAGATGTCATGTTGTTGAATATTTTCTAAAAGACTCCCATGGATTGTCTAGGAAGACAGATCAGACAGTCCCCAGGTATGTCTTTGGATAGGTAATGGGTTTCTAAATCATAAGAAAAGGCGAGTGGGACCCATTTAACAAAAGGAAGCCATGGAAACTAGCAATCAACCAGAATCCAGGAACAGCTCAACAAAGAGGAAAGCCCTCAGAATTACGGTGCCTCCCTTGACAGCTGTCAGAACATCACCAGGTGCCATTTCATAGTCTTTATCCTGTTAAAAGAACAATGTCGAGGCACAGGAACACTTCGTGAAATTACTTTTTCTGAAATTTTTAATCACAAAAGAGCCAGGATTTCCTTTATCTCACTGAAAGATAAAGCTTATGATGCTCTCGTTTGTACAAAGACAATATTTACTGATTTTTAAATGTATTATTTTTGTATCTCAGTTGTTCTATCTGAAAAAAAAATTTCTTATGGAAGAATTTCCTTGAGACTCATTAGCTTCTTGTGGACAGCAATAATCATGCTTCTGTTATTTTGATTCTATGTGCATGAAATCTTACATCTTTAAAAATATTTCATTTATTTTTTTTGAGATTATGATATAGTTACATCATTTTTCTCTTCCATTTCCTCCCTCTAAATCCTCCTGTAGATCCTTCCTTTCTCTTTTCCAAAGTTATAGCCTCTTTTTCATTGTTATTACACATATATACACACATATACATATAAATATGTGTGTTTATGTACCCCTAAATACATAAATATACCCTAAATACATAAATATAGACTTGCTCAGTCTTTATAATATTACTTGTACATATGTTTTCAGGGATGACCATGTGGTACTGGATAAATAACTGCCATGTTCTTCACCGAGGAAGACTGTTTCTCCTGCTTTCAACATCCCTTAGTTATCTGTAGTTCTTTGGAGAATTGAGACCTCATGGGCTTCCCTGTGCCTCCCCGACCCATGTCCACTTTAGCATATCTATTGCTTTTGTCCTTGCTCATCTTATATTTAGGCAGTGGAGACAGAATCTCACAGCAAACTTCCTGTTCCTCTGACTCTTTAATTTTAAAAGTAATTCTTGAAGGGATCTCTCCCTTTCTCCTCCCTTGCCCATATGTTTATGTATGTGAGTGCATGCCTATGCATGACACAGTATGTATGTATATGTCAGAGGGTCAGACTCCAGGGTCAGTCTTTGCTTTTTTACTACCATGTTTGACAGACACAGAGTCTCATTTGTCACCACTGCCCACAACAGGCTGGCTGACTTGCAAGCATCTGAGATTTCTCTTGTCTTCAACTCTCATCTCACTGACGAAGAGTGGACACTACAGACATGGGCTATTGTTTCTGGCTTTACATGTGGCTGTAATCTCAGGACCCCACATTCACATGTTCTATCAATCTATACTGGCTGGAGCCATCTCTCTTGCTCCTTAAAAAATATTTTTTTTTACTTTGCCCAATAATCTTCTGATTCACCCTCCAGGTCATATATTTTCTTTTGAAGTATTTTAAAACGGCCGACATACCATTAACCATTTTCTCATTAATATTGAGTACACATTCTATTTTTAAACAAACCAATAGTCTTTTCCTGTGATGCACATCATTGGTGGAACATTAAAATATCTTTCAGTTTTTGAATCTTGTGACAATAATTTTTTTATGTTTTGGGGGATTTCCAATATTGGAAGTTGTGTGTGTGTTCGAAGTTTTGTGTGTGTGTGTGTATGTGTTGTGTTTGTGTGTGTGTGTGTGTGTGTTGTGTCTCCTTATATATTCACAGCCCCAGAGCATTTTGAAGGAATCTTGAGAAATAAATATGTGCTATGTATCCATAAGACCGTTCTCTAGGATTAAATCTCTTGTTAGTCATTTTCCTTGTGCTATATTCTCATAAGCTCTGTTCATGACTTCTCACAAGACCACCAAACCATTCAAATCCGTGGGGTTTTTAGCAATATGCCATGAAAAGCAGATGGGACCCTGCTTAGCTGTCTGTGTCTTTACTCTCAATTACAGTTTGACTTCATCATTCCTCATGCAATTATTAGTTTTTAATATCTTAAGATAATTTAAAAATTATTTCATGAACCATTTGAAATTATTTTCAATGATATATTTGTCTAGATCTGGATTATGATATAATGGGAAAGAGAATTTCTAGCACAAGTCTTAAAAATATATAAATGTATAAAAATAATATAGAAATGACTGATTTTAGACTAATATATGGTTGTCCTTACACATGTTCTGTATTAATTTCCTAGGTGACAGTTTTTGATAGGGGCTAAATTAGATTCAAATAATATAGATATATTGTTGTTTAGTGATAGAACTACAATTAGGTATTTGTATTAGAGTATAATTTCTATGCAATTGCTTTCATCAGGTAGACATCGTCTATCCTTAACTTGGAAGAGAAAATAACAATACCTTTTATAATATGGAAAATATTTCAGATTTTTAGACTAGCACAATAATTACAAAAGAAATACTGAGAAAGTAACAATGTAAACCATGATCCACAAATGGATAAGCAGCCCATTAAGCACAAACTCCCACATTAATATGGACACTTCTAATAATATTGTGTTGGCTGCATCCAAATCCTAGAGAAAAGGTGTTAATTTCAAGCACACAAATTGGTTATCCAATACAAAATGGTAAGTTCTGAAAACATGTGTATACAAGTAACATCATACACACACACACACACACACACACACACACACACACACATTTGTGCATGTGTGTAACAATTAAAGAAAAAGAGACTAAAATTTGAAAGAAAGCAAAAGGAGGGGATACATTGGAGGGTTTAGAAGGAGAAAAGAAAATATAATTATGATCTCAAAAAATATTTTTCAAATGAGTTAATTTTGGTCAGTAAGGGTTGAATAAATAAGTATGATTTGGACAAATTACATATCATAGTAAGGAAGTAGCAATGAGCCTTGTCCTGCCTAGGGATATTCATGATCATCATTTGGCTTTGATTGGAATTTGCAAATCTCGATAGAATAAACTCACTATCAATTTGGTGAGGAAAACCTAATCTATAGGGAAAAATGATATGCCACTGCACAGGAAATACAAGACAGAGTCTCTGATTGATCTGGTTGTGTGTCTGTTTTGACACTGCAGTCCATTGTACCTTGCCACAAAGGGAAGAAGGTAAACACGGCCCCACCACTCTTCCCATTTGTTTATTGCCTGTTTCTTCTCTTCTTCTGTATGCTGTTCTCAGACAATTTTGTTCCCAGGAGACCCTGGCCTCTACCCACACAATTTACCTTTTAAATTTTATCTAATGCTTTTTTTAAAAAAAATTTTATTGATTCTCTGTGGATTTCATATCATGCATCCTGATCCCGTTCATCTCCCCATTCCTTCATATCTTCCCTCTGCCCTTGTAATCCCCCCAAAATAAAATAACTTTTAAAAGGAAAACAAAAATAAACACAAACTAACATAACAAAAAAAGTTTCAGTTTGGAAGCTATAGTGTGAAACAATGAGCCACACAGTACACCCTTTAGTCCATATATCTTCACTTGTAAGTGTTCATTGCAGTGAGTCATTGGCCTTGTTTGAGACCTCTGGCTTCTGCTACACCCTCTATACTGGGTCTTCACTGAAACTCCTCTTGGATATCCTGTTGTTGCTTTGTGTCACTGAGATCCTGCAGCTCTGGATCTTACAGGTCGGAACCCCTTCACATGCTCCAGCAGTCCATAAAGTAGATATCGGGGTAGGCTAACTCACAGTCCTGGTTGTGGGCCTGGGTCGTGGCTGGATTGGTCAGCTTACCAGTTTTCCCTCATCAATACCACCAGAGCAAGTTCTCCTGCATTGCCCGAGCTAGGTCACCTTCTTTAGCAGGCAGCAAGGAGTGAGGCCAGTTCTCTTGCTCTCAAGCTATGGTGGTTTGAAAGAAAATGCCCCCCCCCCCCCCCCCCCCCCGCAAAGAGTGGCACTATTAGGAGGTATGGCTTTGTTGGATTAGGTGTTGTTGTGTTGAATGAAGTGTGTCACTGTGGAGGTGGGCTTTGAGGTCACATATATATTCAAGATAGTGCTCAATGTCTCAGTCCACTTCCTGTTGACTGTATATCAATATGCCTTCCAGCACCACATCTTCCTGCATGCTGCCATGCTCCCTGTCATAATGATAATGGACTAAACTTCTGGAACTGTAAGCTGCCACCTCAATTAAATATTTTTCTTATAAGAGTTACTGTAGTCATGGCGTCTGTTCACAAAAGTAGAAACCCTAACTAAGATATACTGCTCAGGGCCAGCTTGCCTGCACCCACATCACCAGGGCCAGGCCTACTGTTTTTACTCAGGCAAGGTGCAGGGCCTGCTCTCCTATGAACTGTAGTTAGTAAGGTTCAGGGCCAGCTCTCTTACCTACCACAGGTGACAGGGAGCAGGAGGGTGGGCATCTTTCCCTCACCCATGCTACCACATGGCTGAGGAGGGGATGGGGTTCAGCTCTCCTGATGTCATATCCTCATGGCTGGCTCAACTGCAACCCTGCCAACAGTGTCAGCTCTAGCATGTTGCCCGGGCAAATTGCAGTGTCTGCTTTCTTGTGTGTTGCAGCCAATGAGGGGCAGAGCCAGCTCTTGAGGCCACCTCTCCCACCCACCACAGGTGGCAAGGGGTGGTGGGGGAGTGTATCTTTCCTCATCCATACCACCACATGGTAGATGATGGGGGAAGAATCAACTCTCTTGTTTTCATGCCCCTAGGACCGACTCACCTGCAGCCCAGACAATAGAGTCAGCTCTACTGTATTACCTGGGCAAGGTGCAGGGCCTGCTCTCCTGAGTGCTACAACTGGTGAGGGGCAGGACCAACTTTTCCACTCTAATGACCTCAGGGCCAGGTCTCCCACCCGCCACAGGTAGATAGGGGTGGGATATGGGGGAGGGGGATAGGGATGGGATATGGGGGAGGGCATCTGTCCCTCGCCCACTTCACCATATGGCAAATGAGGGATGGGGCCAGATTTCTCATGCACATTCACATGGCTAGATCACCTGTGCCCCAGTCAACAGGGTCAGCTCTATTGTGCTGCCCAGGTGATATACAAGGCCCACTCTCTTGTGCTGCAACAGGTGAGGGTCAGGGGCAGCTCTCTCACTCTCATGCTGTTGGGATGCTTTTTGTAATTCAAGAGATATTCATTATGCAAATACAAAATCCCAGGAAAGCCCAAGAGCTGGAGATGCAGTGGCTGATATAGACTGAAACCATGCAGGATAAGATAATTTTCTACTGTGGAAATAAAAAGAAAAAATGAAATATGAAGCAACAAATTAGTAAGATAATTTTAGAGTGAAAAAATGCTAGATACCGCCTATATAAATGAAGACTAAAGTTCTAACAAAGAAAGTCAGGATGGTGGTGGCAGAGAGAGGGTGTATGCATTTGGCTATAAGAATCACAAAAAAATCTATCTGATGAGGCAAATTCTGACCTGAAGTTCTTGTGATATGGAGGAGACAACTATGCAAGTATTCACGTAGACATCATATAGAAATAGCTTAGCCCAGGGACCTACATGCAGTATATAACATCCAGCCTCTTTTCCCTTATCTAATAGCTGGTAACCCTCTGTCTTTCTAATTAGTAGAGAAAGAGACCATTCACAGACAGAAATAATGAAGGGAATCAGAGATACAGAAGGCTATGACATGATTCCTTTTTCTCTGAAAGAAAATCGTTCCTGGAAAGTAGGAAATGTGTAAGAAAAGACAAGGTGAATAGTTAGATATCAATTTAGTCCGAGATGATATCCCAACTGAGCTAATAGTGCACAGATGAAAAAGATGTGTTGGGATGAAATGCATAAGTAATTAATGACATAGAATCTTCTTATTTCATACCTAACATAAAGAACATGCCTTACCTTAGCTAGTGAGTATATGCAGGAGTCAGTCATTAAATAGAGATTGTGTTGTAAAAAAATGAGTTCATGTCTTGAAATGCCATCGGAACTACTAAACAGAAAGATTTGTTGTTGCTGTATTTTTCTTTTAACGTAAGGCTGGAATATGTAGCCAAATTCTCAAAAAAAATTAGAATAAATATGCTGGAACTTTCTGAGAAAGATTACCTTACTTGATTAAAAATAAAAAGTTTCTGGTGGAGAAAAATAATTTTCCACATACAACTACTCATAAAATGTTAAAGTTGCAGATAGAAAAGAATTATTGTGGATTAAGGCAATTGGATAAAATTTTTAGAAGAGCTATGTGTGGATTTGAAACAGAAGCCTGTGGGGAACATTTTAGACTCAGACCACAACAGATAAGAACAGGCAATTATGAGCCACACAGCTTTTTTTAATGAGAAATTTGTTAATGGATTAACAATATACATTAAAGAATGTGTTCCAAAAGAACAATATATACACAAAACTATATTCTCAATCAGCTGATTAAGATGTAGCCAGAGGATCACAGAAACCCAACTTTGTATTTTTTCCTAGTGGCAATTGCTTAGAATTCACTAATGCAATGTTTGTTGCAATTTTACCGAAAATACGTATTGTAAAATTGTTACATTTCCCACCTGTTGGCAGTTAACTGTTCAGGGCACTTGCTCAGAGAAACTTTCTTTAGCTATTCAGTGGGCTGGGGATATTAACACTACTCCCCATCCTATATAATTTTAAAAGACAATGAGGGATATTTATTGACCCAAATTTAGCATAGAAATAAAATGACTCCTAATGATACATTGCTATACCCATGCATTAGCACCTCACTCAACCATCATCAAAGAAGCATCTTCTTACAATAGACGATAGATAACACAGAGATCCACAGTGGCACAATGTGTGGAGACTGACAGACTTCAGAGCTCTCTGTCCTAAATGAGATGTCTTTATCAAACCCATCCCTTATAGGCTCAGAGATCTACAAATAAGAGGAGATGGAAAAACTGTAAGAACCATGGATGGTGAATAACTTCAAGGAAACAGTATCTTCTATATGGAGCAGAACTGATACACACACAAACTACATGCAGATCTGCACAGGTTCAAACAAGACAAAATCCCAGCACTGAGAAGAGGAAGTAGAAACAGAGTCCCACTCCTAACCAAGAAGCTCGTGGAGATTGAAACCTGCTAGGAAAGGAAAAATCAGCTTTCTCCAGGAGAGTGTTACTGTGTATAATAACCACACACCAGGGCAGCCCCCACACCCAGGAATAGCTGACCATCAGAAAATGGATTCCATGGTTTATTTGTTTGTCCTTCCTTCCTTCCTCCCTTCCTTCCTTCCTTCCTTCCTTCCTTCCTTCCTTCCTTCCTTTCTTTCTCTTTTTTTTGAATGAATGATGTGTGTGTGTGTGTGTGTGTGTGTGTGTGTGTGTGTGTGTGTGTGTGTTTCTTGTTTTATTTTGGTATTTTTTGTCTTGCTGGTTTCTTTATTTTGGCTTGTTTTGATTTTCATTTTTGTGGGGGTTTTTAAGAGAAAGAAATAACATGAAGTTAAATGGGTAAGGAGGTGGGAAGGATCTGTGAGAAAATGAGGAGGGAAGGGAAAATTATCTTAATACATGCATGAAAATTTTAATAACCCAAACAACCTGGGTGTGGGGGCTGCCCTGGAGTGTGGTTATTATACACAGTGACACTCGCATGGAGAAAGCTGATTTTTCCTTTCCTAGCAGGTTTCAATCTCCAAGAGCTTCTTGGTTAGGAGTGGGACTAAAAAGCTTGTAATTTACTGTGTGAGGCAAATATAGATATTCTAATGTGGATTCTGGTGAAGACCATACTTAGTTTTCAATAAACTTCTTTGTGCTTAACCAGTTGGAAAAAAAAAAAAAGTGGGATGGGTGTATTTCCTCCCTCCTTTTTTTCTGTTTGTCTTTAAAATTTACTAGTATGTGCTTTCAAAAAATTGATCATTTTGTTGAGGTTCACATTATCAGCACATTAGGAATGGGACTCAATGTTTAAGGAAATAATTCACATAACATACTGTGGTCTTTGAACACGGGACATTGTGGTTGGTTTGAAATAAAATGGCCCCCAAAGGGAGTGGCACTAATGGGAGGTGTTGCCTTGTCTGAGTAGGTGTGGTCTTGTTGGAGGATGTGTGTCACTGTGGAGGTGGGCTTTGAGTTCTCATATATGCTCAAGATACCATCCAGTGTCACAGTTCACTTCCTGTTGTCTTCTGACCAACATGTAGCCAGCACCATCTCTGTCTGCACATTAACATGATAATAATGGACTGAACCTCTGAAACTGTAAGGGGGCCACCCCAATTAAAGGTTTTCCTTGTAAGAGTTGCTGTGGAACCTAAGATAAACACTGAGCAAACTTTGAATTCTAGTACTGTTGCCAAGCTTTTCCCTGTTATATCATTAGATCTCCAACTCCTCCACACTTTTCCTTTTGCACAAATTTATTGTTTGTGACTCTCACTTATTCCTGCTTCTTATCCTTCCCTAGAATATCATCAGAGGTTTGCATCACCTCATGATAGAAATCTACTTATGCCAGCAGTCTCCAATCGTCACGGACTGCTGTTGCTCTTGGCAACTTGATCTTTTATGTAATCCAGCAAATGTCCTAAGGATACCTTCACCATGTGTCATTGCAGAGCTCTTCAGCAACATTCCTCAAATAATGATGCCAGAGACTCCCAGCTTATTTATGCTTCAGCTTTTAGCAGAATAAGTGAATTAAAATGTTTACCCATATTTCTTCACTGCTATTAAGAATTTAAATGAATCATTCTGTTTTGTGGGTAATTTTCACAATGCAACAGAAACAAAAATCTCTGAACAAACAGTGGTCTGACATTGCTGTGTTTCAAAGGTCAATTGTATTAGGATAAAAATTACTTCCCAAAGAGTAAGACTGGTTTTCTGGGTTTATTTTCTTGTTTATGTCTTCTAGCCACATGAATGTCTAACTAAAGATAATATTTATTTACTATTAAGAGTGTCTTATAGTTTACTAAAACACAAGGTAAAAATTCCATCAATACTATGAACATGTTTCTTTTGACCTAATTTGATGCCTGTTTTGATGTAACTATTAGAGTCACGAGCCACATGACCTCCATCCAATGTCTGCATTGATAAAACACAGGACAATGTTTTCCTCAAGCTGCCTCATTGACACAGACATGAAAGAGTTCTCAGAGACAGGAGATCCACAGAGATAAATAATTCTAACGTGGAGCAGCGACAATGCACAAGCATGGAAAGGTAAAAAAGAACGGACCATCTTTCCGGTTGAATTCAACAATCAGGTCATTGTTTTTTCCAAGCTTATCAGAAGCACACATTTTTGTTTATCCTTCAGTGCTTCTAGCTGGTGTTGACTCGTCTATGGATTATATTACATGATGAATTCTCTGCTCAATGTCTTTACCCATTTTGCCTTCCATGCCACAGGCTCATCACTATTTTCTTAACTTTGCATGGAGAATATAATTTGGACTCCATGAATGTGCTGATTGCATGATCCTTAAAGGTAAACAGACATTGAATGATGTGTTTATTTGTCTTGCTATCTAGAGTGGAGCCTCCAGGACTTAATTTATATAGAGTGACTGAAGCCATTTAACAAAACCTAGAGAAAAATGTATCTTGACAGTGGATTCTCTCTCCATGCTTATTAATTAGCATAAACATGTTTGGTAAGCACTTTCCTAAAAATTCAGGCATAGAATGTAGGAGCCAAGATCAATGTTAATGAACATTTAGAGATGTACTGGGGCTCTTCATCCTTCCTGTAAGAGAGGCTTGTTCATAGAAACTTGCTGAAACTGACCTACAAATATTGACCAACTGGGTCCCATGTGTGCTTCTGTGGCCAAAGGAAAGAAGGCTAGAACACATCATTTAAGTAGGGAACCAATGTGTGTCTTCCCTCCTCCAGACACAGTTGTCCCCTCAATTCACTTCTCTTCTGCTGTTTTTAGTATGTTTTTTTGGGATGTGTGTGTGAGGGGAATCCATTTCCTTATAATTTCCATCTACATAATCATTTTAACCTTTTTTTCTCCTTGTTAATTTACCTCCACAGGAGGAACATTGATCTTTTCAAGTTCTTCCAGGCCCACGAAGGGCTTCTTCTCGCCCTTTATTGTATCAGCCATGATGTTAAGCCTGTTGAGTTATTGTCTTGTGTCTATTTATGTCCAGAGGTTTTTTGTTCCTCGTGGCTCACAGAAAATGTATAGTTTCAGCACTCTGTGCATGTTTGATTTTGCAGGGGTCTGATTATTGGATAACAGTATTGCTATTGATTTCCTATTATAAACATAGAAAGAATAAAAAAGAAAGGACAGTTTATTTAATAGTTGATAGAAAAGTTAGCTATACTTTAAACTTAATGGAAAAGCTAGTTCACAATGAAAAGTTGACCATTTTATCTATAAAAAAGTTTGTTCTTTTCTCTGTAAACATAAAAAGTACACATATCCTTTAAAAATAATTTTAATAAAATAACAAAATCACCTATAAATTTCTTTTACACAAACTGTTGGTTAGATATGAATATCATTTTTATATAATTAAAAGTATCAACTATTCATCAATTTCTTTCGAAAATATACAATTCAAAATGTTTTAAAAGATAAACATATTGCAAAGATGATTTCTATTGCACTTTTTTCTTTATAATATTTTCCTTTGTGATTCAATATTTATGGTTTCTAGGTTTTAAGTTCACTAGTGTTTTTTTTTTTGTTTTTTTTTTTGTTTTTCGAGACAGGGTTTCTCTGTGTAGTTTTGCGCCTTTCCTGGAACTCACTTTGTAGACCAGGCTGGCCTCGAACTCACAGAGATCCGCCTGCCTCTGCCTCCTGAGTGCTGGGATTAAAGGCGTGCGCCACCACCGCCCGGCTACTAGTGTTTATTCTACAAAGTTTTACTGCAATAAATCTTTTATTTGTCTTAGCAAGTACTTTTCATGCTTTGCTTCATAGTGTCTTTCTCTGAAGTTTGAGTGGGGTCATATTGGCATATTGATCTGCCATGTTGTATTAGTTACTTTACCTGTTTCTGAGACAAAATACTGGCAAAACAACATAAGCTCAAACTATTTCAGATCAGAGTTGGAGGGTGTAGTCCATCATGGTGCGGAGTCATGGCAGCAGCAGGAGCTTGAAGCGACTGTTGGCTCTGCATCCACAGTCAGGAAGCAGCGTGAGATAGAGGAAAGAGCTCAGATCACATTGTCCTTTTTATTTAGCCTGGCACATCAGCACAGGGAACGGTCCCCCACAATTGAGGTAGACCTTCCCATTTTAATTAGCCAGTTCTAGTGTAGTCCCTCACAGATATGGCCAGACGCTTACCATCTACAAGATTCCATATTTGCCAGGTTGACAATTAATATTAATCATCACACCTGTCCCTGTGCAAGAAGTTCAGTTTGGGGTTTATCTTTCTGGATACATATGTAATAACTGTCTTAATGTCCTTGCTTGCTGCTTCTATGATCTGTATCACTGTGGAGTCATTTACAGTCACTTGCACTTGTTTGCTGCTTGTAGAAAGTGACATTATCTGTTCATTTGCATGCCCAGTAATTTGTGACAAGATACCAGACACTGTGGTTTAACTCTTGTTGGATGCTTTGCTTTTGTAATTGAAACAGTGTTTGAACATGTTTTGATCCCATTTTAGTCCAGTGCAGCATTTATCCTAATGGTGGTGGTGTTTTTCTCCTCATTACCAAGTCAGAATTTCTCTTATTACTGAAGCTGATGGCCCATCGATAGTAAAAGTCTCAAATCTTCCTGGGAACTGTTAGCAACCCTGATCTTACCCACTGTAATTCACTCTATCACTCAGTCCTTTCAGAGGGTCCCTTCCCTCAACATGAGTGAGTTAAACAGAGCCTAACTGAATACTGAGGGGGGTCAGCTGTAAGTCCGCCAGAATTCACTCTGTGTGTTGCTTCTCTTTCATGGCACTCTGTTCCATGAACTCTTCCCTGACTTCTGGGAACAAACTACTTAGTTTCCTCAGCTTAGAGAAATATCCAGGTTCTTCTTGAAGTTCTCTTCCTCGGCCACATCCTGAAACTTTCTCCAGGAAGCAAGTTGGAGGAATCTTCACGTTTGTCTGCTTGAGTCCCAAACCTCAGAGATCTCTGCTTTGTGTTGCTCCCTGACCTACATTGGCCATCGCTGTTTTGTTCAGTGTCTTAGTTGGTATAATAAAAATGGAAGTAAACACTGACTGTACTTTCTCCTCCTTAACCAAAAGTAGGTATCTATCTTTTTAAACTCAACGTTATAAAATAGGGTTTTGTTGTGTCCTCAAACATTGCTCAAAATTTATTTTTTTTAATTTACAAGATTTTATTTTAATGATACAGCACTTAAAATTTTTTCAAAAAAAAACCCTTTCTTTTCCTATTCTTTTTTTTTTTTTTTTTACTATGTGTTATTGGCAAGGAGTTACTTATCTTAAATATATTCTCAGACATCAAGTGGGTGAAGTGGTACTAGTTTTTTTTGTTGTTGTTGTTTTGGTTTTTCGAGACAGGGTTTCTCTGTGTAGCTTTGCGCCTTTCCTGGAACTCACTTGGTAGCCCAGGCTGGCCTCGAACTCACAGAGATCCGCCTGGCTCTGCCTCCCGAGTGCTGGGATTAAAGGCGTGCACCACCACCGCCCGGCAAGTGGTACTAGTTTTTGAAGACAACATTCACTTTCACTTTAACAACATTAACAAGCAAGAACTTGTTGATTTAAGTGACAGAGCTCACCTGTGGTGATAGGTGTGGGGACCAGAAGCCCGAGAGCCAGGTGCCTGCAGGTTTGACTCCTTCCGGAGCCTGAGATAGAAACATCTCTCATGCCTCTGTCCCAGCTTCTGCTGATATACTGCCAGTCTAACACTGTGTGCTAGAGTTTCGCTTTGGTCTGCATGTGGTGTCCCCAGCATATGGAGCTCTGTGTCAACATTTTCTGAGAGAAGCAGTGAGAGTGGGAGCCCAGCCTCCAGCAGAATAACCTCGTTACACGGGAAGCACCTGGACTGTCTTCACCCTGGTTTCCTATGATGAGCTTAGAGAATTAGGACTTCAACATGTCAATCACATCAAGACACAATTCAGCTCATAACACACCACACACACACACACACACACACACACACACACACACACCTCAATTGATTCTAGAGTGTTATAGCAATAAACCTATTACATTTTAAATATGACTATCTGCAGAGAATTTAAAAAATTTGAAGACTTGAGTAAAGCACCATGCACTTTCACCATAATAAAGTCCTGTAGATCATCAGCACATTGCTAAGTGTGCCCACACTTCCTTAAGGCCTGTATAGGCTTTAAAATACATTATGGCATCATGTCACTCCCATTATCTGCACACTTAAGGTCCCCTCTGGTCCCATCTGGATTTGATATATATTTTCCTTTGCAACTGTGTGTTGATCTTTCTTTCTGAGTGAACTTTCTTTAGTTTTATTTAATCCATTTCTATTCTCTAAAATTATTTTATGGGAAATGCTTAAAACTCATGTGTGTCCTTTTCCAAAGAAACGGGAATCTATTAGCAAATGTAGTGTGTGTGTACTTTCCTAAATTGAGGTCGACTCTATCAGTAAATGTTATTTTATGAGTGTTTGCTCTGCTGTCTATAAAGCCATTGGCAAACAAAGAAAGTTTTATTAATTCAAGTAACTGAATATGCTGAGCCATATGTCTGCTGGAATATCAGGGGTGAGATATAAACTAAGCTGGAACTTATAAACATAAATTTTTACAATTGCCTGTAAAAACAGCTAACAAGGACTGACATAGATAAGGATTTGTAACTGAATGTGAATGAAAATATTAATCCTGGTGTTGAAAGTGGGGAAATATGTGGAGATAACACTGTGGTACATTTGTCACATACAGGCTTCCCATCTCTTTTTACTTCAGCCCTGACAATAGCTGTCAGCATATGCATATTAATATCATCCTGTTACCCAGGCTAAGGAACATTGGATTATCACGACAAACCAAGTAGTTCTGATTATCCATTCAGCCATATTTAATAATTACTCCGTGCCCACCACTGAGACAGTCACTAAATAAATAGTGAAAGGGGGCATGGATTGTTTTAAAGTGTAAAAAAAAAACGAGAATAAATTTAGGAATGGTTTGATAATAATGGCTATTATTAAGTTCATGCTTAAAAATTGGGATTTGAGATATAGGAGAAATGGCTTAGGAGTTAAGGATGCTGGCTGCTTATCCAAAGAACCAGAGTTCAATTCCCAGCACTTAAATCAAATAGTTTACAACTGCCTGAAACCCAAGTTTCAAGAGATACCCTCTTGTATCCTCTGTAGACATGCACACACATCACACACACATATACACACACACACACACACACACACACACACACACACACACACTACACAGTTGTTTTTAACTAAGTTATTGTTCTATTTACCAACAAAGACTTGGAATCAGATGTTGGAGTGAAAGCCTGCTAGATTAGAGAGGCCATGAAGCAACCAGCTGACATTTCTTTTTTTGGCCAGAGACTCAGCAAGAGAGCATCTCTCCACTCATCCCAAACCAAAAAGGTTCGCTAATCTCTAAGTCCCCCTCTACTCCTTCCTGTGAGCCTCTCTATCCATATTCTTGGCTCCTCCATACTCTCTATGGCTAATTCTTTTCAACTAGTAGCTGGCTCTGTCCCCAATCCAAGGTTGATTTATTAACACAGTCTCAGGGTTTCACAGTGCAATCAAATATCCTGCAACATTACATATTCTCTCTCTCTCTCTCTCTCTCTCTCTCTCTCTCTCTCTCTCTCTCTCTCTCTCTCTCTCTCTCTCTCACACACACACACACACACACACACACACACACACACACACACACACAAAATAAAATAAAAAAATAAAAACAAATATTAAAAGACAATTGGGATTTGTTTCTACAATAGGAAGCTCATTGGATAAAGGCACTTGCCTCCAAGCCTGAATTTGATCCCTGGGTCTCACATGGAGAGATGTTATAAATTGTCTTCTGACCTCCACACACTTGTCTTGCATACATGCACCACCACCACATACAAAAATAAGTAAATAAATGAGAAATTGAGAGTTTAATCTAAATGTAATGAATAGCCTAAAAGTAAAATAAGAAAGTGTATGACTTGATGATTAAAGTGCTCTAAGAATGAGGCAGAGGCAGGACTGGTTCTTTAAAATTGATGTGAGCAGTGTAGAGAGACAAAGGAAGATTTCCTTTGCTTCCCAGACTGGAGTATCTATGTAATCTGAATTTAATTACTTTTAGTAGCAGGAAAGACCAGGATGGAGAATAGGATTCTTTCTTGTTGCAGTGGTAAGTACCCTGAATATATGGGAAGAAAACTTTATTTGGGCTCACAGTTCCAGACTGTAGACCTTCATAGTGGAGAAATCAACACAGTAGAAGTCTGACAGATTTGCTCACATCACATCAATAATCAAGAACAGAAAGCAAAAAAATGAATACATGCTTGCTTGCTCATATTCTTCTCACTTTCTACACTAGTATCCAACCCATGATCCCTTGTTGATAGGTTGGCACAACTCAAGCAAACAGATACCTATTTTTCTTTTACTTATTTTTTCTCATTTTACATACAAACCCCTGTTCCCCCTCCCTCTCTCCCTCACCTCACCCCACACCCCATGCCCATCCCCTCCTCATAGAGGGCAAGGCCTCCCTTGGGTAGTCAACACAGGTTGGCATATCAAGTTGAGGCAAGACCAAGTCCCTCCCTCCTGCATCACAGCTGAGTAAGGCATTGTACCATAGGGAATGGGCTCTAAAAAAACCAGTTCATGTACCTGTGATAAACCCTGGTCTCATTGCCGGAGGGCGCACAAACACATCAAGCCACACAACTGCCACTCACATTCAGAAGGCCTAGTGTGGTCCCATGCAGGCTCCCCAGCTTTCAGTCCAGAGTCCATGAGCTACCACTAGCTTAGATCAGCTATCTCTGTGGTTTTTCCCATCATTCTTCTGACCCCTGTTGCTCCTATAATCCCTCCTCCCTCTCTTCAACTGAACTCCAGGAGCTTGGCCAAGTGCTTGGCTGTGGGTCTCTGTACATGCTTCCATTAGTCACTGGGTGTAGGTTCTATGATGACAATTAGGGTAGATACCAATCTGAGTACAGTGGAAGGCTAGTTCAAGCACCTTGTCCACCATTGCTATGAGTCTTAGCTGGGGACATCCTTGTGAGTTCCTGGTGACTTCCCTAGTTCCAGATTTCTCCCTAACCCCTTAATGATTCACTCTGTCAAGATATTGCTTTCATTGCTCTGCATAGTAGCATTATTCGTAATAGCCAGAACTTGGAAACAACCTAGATGCCCTTCAACCAAAGAATGAATAAAGAAAATGTGGCACATTTACACAATGGAATATTATGCAGCAGTAAAAAACAATTTCATGATGAAATTTGTAGGCAAATGGATGGAACTAGAAAAATGCATCCTGAGTGAGGTAACGCAGACCTAGAAAGACAAATACAATATGTACACACTCATAGGTAAATATTAGACACAAAGCAAAGGATAACCAGGCTATAATCTACAACCCCAGAGAAGCTAGGTAAAGAGGAGGACCCTAAGAGGGACATGCATGGATTGTCCCAGGAAGAGGAAAGAGTTATGATCTCCTGAGTAAACTGGGGGAGTAGAGGAGATGGGAGTGGGAAAATAAGGGTTTGAGATGGCCGAGTTGGAGGAGGGACAGGGAAGGAGAGCAAGCAGATATTTCTACCTCAGTGTCTCAGTTAGGGTTTCTATTGTTGTGACAAAACACCATGACCAAAAAGCAAGTTGGGGAGGAAAGGGTTTATTTTGCTTATACTTCCACATTGTTGTTTATCACTGAAGGAAGTCAGGACAAGAACTCAAGCAGGGCAGGAACCTGGAGGCAGGAGGAGCTGATGCAGAGGCCATGGAGTGGTGCTGCTTACTGGCTTGCTCAGCCTGCTTTCTTATAGAACCCAGGACCACCAGCCCAGGGATGGTACCACCTTCCCCCATTGGTCACTAATTGAGAAAATGCCTTACAGCTGGATCTCATGGAGGCATTTCCTCTCCTCAACTGAGGCTCCTACCTATCTGATGACTCTAGCTTGTGTCAAGTTGACACACAAAACCAGCCAGTACACTCAGTCATCACAGTCAAGATACTCCCCCATAGAC
Organism: Peromyscus eremicus; assembly: GCF_949786415.1. Lineage (NCBI taxonomy): Eukaryota > Metazoa > Chordata > Mammalia > Rodentia > Cricetidae > Peromyscus > Peromyscus eremicus. Next base: position 21,366,952 of record NC_081425.1, on the reverse strand, counting down.
ATAATATGCACAGGCCAACCTAATCTAGACATCGAGACTCCCTTCACTAGTGATTGCACACTGTATCAAGTTGAAAATCAGAAGAGACCATCACATAAAGTTAGTTTCAACTGGGAGACTCTGAATTTAGTTTCGAATATGTAAAGAAATTGAAGTTAATTGATAGCCATGAGATATCCATGAGAAAGTTAACTATCTAGAGATTGAAAGAGAGGCTAACATCGAAAGGACTGCTTTATAATTGGAATTACACACTGAGGAACAGATACAATTACCTAGTTTAAAATGCTGCAACGATAAAGACTACACGTTACAGAATGACAACATTTAGGAACTGCTTAGAGTATGAAATGACTTACTGAAGTTTGCAAGCAGCCATAAAGAGGTTAGACTCATTTGACACGAGAATGTCTGGAAGTTAAGAAAAGAGGGATTTAGGAGGCTAATGGCTAAAGTGTCCATTGTATTTTGGCTAGATTGCTCTAACTCTCGCAAGAGCTATTTCTTTAGAGCAGTAAGGAGGGGATCCAAATTGGTGTAAATTATAGGGGAAAATGTAGATAAGAGAGTAGGGGTAGCATAGGAGAAAGTCAAAGCAGTATACTAGGACCATGGGTGGTAAAAATCTTGATTATAAAGAAAAAACAAGGATTAGAAAGTGATATAAACTGCCATATGGTAGAGTGGGAGAAGGAGAGGTGACCTACATCTCTCTCTGCCCCTTGCCACCTGTGACAGGTGGGAGAGTTGTCCCTGAAGTCATGAGAGTAGGAGAATTGTCACTGCCCCCCACCAGCAGCAGCACTCAGGAGAGCTGGCCCTGCACCTCGACCAGGCAGCACAATAGAGCTGACCCTGTTGGTGGGGTCACAAGTGAGCTGGCCCCCTGCGAGGGGCATGAGAGCAGGAGGGTTGGCCCTACTTTCCTCATCTGCCATATGGTAGCATGGATGAGGGGAAAAAATGCCCTCCCTTTCCTCTCCCCTTGCCACCTGTGGCAGGTGACCGAGCTGGCTGGCCCCAATACCATGAGTGGGAGAGCTGGTCCTGTCCTTCACAAGCTGCAGCACTTGGAAAAGCAGGCATGGCACCTCACCTGGGCAGCACACTAGAGCTGACTCTGTTGGTAGGTTGCAGGTGAGCCAGGCCTGTGGGAGTGGGAGCAGGAGAGCTGCCCCCCACTTCTCCTCAATATGCCATGGCAAGGGTAAGTGAAATATGCCCTCCTCTATCCCATGGCAGGCAGAAGAGCCAGCCTCAGGGACATGAGAATGGAAAATCAGGCCCTGCCCCTCACCAAGTGCAGCAATTGCTGCAGTCCAGAGAGTGGGCCCTGCACCTCACCTGGGCAAAACGGAAGAGATGGTCCTAGTGGTGTGAGTGCAGGTGAGCCAGCCCTGAGGCCATGAGAACAGGAGAACTGGCCCCTCTCCTTGCTGCCTGCTTCAGTGGGTCAGCTAGCCATGGCAGTGCTGGAGAGCTTGCCCAGTGGTGGCCATGATGGATAGCTGACAGGCTGACCAGTCAGGCTACCACCCAATTCCAGAACCAGGACTACAAGATAGGCCATCTGGAAATGCATCTTATCTATGAACTTCTGGATCATGTGAATATGAGGGTTCCTGCAGATCCAAAGCTACAGGATCTCCATAACACAAGGCAACAATAGGATATCAAAGATAGATACCAATGAGGGCCCAGTATCAATAGCATAGCAGAAGCCAGAGGTCTCAAGCTGGACCAATGACTCATTGCAATGAACACTTAACAAGTAAAGATGTATTAATAAAGGGCATACTGTGTGACTCACTGGGCCATACTATAGCTTCCAAGCTGAGATTTGTTTTTTGTTTTTGTTGTTGTTTTTGGTTTTTTTTTTGGGGGGAGTTTGCAAGGGCAGAGGGTGGAGGCAAGGGGATGGGGAGATGATTGGGGCCTAGATGCATGATGTTGTGGGATGTCCTATATGCTGTGAATATATGGTGCTATGATTGATTGATAAATAAAATGCTGATCGGCCAGTAGCCAGGCAGGAAGGATAGTGTAGGTGGGAAAAGGAGAGAGGAGAATGCTGAGTGGAAGAAGGCTGAGTCAGGAGATGCTGCCAGCCTCCACAAGGAGAAGCATGATGTAAGATACCAGTAAGCCACGAGCCACGTAGCAACTTATAGATTAATAAAAATGGCTTAATTTAAGATATAAGAACAGAGCCAGGCGGTGGTGGTGCACGCCTTTAATCCCAGCACTCGGGAGGCAGAGCCAGGCGGATCTCTGTGAGTTCCAGGAAAGGCGCAAAGCTACACAGAGAAACCCTGTCTCGAAAAACAAAACAAAACAAACAAACAAAAAAAAAAAAGATATAAGAACAGATAGCAAGAAAGCTGCCATGGCCATACAGTTTATAAGTAATATAAGTCTCTGTGTGCTTACTTGGGGGACGTGAGTGGGAGAGATTTGTCCCGATTGCTGGCAGGCTGGGACACAGGAAAACTTCAACTACAGCATGATATGAAATCCACAAAGAAACAAGAAAAAGTTTA